>NC_041401.2:128992370-129339870 GCF_900747795.2 Erpetoichthys calabaricus | reverse complement strand
CGTCAGTCGCTCAAATCCCCGCGCTTTGCACCGGCGAAGTACTGCTTTTAAATTTTTATTAAGAAGAAAAGAAAACCTTTTAAAATTGAGGGAAAATATACCAATAACAGTTTGTTAAGGATCTGTTTTTTTGTGAAGCTGCGTTCACTCGAGTGATCACTTTGAGATGACTTGCTGGCTAACCATAAGCGTTACCTGGTAGGTAACCACCCGTACAATCAGATTGTGAATCAGACTACGAATGCCGTGAATGTAATTACCCCGATCTACATGCTGTCAAATAAACGAACCACACGCTGTGGCGCAAAACGTCCGAGGTTCGATTCCCATAAGGGAGTGAAGTGAGCGCTTCGCACCGGCGAAGTACTGCTTTTAAATTTTTATTAAGAAGAAAACCTTTTTAAATTAAGTCTTAAAAAGAGCTGTAAAGATATTGACAATAAGCTACGCAAACCCACCAAGACATGCAATCGTTTAAATCAAAGCGCGAGTCGAAAAACACCATCCCATAATATTAGTTAACGATTAACACATTTCTATATGTATTGTAAGCATACAATACAACTGATAATATGTTGCACTTATTTATCTGGTGTACTGACATTTTTGCGCGTTTAACGGCTGAAATCTAACGTGGTTTGTGCCCTTCAGAATGAAAAGAGTTTGCATTTACCTTTTTAACTCTTTTAGGGCGGATGTCGACTTTTGTCGACAGGAGGGGTTGAAGGCGAATGTCGACAAAAGTCGACATCCAGGGATAGGGGGCGACAATCAGCTGTTAATGGTGACAAATCTCACTGTCACGTCACAGGCATTCCCTCTGTGCTTGGAGGAATGCTAGACTCGTTGACTCGGCAAATAAACATTGCGTGTGCGTGAGTTGCGAAATGTAAACAAAGGCAAGATGGCACCGACATGTGAAAAGGCAGCGAAGCAAGTGCAGAAAAGAAAACACTCGGCAGACGATGTTCTGCGCATTATCGCGGAGTCGGACTCTTGATTTTTCAGAATCGGACTTTATTGCAGTGATCAGGAGATCGAGCAAGAGAGTTAGAAGCAGGCATCAGCTGATCAGACACCAGCCGATGCCGCGCGAGCGGATCTGCTGCCAGTTGAGTGCCTTCGCGCAGCCGATGCATCTACGGCAAGTTCGCATGGGATAAATACACAGACATTGATCCGTTGAGAGCCGATCTGGCTACCGGAGTTTACAAGACGGCATGGCTTGCTGTTGGACACGACAGATCACCAGCTGCTGTACTTCAGGCTGCTCTCTCCTGATGCTGCTTTTCAGCTACTGTCAGATGAGACAAACAGGTAGGCAGAGATTTTTTTTGAATCGCGGGCTGCGTTTGCATCGCATTCTCGTTTTTCAAAGTGGAAACCCACAACGAAAGATGAGATGAAGCGCGCTGTGGCATTACAAATAGAGATGGGACAAAACTGGTGATATAACTTCAGGGAGCATTGGTCCAAACGTGTTTTGTCCCCTGGTGGCTTAGGTACGTGCTGCTGCAAAGTTTTATTCACTTCTGTAATAAACAGAAGCAAATCCCATGGGGTGAGCCAGGCTATAATGCGATACATAAAGTTCATAAAGTTTCAGAAGATGAAAAGAGGTGACAATACGGTTTTCATGCAGGCAGAAAACTTGGTGGCAGTGGCATGGCACGATGGCAAATGGGTGACTTGTCTCTCTACAGTACACACTAACAATATATGTGAGAAAGTGCAGCAACAGACAATTGAAAAATAGGCATCAAAACAACACATATTGTAAGGAGTGCAATGTGGCAATGACTGAAATTGGCTGCTTTGAGCGAGATCAGACTTTGCTGTGTAAAATGTATGTGATATATATGTGAAATCATAGAGTATGCAGGCTCATACAACATGCAAGACAGTAACATTTGTCAAAAGTAAATATTTTTTGTTGATTTGATATGTTAAACAATTGCTTTGTGTTCTTTTTAAAAAAATGTTAGTTTTTGGAAAAATATTCAGCCCTGGGAGAAAAGAAACAAAAAAAAAATTAGCCCTAAAAGAGTTAATAAAAGGCGAGCTTTTAAGCCTGAGAAATCACCCCGTAAATGCACACGTTTAATTGCACGTGTTAATATGTATGCTTACACATTATTAAAAGACACTCAACAAGTACACAGTATTAAAAGACAGTCAACAATTAACGTCATTTACCTTCGTTCCCGCGTTTGACTTGTGCTGTAAATCTCTTCCTCGTTTTCAGTTCACGTGATTACGTAGGAGGCGTAATACGTGATGACGCGATACGTGACTCCGCCTCCTCCATTAGAGTATATGGACAAAAAACAGGTTCCAGTTATGACCATTACACGTAGAATTTCGAAATGAAACCTGCCTAACTTTTGTAAGTAAGCTGTAAGGAATGAGCCTGCCAAATTTCAGCCTTCTACCTACAAGGGAAGTTGGAGAATTAGTGATGAATGAGTCAGTCAAACAGGTTCCAGTTATGACCATTACGCGTAGAATTTCGAAATAAAACCTGCCTAACTTTTGTAAGTAAGCTGTAAGGAATGAGCCTGCCAAATTTCAGACTTCTACCTACACGGGAAGTTGGAGAATTAGTGATGAGTGAGTCAGTCAGTCAGTCAGTCAGTGAGTCAGTGAGGGCTTTGCCTTTTATTAGTATAGATATATAAATTATAAAAATACATATTGTGGCAGGCGGCCTGAATTCTTTCCCAGCCAGGATACCCAGAGTGTGGAAGGACTGTGGGGGAGAGCATTTTTGGGACAGTTTTTCCCCTGGGCCGACAGAGGGCAGACCCCTGGTTTTCAGCAGGGCCACAGATCATGAGCATAGGAGCTCAAGCTTATTGGAACCCATGGCCACGGCCAGGGGGCGCATGAACTTTTCCAGGGCCTTATTTGGCCACACTTCTGCCACACCTGGAAGTGTGGCCAGAAGAAGCTCTTTATGCACCTGGAGTCCTTCCAGGTGCCCTATAAAAAGGGGCCAGTCCCACCATTGAGGGGCCAGAGTCAGGAGGAAGAGGACAAAGCCTGACGAATGGAGGCAGATAGACTGGTGGCAAGAAGGAACTGGGTATTGGGATGTTGTGTTGTTGGTGATTGGTGCACTGTGCTGTGGGGAGCAGGGTGAAATACTGCCCAATTGTAAATAAATGTGTGTAGTGTGGCAAAATCTGTCTCCTGACTGTCTGTGTCCAGGTTAGGGCTGTTGTACGCGCCCTGGTGGCTTCACAATATATACAATACACACATAGTCATCTAAGGTGGAAAGTACTTGGGCAAATGAGATGAACAGAAAACAGTTGGCTAACTGTCTTTTCATTCTATCCTTAGCCAAGAAGACATCACGCTAACTAAACATGTATGACATCATCCCTGCCCAACCCACAAGCCTGTCTCTTCAGTTCTCTTCAAAATTCCAAATTTACCATACCCAGAAGACATGGTTAGATATTGAAGACCAGCTAGGTCTTTCCATGTTAAGAGACACCATGGTATTATTATTACCTGCACTTTTTTAGAAAGCACATTATTAAACAGCTGTTGCACCCTAACTCTTTCAACTTCTTTTTTGTGGTTTTCCTTTAGGAATTATTTCACTAGATATAGCTGTATATATTTAAGCATTTATTTTTTGTTTTATTGTGCAAAAGTTTTAGAACACACAAAAAACTTTTTTTAATGCTAATTACTATATATGGTGCCTGCATTCAACCTTCTGTGAAGCAAGGCTCTGTCATGATCTGGGGTTCATTTCAGCCAGCAGTTATGGGGAATCTGGTCAATATTAATGGAATGATGACATGAGAAATATAAACAGAGTTCGACTCATCATGCTGTACCGTCAGGCAAACTACTTAATTATAAAAGTACTTGCTGTGTGTGGTCTTCAGGACAAAAAACAACCCAAAGACTCCCTAGCAGTTTTACTATATTTGTGAACTTGGAGAGGCGCCAGTTAACTTCATAAGAATCACCCAGTGCAGAGGACGTGGACCCACCTGCACTTGCTACCCCACTGGCTTTCTTAAGAGGACACTACCACTATCTTAATCATATCACTGGAATATGAGTGCTGTTAATCTTTGTCTTGAGAAAATACCTCCATATAGATGATGTTTTTAGTGAGGTGTTTCACTTGCACGTTGTTCAGCTGTGGCTTGGGTTTCATTTCGACGTTTTGTCTCTTCATCTGTGTTATTCGCATGGCATCATTGTTGTTTCCTGCACACAGGTCTTTCATAGTGAGAAGTGAGGTGCATGCAAGTGCTGAAAAACTGTAAAAGTGCATACATGCACCATCTAGTGGCTGTGGTTGAGCGTGAGCAGAGCAGACTGCTCCATACACACAAAGGTTTTTCGTTTATATATGTCTAATTATATTATAGGATTACATGGAGCAATCAAAGTGAATGGCATCAGTTTTGCATTCTGAAGGAGACCTCGCAGAATATTGCCTGTAATGCACGTACTGTAGTTTCTATAAATGCTTCTTTGTGGTTGCTTATTCTTTCTTAATCTTTACTTACTTTTTATATATGTAATCTTTACTTACTGTTTGTTTTCATTTACTGTTCGCAGAATACAGTCTTGGTGCTTTGTAGTAAGGTTACGGGTAAAAAACAGTGTAAATCTTACAAGTTACATAACATACACACAAAAAATACAGTTTAAAATTCAGTAGAACAAAACAAATGAAAACTCTTTAACATAAAATAATCCTAATAATATATGTCAGTCAGTCATTTTCTAACCTGCTAATTCCTGAACAGGATTGTGGGGGGCGCTGGGACCTATCCCAGCTAGCATAGGGCACAGGGCAGGAACAATCCACTGAAGAGGGCACTAATCTATTGCATGGTAAACACACACACACATGGGCCAATTTAGTATTGACAATGCACCTATCCTGCATGAGTTTGGACTGTAGGAGGAAACCAGAGCACCTGAAGGAAACCCATACAGACACCAGGAGATTATACAAACTCCATACAGGGAGGATGTGGGATGCAAACCCAGGTCTCCTTATTGAAAGGCACCAGCGCTACCACTGCACCACCCATAATATATTGCCATTTGATAACAGAGTAGAGGAAAGCAAAAAAGTACAGTTATAAGGATAAGAGTGGCACCCTTGTAGATACAGTATATATACTGCACATATATCAGCTTCAACATCTGCAATAAGATGCTGCAGATGTTCTATCAGACTGTTGTGGCGAGCGCCCTCTTCTACGCGGTGGTGTGCTGGGGAGGCAGCATTAAGAAGAAGGACGCCTCACACCTGGATAAACTGGTGAGGAAAGCAGGCTCTATTGTAAGCATGAAGCTGGACAGTTTGACATCTGTGGCAGAGCGACGGGCGCTCAGCAGGCTCCTATCAGTTATGGAGAATCCACTGCATCCACTAAACAGTGTCATCTCCAGACAGAGGAGCAGCTTCAGCGACAGACTGCTGTCACTGTCCTGCTCCACTGACAGACTGAGGAGATCGTTCCTCTCCCAAACTTTGCGACTCTTCAATTCCACTGGGGGGGGGGGGGGGGGGGGGGGGTGGGAGGGGGGGGGTGTAAATGTTAACATTATTCAAAGTTATTGTCTGTTTTTACCTTGCATTTTTATTACTCTTTAATTTAATATTGTTTTTTGTATCAGTATGCTGCTGCTGGAGTATTTGAATTTCCCCTTGGGATTAATAAAGTATCTATCTATCTATCTATCTATCTATCTATCTATCTATCTATCTATCTATCTATCTATCTATCTATCTATCTATCTGTACAGTGTCTATTTATATATATTGTGGCAGATTGCCGGGATGCCTAAAAGGACCAGAAGTTGGCAGGAATAGCTTCCGGGCCACGAGGGGGCAACCGCCCTGGAGCAGGAGAGGACCACAGGAGAAGAACAAAGAGCTTCTGGCCTGTTGGGACCTGTGGCCACCACCAGGGGGCACCTCAAGCCTCATAGGACTCGGAAATAGTTACTTCTGCCACACTCTGCAAGATGGTGGAGGAACCTGCCAGGGACGCCTGGAGTGCTTCCGGGCAGGAATAAAAGGTACCGCCTTACTGCAGTCTAGGAGCCAGAGTCAGGAGTGGGAGTTGGACAAACCTCCCAGGTGGAGATAGGCGGCCAAGGACTGAGAGAAAAATAACTTTATTGGGGTGATTATTGCTTTGTGCATTGTGTGGTGTTTTGGGACTGTTTTTATTGTGATTAATAAACATGTGATTTTATAAAGATGTGGTTTCCGACTGGTGGTGTCCGGGCAAATCACACAATGTATATATAATCACATATATGCATCTGAAAAAAATTCAGATCAGCATTTAACCATAGGTAACACTAGAGCAAGACTTGTCCAGCTTGCCATAGCTTGCCATTTATCAGTCACGTTTGGCAAAGAAAATCAGAAAAAGCCTTTGTTAATGCTTTATTACTTGGCTGTTAAATGAATTTTAGGCAGAATCTATTGCGTAATTTTGTCATTGGTACTCTACAAGTCTTACTTAGGCAAAACAAACCATTTGTTAAGGTCTTGTTAAATAGTAGTAAGTGATTGACAGTGTTACCCAACTATCTCTCACCACAGAAGTTTGAAAATGTTATATTATGTAACTAGCAAAATACCCGCGCTTCGCAGCGGAGAAGTAGTGTGTTAAAGAGGTTATGAAAAAAAAAGGAAAAATTTTAAAAATAAGGTAACATGATTGTCAATGTAATTGTGTTGTCATTGTTATGAGTGTTGCTGTGTTTTATATATATAAAATACACACACACACATATAAACATATATATACATATACATATACACATATATATACATATCTACATATATATATATATATATATATATATATATACATATACACATCCACATATCAACATATATATATACACATATATACACACACACACGCTTTATGGGTGATGATTGTTTTACTCTTTTTATGTTTATTTTATTTTATTGTAGAATCAACTCCTATCTGCGCAGAGCAGGGCAGCCGTGGGCAGATGCGTATGGTGTATTCACTCCATGTTATCGTGCATTGCGCTGTCAGTGGTATTTTGATAAAAGAATTTGAACAACATATAAGAAGCGTATAAATTATTAAACAGTAAAACATTAACATTTAAGAAGTAAAGTTACATTAAGTACTACTGCAGTGCCTTCGGGTATACCTCATTTTTTGTTTGCCCATTACATGCTTAAATGTATACATTTTTGGGTGCACCTACCCGAGAACACGCGACATATAACCGAGCGTGGGAGAAGCATGGATTTTAAACACGCGTTGAGTTCATCTGCTGGTCTCCCTCGTGGAATAACTGGTAATGTTTGAGTAAAATGTACAGCGAGTAAAACGACATTACCTACTATTTTTTTTTTTACGATCTCTGAGATGTTGCTTTTTTCGGTTCAAGGCTTCATAAGCTCTTTTATGTTGTATGGTGTACTTATCCCAAACCATCATCTTTGAATGTTGCAAGACTTTCGCCTTGTATGTAGATCGGGGTAATTACATTCATTGCATTCCTAGTCTGAATCACAATCTGATTGTATGGGTGGTTACCTGGCAGTGTAGGGTTGCCACCCGTCCTTTAAAATACGGAATCGTGCCGCGTTTGAGAATGAAATTGCGCGTCCCGTTTTGAATCAATACTGGACGGGATTTATCCCGTATTTTTTTTATCATTTTTTTTTTAAAGCAGTGTCTCATGCAAATCATCCCACACGCATTTTATGAAGATGCCTCCTTTCGTACTTTTGATTGGGTAATACTTGATGTCATCGTTAGTTTGATTGGTGTTTTTAACTGTCCAGTGAGGAGGGCGTGTCTTTTAAGTACAGTCTGCAAAGTGTTGGCACTGAGATTTGGCGTCAGCGCCATAGTTGAAGCCCCTAACGTTGCGGTCAGCAAGTCGGCTAACATCCGCCATGTGCCGTCTTTCAGTTGCGAGAAGCAGATCATAGAATGGTTGAAACTGTTGCCCCTAACGTTGCGCCACGGCGTGTGGTTCGTTTATACCTCGTGTCTTCTCATTAAACTTTTATCTCGCGAATATGTTATTGCAATCCGCAGCGGGAGCGTTTCTATAAACTTAATTTAAACTTACGTTTTACACCGTGCTTTGTTTCCCTTATGAACATGCTTGTATGCTTAACTCGCTCCGTTCTCAATTGTTTAATTAATTTTTTGCTCTTCGCTGTTTGCGGCTGTTCCTCCATTTCCCCCTACTTCGTTCTTTATCTTGCGAATATGTTATTGCAATCCTTAACGGGAGCGTTTCAATAAACTGATTGAAAATAGTTTTGCATTTACCTTTTTAGTAAAAGGCGAGCTTTTAAGCCTGAGAAATCACCCCGTAAATGCACACGTTTAATTGGACATGTGTTAATATGTATGGTTACACAGTATTAAAAGACAGTGAACAACGTCAGTTACCTTTCTTCCCGCGTTTGATAAAAGGTGAGCTTTTAAGCCTGAGAAATCACCCCGTAAATGCACACGTTTAATTGCACATGTGTTAATATGTATGCTTACACAGTATTAAAAGACAGTCAAAAATTAACGTCATTTACCTTCGTTCCCGCGTGTGACTCGTGCTGTAAATGTCTTCCTTGTTTTTAGTTCACGTGATTACGTAGGAGGCGTGATGACGCGATACGTGACTCCGCCTCCTCCATTACAGTGTATGGACAAAAAATATGTTCCAGTTATGACCATTACGCTTTGAATTTCGAAATGAAACCTGCCTAACTTTTGTAAGTAAGCTGTAAGGAATGAGCCTGCCAAATTTCAGCCTTCCACCTACACGGGAAGTTGGAGAATTAGTGATGAGTGAGTCAGTCAGTCAGTGAGTGAGTGAGTGAGTGAGTCAGTCAGTCAGTCAGTGAGGGCTTTGCCTTTTATTATTATAGATATAGTAAAAGGGTACCCATCTGGCAAGATTTTTCTTTTCAGGGAGAACAGCATCATAAACCTGGCACGGAGCTGGGAAAAGTCTGACCAAGGAGATTCACCCTACTATGGAAAAAGCTACCACAGAGTAACGAGGCATGCCAACATTTGAAGGCTGGGGTCACTAGAGGGCAAATCTTCTGGTTAGGCACTGAGCCCTGCAAATACAACAGAGAGCTGCTTCCTGGGAGGAAACATAGACAATAGAAGGCAGGGCATCCACCAAATGCTGAAGAGTCTGGACACTTTTCAAGGAGGGCAGGTAAGGGACTGTTAAACTTACTGATCGCTACATGTCAGCCCCGCCCAGGAAACTCCTTTTAACCCACATACCCTGCCTCATTTCCCAGAGACACATACTGTATATTATATTAACTGAAAACTGTGTTCACGCAGTGTGGTGTTTAAATGCATGTGCCTTGCAATGGACTGGCATCTACACCAAGACTGGCTCCTGCTTTGCACCTGATGCTGCTGATACAGGGTCATCTAACTATGTATTGGATTAACCAGGTTGAATGTAGGAAATACTATTATTTCTCCTTTTATAGTTTATAATATCTTACCCAGTGTTCACCACTTCCTCTGGTGTCTTCACTGTTTTGTACACCTTTTTCATTTTATGTATTTCAATATATTGCATTGTATAGTACATAATTATTGCAAAAATCTCAGGAGAAAATCAGTTCCTGCCTTGCAAATGATCCAGATGAGCTCTGGCCCCAACAAGATCTAGATTAAGTGGTTTCAGAGATAAATGCTTGGTAAAAATGCTTGGTGAAGATTCTTTTAATATTAGAAGTTCTCTTGGATCTTAAGATGGAAGAGAAGCTTAAATATTTGGGGTCAATTATTACACAAAGGGGTGGGTGAAAAAATAAAGACATTATAAAAGAAATGAAGGGAGGTGTTAGGTTAGTACATAATAAAAGAAGGACAAAAACAGATAAGTCCAGTGTTCATGTACGCTACAAAGGCCTAGGCATAGAGAAAGAAATTTGAAAGAACTGAAATCAGAATACTGAGGTGAACTATGGGTGTCTTATTGATGGGCAGACTGAGGAATAAGGAGTTTAGTGGGAGAGGAGTGGAAGTGGTAAAGATCAATCACAAAATTAGATAAGATAGATTGAGATGGTATGAGAATATGGATAGGAGAGAAAAGATGGAGATGATTGAAAGAATGTCAAGAAGGCCAGTCCCGGGAGAAGGCTGAGGAGGAGACAGAAGATCACATGATATTACTGGAGTTGGGAGGGGGGATGACTACTTGTGAAGGGATGAACATGATGCAGGGAGGATTGAAGGAGGAGGATCAGGAGGATAGGCAAAGATGGGTAAGTCATTAGGACAGCTAACCCCTAACAAACAAACAGCAGTGGGGATTCGGAAAAGCAAATCTCCACTCCATTTATTGCATTTCATAACAACATCTCCACTTTAAGTATTTTACATTGCAAAACATATTTTCCAGATAATGGTCAAAGAATTAACAAGAACCTAAAAAAGTTTTAAGGTAAATTATAAACATGAGATGGAGCATACTGCTGCCTGTGGTCTGTCTGTATTATTTTCCATAGACTCCCTGTGTATACACTGTTTTGATTTCTCATCATTAAAGAACATTAAAGATGGTGATGTTAACATTTAGCTGCATATTGGCAACTCATCTGGTTCTGGTTCCTAGGTTCTCCCTGAATCCTGACAGAATCGGCTACAACTCCCTTCATCCCTGTTTACTGTATGAAACAGATTTGTAAAATGGATGGACAGATAAACATTACAAAAAAACAGATTGCTTAAGGCCCAAAACATTTTGTGCATTTTTAGTAGAAGTTTGGGATCATCTGACTAAATTCAGAATCATCACTTTAGACTCTAGTCATTATGGCCTGTAAAAACAGGGGTTGAGCACATCTGTGAAAAGCATTGATTTTAGCTTCTTTCATGGCCCTGAATGACATCATTTTAATTTAATAAACCGAGTCTTATTTCTTTCTATAGAACTAAACACTAATGGAATTGGAGGTAACTAAATCTGCCAAATAAAGTTATTCCAGCGGGGGGAAAATGTGCACCAATCTCCACAGCTGCTAATGAAGCTCAAAAGTCAGATACGTACTGCAATCATGACGCCAACAAGGCTTAATACAAAGGTAAAGTCTATGCAAAATTTGAGTGGCTCCTCAGACTTTCCCACCCTTCATCCCACACACCATCAACCCCCACCCATCAATGTTACAAAGCACACAAAAATGACATGTGTTGCCCTTTGGTCTAAAGCTCATTACCCTCACATCAGCTGTTTTCTCTTCCTCTTATCTTCACTTCCTGGCGTCTCATGGGTGAAAACTGAATTTCAGCAGTCTGCACAAGGACAGCAAACTGACTGGGAGGCATTTCTTTGCGAAGTCAGGTGATCTGAAGTGATAATGAATTGTACTAATATTAGAATATTATGTGGGGTCTAGATTTGCTGTTTTCATCTGAAAATTGGTGCTGTTTTCCACAGTACAGTTGTTATTAATACTTTTAATTATACTTTCCAAGCCTGATTTACCGCTCAGGAACACAAGGTTGGCTGAGAGGATCAAATATTGGATTCCCCTTTTGTTTGGTGGAATGACCTTCTATCAGATGCTCATGAACTGAAATTGTCCTTAGTGGCAAACCATTTTCTTGTCTCAAATACAAAACCAAAGCATCTGAATGATTTGGAGGAAGATATTGAAAGACTAAGATGTAATGCAACAAGAAAAGGCAGTCTAATAACAAATCTTTCACACTCAGACAACTTACAAGAAAGGACAAAAGGACCCACATATTGTGTTTTATTATAAAACAGAACACAGGGAAAGGGCTGAACAAAGGAAGAATGGAAACATGCAAAATAAACACAAAACAACAAAAACACTATTGCCGCCTTGGCTCTACATGCAAAGGTCTTGCAATCATGCTTACCGGGTAGGATGGCTCACTCAAAAGGACTTTGCTCATCTCATATCTGTTGCTCTTTTCCACTCTCACACTGTATAGCCAGGCGTGTTTTCCTACTACCAGTCAGCCTTTGCTCCAAGTAACTTCCCGAATAAACACAATGAGACGTGACTTGAGCTGGCATTAAATGCCCTTTGGAAAACACTTTTTAGAACTTGGTCTACAAAATCTTGAAGCTACCAGATCACAGTGCCCTCTGTTGACCTCTGTTGACCTCTGTGACCATTGCACCTCTGTGCCTCTTAAAGTATATAAGTTAAAAAGATGCATACTCTCATCTCGTTCAGTCAACAGTCATGACCTCTTACAATTCCTGCTGATACCCATCTTTGAAGGTGCAAGACAGCCCTTCCTCTAAACATCCACCATGTAGTTTGCATTACTGTACCAACCTTCTGCCAGTTCACTGATGTCAAAATCTTAATTTAGGGAAAGAGTTAAGTATTCATAGCACCATTTGAGTTACTTAAACTGAGAGAACATTACTATATTCTTCTCAGGTTGTATTTCATTTTTTCCTTCACTGTTGTCACTACCTGTTTACCTTCAGGAGCATGCAATACCTTAATTGGGTTCTGGCAGACCCCACATACGCTGATATGTACATTATGTCATGTCTTTTTCTCACTGTCTTTCTTAGAGATGTCCTAGGCTATGTCCATGTCTGTTCAGCCTGACACTAAGCAACTTATTGAAAGAATTGAAAGAATCTTATGTTTTTTTTAAACCGTTGTTACACAAGGAAACCCTCAGCAGCTTTGATCATGTATAAAGGTGAATTGGCAGCTTGTGAAATGCGTTTCTGTTTCAGATAAATTTATTGCAAGATTTCTGGGAGAAATACATGATCAGCAAGAAAAGTGTGAACTGTGAAAAAGTATATTGTTATGTAATTTAAGATATAATGTTTTAAATAATTACTTAACAGATAAAATTAGCAGGATTATAAAGGTTGTTTTCTTGTTATTGAGGCTGAATATTCCAGGAAGGTACTATGAGCACTCTGCTGCAGAAAAACAATGTAGTTTTCTAACAGAAGCAATTAAAGGGTTAACACAAGACTTGCAAGTCCAAAGGAGAGAGCACATGAATGTTTTATGATGCTGAGCACAGACTTCATCTGTGTAACCCTCACTGCTGGGTTTCTAGCTTGCAGCTAAAAGCAAATCACCAGATAGGATCGTGACTGGTATAGGTTAATGCACATATGAACCAAATCTTTAAGTGGAAGTCTGAGGAATTCTAAAATGTGTCATAATTGGGGAATGGACTGTCAGTCACCAACATACCTTGGCAGGAGACTTGAAGAAACACTTGAAGAACATAATATATGTGACTCGGATGCTTTGCTGCAAAATTGTGCTCAAACTAAATTAATTAATTGCAGCCTAAATAACTGTATATAGTACATACAGTTAATTCATCTTTTTTTATGTTTTGTGAATTTCATGTTTAGCCATCCTGCAGTCAAAGAGCATTATTTGCAGCGTTAGAAAGATTCCAGTTTTCATGAGCTGAGAATCAGTGTATAACATTATACAATGTATTTAGCAAATACCAACATAGCTAGTTTGAAGTGCACCATATCTGTTTTATAATACAGATTTTTTTTTTTATTCCATCTTGAAAACTATTATAAGTCTTTTAATTCAGAACAAGACAAAGGTATTCTGCTTTGTTCTAACGTTTCCTGACACAGTTAAAAACTGACTACTGCCTAGGGAGGAAAAATTGTGCATGGAGTATGTTTACTAGCTATTCCTGTATTTCCGCATCCTTATAAGGCACATTTAGACAGTAGACATGAAGCTAAGTGGAAGTCAAGGAAATTGAGAGATAGGTGTTACAGGGCTGAGAATAGTTGTACAGATATCTTTACACATCTCCACCATCAAATTAAGATATGTCAGACAAGGGTGGCATTTTGAGTATCATCTAGAAGTGAAATCATGTAGCACATAACCAGGAGTGTTTCCAAATGCATATTCTCTCTGGAATCTTTTTTTACTTGCTAAACTGTTCTCCAGTGAAGGTACTAACATGACTATAATTTCACAATCATTTCAAGGTTACAGTTTATCACTCACTATGCAAAAATAAAAACTGATTGCTCTTAATGTTCAAAAAGGCATGGGTGCTTTAGTGCCATTTTGAAGAGATGAACTATAAAACAAAAACAAGACTATTTTAAAAAATGTGACAGCTATAAATTAGAAAAATGAATGCCATGTGTCATAAAGTTCCTAAGCAGTGTAGGAAAAATGGGTATATAATTATTACCCCACATAAGACCCTTAAACAATAATGAATTGTAACCATCATTTTTGTTTCAGTGAATTTTTTCATCAAAATTTGTGAGTAAGTTACACCCACATTCTTCGTTATAGAGGGAATTCAATTAATATAAACTCAAAAATAATATACACTACTCTGCATCTTTATGCAACTAAAAATGTAAGAGTCCTGGCTGTCAAGTGGCAAAGATAGCTTAATTGTCTTTAAATTAAAAAAAGAAAATGAATATTTTTTTTCTTCTGCAGACTCTATCAATGCTATGTCCATCATATGCAACAGACAAAACCAATGATAGGCTTTGTTATTTTTACTTGTAACAGTGTGTCAAGTCTTTTTTTTGGGAAAGGATTAGTTCTGTCTTGCACTCTTTGACAAATAGAAAATGACAAATATGTATTTATCATTAGACTGGGAAATCACACCATTACTGTTTTTGCGAAGTTTCCCTCTAACTCAAACTTAGGCATTTGTTGTAGAATTTGGTATGACTTTGTGATGTCTGCTAAAGGTGCACTATGCAAATTTAGGTTTAGATATAGCGTATACTATCCAGATGCTCAAGTAGCTTGCCATTTCATAATTTTTGATTCAGATTTTTTTTTTTTTGTATCAGAACAAATATTGCAATACTATCATTGGAATCTTGGTATTAAAGGCCCAGCACTTTTACTTCCTAGAATTAAATCTTCTCAAAGATTTGATTAGTTTAGTTTTATCCTGTGGAATATTGTGCTATTAGAACTGTCCAGCAGCATTCCCCACTGGACTCTATTTTCCTCACATTTGACTATTCCACTGTATAACACTCGGGAGAGAGATCTTCTCAAATTTCAGTATCCAGTTGTTTTACCGCAAGGTGACTGAACCTCTCAAACATGACTGTCCTTTAGCTTAACACCTTCTGGGCTGATCATGAGTGATCTCAGTATCTTACAGATCCATGATTCATACATTGACCATGACATTCAGTACTTTAGCTTAAAATACTGTCACACAGGGAGTCAATTCCTTTCGTGTCTTGCTGTCCTGCTCTTTACACGTATGTAGCAGAAGTTGATTCTGATATCTCACTTTTCTCCAGGTTTGCCTCCTGAAGTGAGATTGCGCCCAGTATTTTTGTCTGACACTTTTCTATTTACAGCTTGATCCTGTTAAGTCTGGCTGTTCTTCACCATAGGACTGTATAAGCTTTGTATTTCTCAGCCCCTTGAGTCAAATTATATAAAATCTTGTTGGCGCTGGGGGCTTAATCAGTCTTTTACCTGTTTCCACACATTATGTGATATTAATTATAAGCAGTTGAGATCGGTCTCACTGTTAAAGGAGATATGTAAAATAACAGCTGGATAAAGCAGCAGCTGCAAGGAGCCCAAGCTGGATAGTTTAAAGCTGTCAGCAGGGAAGGAGTCCGGTTGGTGGTGCTTCAGCAGCTGCACATTAAACAATGGGCTTTGCTAGAATATGCAGACTTAGTTGAACTGCAAAGCAGATTTATATTCATACAGCATTGCAACATTGTTGGTTGTCAATTTGAACAGGTGGCAAACAGACTTGGATGTGCCTAACAGCTGTAAAACTGCACATATAGAGGGGAGGTTAGGAGTATACACTGATACAGCATGTTGCCGCACCCACCAAATGACAAACCACCTCAGGATCCCAAGTTAGGATCCAAGTGCAGCCGTACAATGCGTGACACCTCAGCACCACACTAGTTAAAATGGAATGGAACAGAGTGATGGGTTTTTTTACATTGGCTGGAGTGCCAACCCTGCACGTATAATTTAAAAAAAAAAAAATCAGGTTGAAGAGGCAAAAATCTTGGAAACATTCCGTCTTCATATGAGGGCTCAGATGCCCTATGGAGAAAATAACTATGGACATTAGTGCATTAGAATTTGTGCCTTCAACTTCCCTTAGGCAGGCAGTGCATCCTTGCCTCTAATAACCTGGTCCTTACAATGCTCCTTCTTTGGCTCAATAAATGATGTTAACTGAATTATTAACTGGCCTGTGCTCTAAAGATACTTGAATACCATCTGAAAACAGTGAATTTAACACATACGGTGCCCAAGTAAGATATAAATAAAACAACCCACAGGCAAATTCAGCTAAAATGATTTAAGCAAGTATGTGTGGCCCTGTTTGAGTATCCTAATAAACAATGCTGTATTCGGTAATCCCCATGCAAAATCTTTTTAAAAATGTCCCTGCCTTTACTAATGCCAGGATTAGGTTCATTTGCCAGGAAAGATGACACCCCCCTTCTCTCAGCTTAAGCCAATTTCTGGAATGGTCCTGCCTTTTCCATTTCTCCAAATTAGTGTGATATGAGGGGGAGCTACATTCTCAAATGGAATACAACCTGAATATGAGCATAGTGTTATCCTAACCTTCACCTCTGTGTTGATCACACTGTCTGGTTTATTTAGTTTAGGGTGGAACCTAACTAATTTGTAATTTGTGGATTACTTTTTATAAATCCAAGAATGCAAAAACAATAGAAACTTAAAAAATATTCTCCATTCCATTGGAACTAGTGTGGTGCTGAGGTGTCATGGCTGCATACGGGTCCTAATATGGGATCCTGAGGTGGTTTGTCAGGTGGTAGGTGCAGCAACACGCTGTATCAATGCAAGCTCCTCTCTCTCAACCTCTGTACTGTATTAATAAACAGTTATTTAACTTGATCAGACAGATCATTAATAGTATTACACTGGATCCTTACACACAGGTACTGAATGTCACAAAAGACGCAAGAACATAATGTCTTTGAAAATTAAGAACAAAGAACCTCAATAATAGTCCACCTATCAGAGCAATTGGTTTTGCTCATTTCCAGTGAAAGGACTGGGTAGCTCTGCTGTTTCTCTGCTCATCATGAATCTGCTTCTTTTTTTGGTTTTGCATCATTTCTTTGCATTCTTTTAATTTATTTCTTGTGATCTGAATTAATACTAAGGTGTTATACCATGTTAGCCATTATAGATGTAGTAAGAAGTCAAGCAAAATGACACCTTTTATTGGCTAACTAAAAGATTACAATATGCAAGCTTTCAAGTCAACCCAGGCCCCTTCTTCAGGCAAGATGTAATTTCCTTGCCTGAAGAAGGAGCCTGAGTTGTCTTGGAAGCTTGCATATTGCAATATTTTAGTTAGCCAATAAAAGGTGTTATTTTGTGTTTTGAATGATTTACTTGGGCGGCACGGTGGCGCAGTGTGTAGCGCTGCTGCCTCGCAGTTGGGAGACCTGGGGGCCCGGGTTCGCTTCCCGGGTCCTCCCTGTGTGGAGTTTGCATGTTCTCCCCGTGTCTGCGTGGGTTTCCTCCGGGTACTCTGGTTTCCTCCCACAATCCAAAGACATGCTGGACTGGTGATTCTAAATTGGCCCTGGTGTGTTTGTGTGTGTCCTGCAGTGGGTTGGCACCCTGCCCGGGATTAGTTCCTGTCTTGTGCCCTGTGTTGGCTGGGATTGGCTCCAGCGTGACCCTGTGTTCAGATTCAGCAGGTTGGAAAATGGATGGATGATTTACTTATTTTTCTTTATATGGCAGAGGTGTGACCAGAACATCATGTGTGGGTGGGCATTTGGCTTGTCTGGGGGGGGCAAAAAATATCCATCCATCCATCCCCATTTTTGTATGGGGGTCAAATAATAATAACAACATAGTTTTATATAACATATAAAAACAGAAATTGTGGCATAAATCATAACCTATTGTTCATTAAAATTAACAGAGGCAATGGAACTTGTATTATTATTTTTTGTGAACAAATATAGAACTACATCTACAAGGTAAATATCAATAAAGTCAAATGTATATAACATATGAGAGCAAGAACAGAAACATGGCTTATTGTAGTCATGGGAGGCTATAGGACATCAGTCTCCTGCATTTAACCTGGATATTATCTACAGGACCAGTCTGCGGTTACTCTTGGCAAATTCTGAAATAAATTCATTCATGTCTAGATTTTCTGTGATGTTTTTCTCATGTGCCAGAATGACTAAATTTGTCTTCCTTGAATGCAGCATTGTTCGGTGGAGTGGAGTGAGAATGCGGTTCAAAGTAGAGAAAGAGCTTCTGCATGCGGCTAAAGACACACCAATGATGAGTACTGTGATGCAGACATGGCTGTGACGTGCGGGATACTAGACGCGTGTTTGTGGAAGCCGCCACCGTCTTTTTCTAGAGCTTTTTTCCAATTAGTGTAGCCGTGTTTGGTGAATATATCCTCGCGGTCCGAATTGGAAACACTAAATTTGTGGCAGGCAAAGCAAAAGCTGCCATCACGGACAACAGAATATTCAAGCCATGGTCGAGACTGATACCAGCTTGCACTAAAACATCTGAGTGTCTTTCCAAATGTGCTCTTGGGATAATTAATTAAAATGGGCTGGGATGGGCTATCCATATTTAAGTCAGGCAGACCGGACTGTATATTTTGTTGAAAGCAGAGGTTTGGAGTACCTGACACGGGCGCAGAGCTGGAGGATTGTGTAGGCTTATCTACATCTTTTGGAGTTTCAGTTCCCGATGTGGGTGCGCTGTGCTCCGTGTTGGTAGCAGCGGTGCTGGGCTCAACCATGGAGCCAGCAGCTTGCGGAGTGACAGAGGTTGATGATGTCTGCTTTTTAATAAGCCTTTGGTATTACCAACCAGAAAATAAAAGAAGAATGGAACGTATACGCTGTTTTAATTAAAGAATGCGGTCAACAGGTTCAAAACGTGCTGCAAAATGTGCGGTGAAGTGAACTGTGAGCAGTACGGTGCCTGTCTAGTGGAGGAGACACTGACGGATATGCTCCAAATTCAAACGGGTCAATTGGAAAGCAACTCAGTTTTGAAAATCAAATGTTATTCTTCTCCAGGGTTTTCATTGGACAGACAGAGCATTTCGCAGGGTGGGCACAGCTTGTCTCTATGGGGGGCAGTGCCCACCCCAGGCCACCCGTGGTCACGCCTCTGTTATATGGTAATATTACACCATTTTGTAAGCCTTTCTACCTGTTCATGTCACTATTTTGCAGTGTTTTGTTATGTATTATTTTTCAGTCAGAATCTCTTATTTTTTAATTATTATTTTTCATGTGCATTTTGTTTTTATGTACTTTTTGTTAATATCACTATATTTATTTATTGTTTATTATTTATGTTATGAAAGAAGCCTGGACACAGACAGACACTGAGACAGCCAGATGTTGAAAACACACACTTTTAATTCCTTCTGCACCTGCTCACACAATACAGTCAGTGCATCAACCCACAATAATGGTTCACAGTCCTTTTCTTCTCTTTCTATTGCCGCCTCTACTCGACTCCTCACAAGCTCCGTCCTCTTCCACCCAACTCCGGCTCTTTGAATGGAGTGAGATGGCCTCTTTTATAGTTCACCCGGATGTGCTCCAGGTGCTTCCTGATGATCTTCCGGCAGCATTTTCTGGTGTGGCGGAAGTGCTGCCTTCCAGGGCTCCATAATTATCCGGGCACCCCCTGACCATGGGCCCAAACAGGGATAAGCTTCCAAAAAATAAGTCTCTCATACATCACTTGTAAAATAAAAGCGTGGGTGCTTTTCATCAATCAAAATTAAAAAAACACATCTTAAAATTGCCCACCTTTTATTTGGAGAGTGATGTATGAGAGACTTATTTTTTACTTTTTAGAACACTTTTTAACTTAATATAAGCGTGGTTTTTAAAAAGTATTTTTTTATATATATATTATTTTTTTCTGAAGTTAAAGTAGCATCACACCTGTGTTTGCAGGGTTCTTGCTCTTTACATTGTTCTTCTAAGTAACTCACTGTCCTTAGAAGGACGACTCTCTGTTGTCACACTACTTAGAAATCATTTCACTTTGGCAGGCTAAAGCTGCTCATTTGCATCATGGAACGTAGTACAGAAACAGAACAGTGAGGAGGACCCTACCTGGCTCCCCATTCCTGACGTCATGCCTCCCCTTCCCCTCGCCTCTGCCTTGGATAAGCATGACTATATTGCTCCTGCCAGCGAACTATGATTCTTAGCAAGATGAACCAGAATGTTCAAGCAAATTATAGAAAAAAACCCCATCTAAATCTGTTAAGTTGTTCTCTTATTCCCTAGATAAGTGGAGGTAAGATATACTCCCCAAGGCTGACGCATGAGTGAGGGGGGCCCCTTGGAATCACGCAAATAAATTGGTACTGCAAGCGAAATATGATACATACCACAATGAGAGAAGTCAAAACTCATCCGGAATGTTCAAGCAAATTATAGAAAAAAACCCGATCTAAATTCGTTATGTAGTTCTCTCGTGAAAAGCAGACAGACATACAGACAGATAGACTTTGGATTTTTTATATATTGAAATGTATATACAGAGAGAGAGAGAGAGAGAGTCCCAAAATAATCAAAATGGCACCAGAAGGCAAAGAATTACTATAAGTCCCTGGCTTCTAGAGAGAGATGGGTGATAAAATAATCTTTATGCAAGAAGATTTCAGACTTATTGCTAAAAATAGGAAAATAAAACTAAGTGCTCAAAAGAGCAAATAAAAAGTGGCAAAATGAGTTGCCAACAAAGCAATCCAAAAACAAACAAGTCACAATACGAAGTCTTTAATCAAAACTCTTAGACAGAGGCAAAATAAAGTTGAAGAAACCAGTAAATACAAAGAAACAAAGCAACACTCACAGAAAAACCACCAAAGTGAATTCAATAAACAGCAGAGACTTCACGTTTAACTCTTTGAGGGGCACATATATTGCTTAAATAATTACCTTAGTGGGGCAGAAACAAATATTCACTCAAAATAATTTAAGTAGGCTTTCAATGTAATTATATTGTTATTTTATTTTATTTTACACTTGCAGTCATATTTTACAATTTCACATAAACAACAATGGAGGGGGGGGGTATAAAATGTGATCTTTTAACTAACCACCGCCCCACTAAAATACCATCCATGTATTTTTTGTAGAAAAGAAAGACTTCAAAAAAAATAAAAAGCTTAGTATTAATACATCAGCAAAAAAATGAAAACATTGAAAGGGCAGTATTATTTTAAAAAGAAAATGAAATTGTAGAAATTAAATGAGAATAAAAACTATCCCTATTACCTAATGCTATCTATCCACTCAGAAAATAGTACATAGTTTAATCCTAATTTTGTCTCTATTGGCTATTCACTTCAAAAACAGTAAAAAAAAAATCATTCTTGTTCCCTGGAGGAAACCTAACAGTGACTATTTAGTCCTTTACTGCTTTCAAACACAGTGGCACTTTAAATATAGTGCACATCCACACTGTGCGCACTGGGTTTTTTCTGGTGTTGCAATAGGCATATCCTCGAAATGTTGAATGTACAGGCAGGTGCTTGCGGCTTTCATTGCAGATACGCTTGTCTACAAAAGGCTTATGTGAGCTGACTGCCACCGGAGAGCTCCCTTTACTTACAGTGGAAGCTGCTGCGGTGATTGACACTATTCTTGAGTCTAGCACATTATGTTCGTCGTCACTCCTATTTGATACGTCATCGAAAGCATGACTGACATTACCGGTATCATTCATATTACTATTTACAAAAGTAGAATCACTGTCGCTTTCGTCGAAAATCACTTCACTCTCACTGTTGGAAGGTATTTCCTCACAAAGCAAACGGTAAATTTCTTCATCAGACAAACCTCTTCGCTGAGCCGTAACTGATGTTATTTAAGGGCAGTGGTTAGCTGCATTGACCATATGGAAATATGGCTCTAAAGAGGAGAAACACTTTTATAAATACAGAAAATGACTTCTACGTTTTTCCTGAACAAATACTTAATGATAATAAAAGGTTTACTCACCCAAAATATTAGAAGCACCAGCAAAATTTTCATAAAACCACAGCAGTAACTACAATGGCATCCACCTTGCATCAAACTTCCACTCAAGATGTAAAAATGTGACCGAAACGTGTTCCAGTACTTTTGCTGCCATCTAGCAGGTCATACAGTGCACCCGGAAAGTATTCACAGCGCATCACTTTTTCCACATTTTGTTATGTTACAGCCTTATTCCAAAAAGGATTAAATTCATTTTTTTCCTCAGAATTCTACACACAACACCCCATAATGACAACGTGAAAAAAGTTTACTTGAGATTTTTTCAAATTTATTAAAAATAAAAAATCTGAGAAATCACATGTACATAAGTATTCACAGCCTTTGCCATGAAGCTCAAAATTGAGCTCAGGTGCATCCTGTTTCCCCTGATCATCCTTGAGATGTTTCTGCAGCTTAATTGGAGTCCACCTGTGGTAAATTCAGTTGATTGGACATGATTTGGAAAGGCACACACCTATCTATGTAAGGTCCCACAGTTGACAGTTCATGTCAGAGCACAAACCAAGCATAAAGTCTAAGGAATTGTTTGTTGACCTCTGAGACAGGATTGTCTCGAGGCAAAAATCTGGGGAAGGTTACATAAAAATTTCTGCTGCTTTGAAGGTCCCAATGAGCACAGTGGCCTCCATCATCCGTAAGTGGAAGAAGTTCGAAACCACCAGGACTCTTCCTAGAGCTGGCCGGCCATCTAAACTGAGCAATCGGGTGAGAAGGACCTTAGTCAGGGAGGTGACCAAGAATCCGATGGTCACTCTGTCAGAACTCCAGAGGTCCTCTGTGGAGAGAGGAGAACCTTCCAGAAGGACAGCCATCTCTGCAGCAATCCACCAATCAGGCCTGTATGGTAGAGTGGCCAGATGGAAGCCACTCCTTAGTAAAAGGAACATGGCAGCCCACCTGGAGTTTGCCAAAAGGCACCTGAAGGACTCTCAGACCATGAGAAAGAAAATTCTCTGGTCTGATGAGACAAAGATTGAACTCTTTGGTGTGAATGCCAGACGTCACGTTTGGAGGAAACCAAGCACTGCTCATCACCAGGCCAATACCATCCCTACAGTGAAGCATGGTGGTGGCAGCATCATGCTGTGGGGATGTTTTTCAGCGGCAGGAACTGGGAGACTAGTCAGGATAAAGGGAAAGATGACTGCAGCAATGTATAGAGACATCCTGGATGAAAACCTGCTCCAGAGTGCTCTTGACCTCAGACTGGGGCGACGGTTCATCTTTCAGCAGGACAACGACCCTAAGCACGCAGCCAAGATATCAAAGGAGTGGCTTCAGGACAACTCTGTGAATGTCCTTGAGTGGCCCAGCCAGAACCCAGACTTGAATCCGATTGAACATCTCTGGAGAGATCTTAAAATGGCTGTGCACCGACGCTTCCCATCCAACCTGATGGAGCTTGAGAGGTGCTGCAAAAAGGAATGGCCAAAACTGGCCAAGCTTGTGGCATCATATTCAAAAAGACTTGAGGCTGTAATTGCTGCCAAAGGTGCATCAACAAAGTATTGAGCAAAGGCTGTGAATACTTATGTACATGTGATTTCTCAGTTTTTTTATTTTTAATAAATTTGCAAAAACCTCAAGTAAACTTTTTTCACGTTGTCATTATGGGGTGTTGTGTGTAGAATTCTGAGGAAAAAAATGAATTTAATCCATTTTGGAATAAGGCTGTAGCATAACAAAATGTGGAAAAAGTGATGTGCTGTGAATACTTTCCGGATGCACTGTAGCTAAAACCAGGTGTGTGGTTAGTACAGAATGCTACCGCCCGTGAAGTGCACGGTAAAAAAAAATGTGGCGAGCAGAATTAACCACCGCCCATACAGCACTTACTATAGGTGGTTAGTTACACTGACCACCGCCCTTTACTAAGCCATCCTTTTATGGCCAGGGGGTGGCCCCTCATCTTGGGTAATCTGTCCCCAAAACACAAGTAAAATGAATATAGTGAACCGAGATGTCTTAAACACAAGAAAGGGCATCAACGTTAGCTTGAAGGGGACCACAGTGATAAATGACCTTGAATCGATATGGCTGAAGGTCTAAAAATCACTTGGTGACTTTTTTTTTTTTTTGTTCTTTATTTCGCCTTATACAATTTCTTGTGTTAGGAATTTGTTAGTTTTCGCATACCCCTTGGGGTCAGAGCGCAGGGTCAGCCATTGTACAGCGCCCCTGGAGCAATTACAGGTTAAGGGTCTTGCTCAAGGGCCCAGCAGAGTAGGATCTCTTTTGGCAGTGACAGAGATTCAAACCGGCAACCTTCGGAATACCAGTGCAGATCCTTAGCCTCAGAGCCACCACTCCACCCTAACTTGTGAGTTAGATTGCTTGTGTGTGCACATCCACTGTAATGCAGCATGGTGCGTAACCTAGGCAAACTCCCGACCCAACAGATAGTACCTCAGCTGAATCACAGCCCATTTAATCACCAGGACCTCTCTCTCCGGTTTCCCGGTCTAGCAGTATGCGGCTTAGGTACATCACAGGGTGTTCAGCATTGTCGACACTTTGGCTCAGCATGGTTCCAAGCCCTGTGTCTGAAGCATCAGTCTGGAGAATAAAAGGACAAGAAAAACCAGGGGTTTTTAATAGAGGTGCTGACATAAGGGCCATTTTTAAATCACAAAATGCAGTTTCAGTTTTTTCACCCCATACCACCTTATAAGGAGCTCTCTTCTTTGTCAACGCTCTATCTGAGAAACAAGGTAACAAACCGACAGTAATAACTCATTAATCCTAGAAAGGCTTGGACCTGTCACTTGTTGGGGCCATTTTAAAATGGCATCAACTTTTCAACACTGTGATCTTACTTTTCCCCACTCACCAGGTAGCCCAAATATCTGGCTTCACTCAAAACAAAGAAACTTCTTTGGATTGATTCGCAAGCCGGCTTTAGCTTGTGTTAGCAGAACAGCTTAACCTGCCATAAGTGTTCTTCCCATGTGCTGGAATAGATGACAATGTCATCTAGATACCCGGCATGTATTTACTGCAGGGTTTAAGCACTTTATCCAAAAGACATTGAAAGGTTGCGGGATCCCCATGCAGTCCAAATGGGATCACTCTGTACTGCCAGTGTCCGCTAGGGGTGCTAAGTGTGGTTTTCTCTTTGGCTGAGTCCGTTAACGAAATTTGCCAATACCCTTTGGACATGTCTAAAGTAGTTAAGAATTGTGTATTCCCTAGCCACTCAAGGAGTTCATCTACTCTGGGCATTGGTTATGCATCAAATTTAGAGACCTGATTGAGACACCAGAAGTCATTACAGAACCTTCAAGTCCCATCAGATTTAGGAACTAAGACAATAGGGCTGGACCATGGGCTGTGGCTTTCTTCAGTCACACCCAGATCCAACACAAGCTTGATTTCCAGCTCTACTTCTGCTCTTTTTGCCTCAGGAAGGTGGTATGGCCGTTCCCAGACAATTACCCCCAGATTTATTACAATGGCATGCTCAGCAAGGATCACCCAGGTTGCTCCCTTACTACCTCCGGGACGAACATGATTTCTAATTCTAGCTCCTGTCTTTGTGAAAGAGTTAGATTGGGTATGAGATTAAGTACCTGTTTTTGAATGAAAAGGGAACAGAGTTGACCATAGGGAAGGTCTGTCTCCCTTTCCTTCCATGGTTTCAACAGGTTGATGTGGTATACCCGTTCAGTCGATCGACAGTTGGGTTGTTGCACCAAGTAATTGACGAGTCCTTTTCTCTCCTTAATGTCATATGAGCTTTGCCAATGTGCCAACAGTTTGGAGTGAGAGGTAGGCACGAGGACTATAACACGATCCCTGGGAAGGAACTCACTGAGGGTGGTGTTTCGGTTATAATATCGAGCCTGAGCCGATTGAGCCTTATCCATATACTCCTTTAAGAAGGGTTGAATATTTTCAAATCTATCATGTAAGTGTGTGTTATATTCCAAAATATTAGTTGAGGGAAGAGCCTCTTCCTCCCATCCTTCTTTTAGTATGTCCAAAATACCACAGGGTTGTCGTCCATATAATAATTTAAAAGGGGAAATCCCCGTGGAGGCTTGTGGCACTTACCGGTAATAGGACAAGGGGAAGTAACTGATCCCAGTTCCTTCCATCCTCATTAATTACCTTAGAGAGCATCTGTTTAAGTATTTGATTGAACCTTTCTACCAATCTGTCTGTCTGAGGATGGTAGATTGAAGTTTTTAGATGCTTTATTTGGAGTACTTTAGCCACCTCCCTGAACATCTCTGAGTGAAAGGAGTTCCCTGGTAAAACCAAAATGTATTTGTGACCTTTGGCTGAGGGTTCTAAAGGCCCAATGAGATTGACACCAATTTGTTCAAATGGGATATCAATTAAGGGGAGTGGAACTAAAGGAGCACAGTCTCTTCTGAGAATATGTCACAACTGACACTCTGGACAGGAAGCACAGAAACGACATACCTCCTCATTTATTCCAAGCCAATAAAATCAGAGTTCGATTCTCTCTAGAGTTTTTTTGGTGTCTAGATGGGCACCATCTGTGCTAGTATGCTAGTCCACATACCTACTGTAGTGAGATATGTAGTACTAACAACAGTGAACTCGCCTCACACTCATGTTCTGTTACCCGATATAAGAGATTATTATTTAAAACAAAGTGAGGTTCTTGTGGCATAGGGTTATGTGTACTTTGGCAGTTAACTGAAACCACTGCATTATTTGAAATTTAAGGGAATCATTATTCCACTGCTCCCGTTTCAAAGGAGGCCGGCATAATTCTGAACTGAAATTGTAGGATGTTCAGGTGATCCCTTACAACCTCACTGGGCAGAGTTTCAGTTCTCCTGTCTACCTCAGTTGCAGGTTCCACTTCCGGGGAAGCAGTTAAACTTTCTACCCCATCACACAGAGTGGCTACATGGGACTTGTTAGCCAGAAAACACGATGTAGAGGCAGCTGAATTTGGGTTATCCCCATCCATAACTAGGCCCAACTTATGTATTGGAGTGGTTACGTTCAAACCGCTGTTATTGTTAGACCAATCTCGCCCAAGGATGACTGGGTATGGAGGTTCAGGTACCACCACAACCATCAGTTTTTCAGAGGGTTCTTATATTTACTGACACAACAGGTGGACCTATAATATTGGGATTCCCCTTGAATATAGGTCAGACTGGTCTTATTTTTAAGCCATTGTCGCGGCAGAACAAATTAGTGGACAAAAATAGGCTACTCCCGCAATCGAAGATAGCTATTACTCAGTACCCATTCACTCCCGTAAATGGAAGAGTCAGAGGATTGGTTTAAGCACAATTCTTTTCTCCCTTTGCCCATGAACAGTCCATTGGCTCACTCATTTGTGGACATAATAATAGTAATAATGTGTCCAGCCTCCCACACTTGAAACAGTGGGGAAGACTGGACTGCTTCTCTCGAGGTTTGAGGTTTGTGGAGTGGCAAGTGGGCTTAGGAGAAGTGACATGTCCTTGTTGGGCTAAACGAGTGGATCGTTCTGTCCTCTCCAATTTGTTAACCACCCAGTGGCGCTCATTCACCTCAATAAGTGCTTCCATGTTTTTATAAGGTTGTCTGCGGACCTGCTGGAGGGCATTTACCAGGGTTTCACAGGCTAGTTGTTACACCTGCTGCCTGGCGTTATTGATGTCTGCTCGTAACCAGCGTAACCAGTCCTGTTTTCCCCCAAATCTCAAAGGCCTGGGCTCTTGTCGGCCACTCCAGGTTGAACTTCCAGAGCCCCCATTCTCTCGCCTGCTGATCCGCAGTTATGCCGTAGTGCTTAAGAATCTTGCCCTTAAGGGTGTCATAATTGTCGGCCAGTTCCATGGAGAGATCATAATAGGCCCACTGAGCGTCACCTTTCAGGTACAGCACAATGATGTTGGCCCAGTCTGCCCTAGCCCAAAGGTTTCTAGCGGTGGTTTGCTCAAAAAATAAGTTTCTATATCATCCCCCAACAATGTTTGAGGTGGAGGGAAAGTAGCCTCTGGTCTTACCACTACCA
Source organism: Erpetoichthys calabaricus (assembly GCF_900747795.2). NCBI lineage: Eukaryota > Metazoa > Chordata > Cladistia > Polypteriformes > Polypteridae > Erpetoichthys > Erpetoichthys calabaricus. The sequence goes on along the minus strand of NC_041401.2, from coordinate 129,311,741 downwards.
CAGTGGCTTCTGCTTCTGCTAATTGAGTCCTGCTCTCCCCAGGTTGCAGCTTCACAGTCTGGAGCATTATCATGATCATGCCCAAGACTGTACTTAGGTCCTTCTCTTCTGATATCTTTGAACGGAAACCCTGCCAGCTACACCAATCTGTCAAGAAATAACCAGACAAAACAAATATAAAGATTTGGGGAAGCCTCCCTGTATAATGTGTGGAGCGATGCTTTGAAGAATTGAGTGCAAAACTTTTTTTGTATCGAGTGCAAAACTACTTTTTGTAAAAATACATTCAGCAGTTAAACAGAGATATCATGGAGCTTTTATACAAGAATGAAAATGGCCGGTGGAAGAAGTGGAAGTGATGTCATCTTGTGGAGGAAACAGAAGTGACGTCATAATTGATGGCCGGAAGTGATGTCATCCCTAGCGAATTGGGACAGAAGTGATGTCATTATAGGGGGCTGGAAGTCACGTCATTGGAGTGGAGCCGGAACTGATGTCTTCTGGTTGGGACGGAAGTGGGAGTGCTTAACAAAGTCATCATTCTATTTCTGTCAGGCACTGTTTTAGTGATTTAGTTTACACTTACCAAATTGTTTTAATGCTTCCAGAGGCTTAATGACATCATCATTTTTATCATGTGAGTTGTTAGAGTAGCTTATTGTGTAATATTAATGACACTGCAGGCAGCAGGAGCCAGAGTGCTGAGATGTAAAATAATCAAGACTGGAAGCTTGGAAACATGCATACATCATTTATTACTCAAAAGTCTGGATTTATAAAACACGGACTTGTTGTGGAAATTGGCTTAAAGTTATCACAAGTTTTAACCATTGGCAAGTCTTATGCAGACATTTCTGGTGATGGCATTTTAGTGACTCCATGTAACAGGACCATGAGGTGAACAGGACATCTCGTTTTGCTGCGCATTTCAGTGAGGTGTCATTCACATTCCAACGTTTTTGAACTAATTACGTCACTTAACTGACATGCTCTCTCAATATACATTCAGATCCATAAGTATTTGGACAGTGGCATAATTTTCATAATCTTGGCTCTGTCAGGACCACAATTGATTTTAAACAAAGCAATCAAAATGTGATTGACGAATACACTTTCAGCTTTAATTCAAGGAATTTAACAAAAACATTGTATGAGCTGTTTGGAAAGACAGACATTTTTATGCATGGTCCCCCTATTTTCAGGGGCTCAAAACTATTTGGACAAACTAACATAATTAAAAATATAATGGTCATTTCAATATTTGGTTGAAAATCTTTTGAAGTCAATGACTTCCTGAAGTCTGGAACCCATGACCATCTCAAAGTGCTGGGTTTCAAACATACTGATCCTTTTCCAGGCCTTTACTGCAGCCGTCTTCAGGTGCTGCTTGTTCATTAGAAATTTCTGCTATCATTATTTTCTTCACCAAGTGAAATGCAAGTCCAATTGGGTTGAGAGGAGTTGATTGACTTGGCCATTGAAAATATTCCACTACTTTGCCTAGAAAAGCTTACGCAGTATCTTTTGGCTCATTTTCCATCTGTAGTTTTGCAGCATGTATAGCCCTATACACTTCAGAATTGATCCTGCTACTTCTAAAAGCAATCATATTATCAATAAACACCTGTTACTGACTTCCTTCTGGAGCCATGCATGATCATGCTATTAAACTGCCTCCACCATGTTTCACAGATGATATGGTATTCATCAGATCATGAACCATTCTTTTCTTCTCCAAATGCTTCTCATTCTGTCATTCTGTATTTCTGGCAAATTATAATCTGTCCATAGTATGCCTGAGGTTTACCAGTTCTTTGCACCTCAGTATTTACTATCACACACACACATACACAAAAAATAAAAGCAAAAACTTTTAAGTGAGTTTTGCAAGTGTGAAGTCACATGCAAAAATATTTTTAACATCAGTTTCGCTATACTGTATGCAAAATGAAACTCATCTGTTTCCTCTTCACTAGCTGCTGAAGAAGACTGTGTGAATTTTTCAAAATCGAGGAATGTATTAGAGGAGTTTTCCTAATGCATGTATACTTTCATTGGCATCTGAACAAGTGTAATAGTCACTCTCAAAAAAGAGGCACTCTCATGTCCTTAAACTGTGTTCACTCATTGCCTTTAGCTGCAAAAGTATAATATTGGGCAAAACACTGGATTTTGTTTACTCACTCATTATGATAGTATTTAGGTGAGCTTTTCTGTTTAGACTTCATGGTTTGAATACTCAGGATTTCACCAATTATTGTACGCTCCACAGCACAGTATGCTTATCCTTTGGCTTTTGAGATTTGAGTAATATGGCTTCCATCTTGATTGTTGAGCAGTGAAGCAACTTTTTGTCTTTGCATAGGTATTTGAAGAACCATGACAAAGTATGTAAAGCCATTCTACATTTGCTTTGATGACTTGAAAAAACATTTATAATTGCATAGCTTGTGGTATCTTCTGAAAGATCCAAAGGTGTACAGAGTGGTAGGGCCATTTCTGGATGATAATTGAGTTGAGTCTACCACCTCATGTTGAGTCTATTTAAAATGGGTGTCCAACTCTTTTAATCATGTGTTTGGTTTCCTCATCTCTTCATAGAAAAGAGATCAAGATGTAGCCAAAGCTTAGAATGTATCTAGTTTGAGGGCCTGATGTTTACATCTTTAGTGTGTGAGGATGACGTTTTCTTCTAGACCTCATCAGACTTTAATAACCAGCCAGTACCCAGTACAACCCAGAGAATGTTTCTTAAAATAATGTGGATCAATATGAGTCCACGAAATGGAGAATGAAGATAAAAAGAAAGACAGATAACATTTATCCATATGCAGACTAGATGTCATTCACTTAGCTCTTTCTATGCTGCACCGACAATTATTTTTCTTTATGTTTCCACAAAATCACTCTTAGGTTTTCTCTGAAGCATGAGAAGAGAAGCATAAAACATCTTTTGTGAAAAGGAATACTGATTTTGGAGATCTTGAAGAGCTGTTATTTTCCAGCTGGAGTATAGGAATGCTTGTTAGGGGCTGTAATCGGTTCAATACATGCAGCAACAGCCAGGTTTTTGTGAAAGACCCTTCTGAGTGCAGTACTGTTGTTTGGCTTGGCTGCCATTACACCTCTAGAGGAAAAGATGGCAGACTAAACACTTATGATAGGTCAACTGGGAGGACTGGATCTGGCTAGAGAACTACAGGTTTCAAATTAGGGGGAGCAGAGGCCTGGGGAGATGAAGAGGTGCACAAGGGACAAGGCTGAATGTGTCTGTGTGTTTGCAAGAGTTGTGGGAAGGGGGGAGGTGGGGAGAAATGATTACTGAGCCAAGTACTGTGAGAGCCAGCCAAAGAACCTCTATGCATGGGGGCAAAGGTGCAGCAACACTAAAGAAGTCCATTCTCAGGCACAATACATCACACTGAGAACATTTTAAATGGTTGATCAATATATATATATATATATATGTGTGTGCGTGTGTGTGTGTGTGTGTGTACAATGTTTCTGATGCCTATATATGTTTCTGTTTTGCTATCAGAACGGGGGCCCCAGCACACTACTTTGCCTGGAGGCCTATGATGCTGGTAAGATGGCCCTGCATTACAGCCTCAGTAGCCTCCCATGATCTGGTTTGAGCAACCCTACACTGCCTATCAATTTTTATTTCTTCCTCAAGGATTCCAGTTCAGTCTCTTCATACACTTATGTAACAGTGTATTGCATCTGCTTTCTTTTTTTTTATCAAATTTCTTTTCACCCTGGAGTTGTACGATCTGTTAGCTTTTCTTTTTATGCTACTTTTATTTTTTATTTTAAATTATAGTCTATGGACTACCGTATGAGTTAAATGTTTTCCAATTTTGTTTGGTATTAAGAGTCTTATTAAATGTGCCATCATGACTGTCTTCTAGCACTTAGAGGTTTTTGGAATTTGTGCATTCCAGTATTCAGAGTACCAAATGTATGTTAGCAGTTTTTTTAGATGATGACATCAGCAGTAATTTGGCTTTGGAAAATAAACAAGAGAGCGCATGTTGTTTTCTAACATGTTATGAAAATATATTGTGACGGATGGCCGGGTTGGGTTCCGTGGGGGCACCTGGGGACGCTGTAGAGCCCTACTTTGGGTTTCCACCACACCTGGAGAACTTCCAGATAATGCTGATGAACCACTTAAGTGCTCCCAGGTGCAACACAAAAGGAGCCACCTCACTTCACTTGAGAAGCCAGTGTCGGGAGGGAGAGGACGACACTTGCCAAAGGAGGAGGAGTGGAGGACAAGAGAGAGAAAAGAGGAAGAAGAAGAAGAAAGAAAGAGAAAGTACTATGTTTATGTGTGCTTTTTAGTGGTGGATACTGTGCTGCTGCAGGGTTCCCTGTGGCTAAAAGCTTGACCTCCATCTTTTATTTTGTTAATCTTTGGAATCTTTAGTAGGTAGGTATTTTAAGATCTTGATGTTCAAGCTGGTTTTTACCTGTTGTGATTCTGGCACAACAAAACAGAAAAATAAGTAAGGCCTTCTAAAAGACCAATAAAAATAGACCAGAATCCTGAATGACATACTCCAAAGTAGGTCCAACCCAAGCAAGCCTGACCCTAGGCAACTGGGAGGCAATACCTACAAAGCACTCTGGAAATTCACTCAATGAACCACTAAGAGACTTGCTTACTAGTCTGTCTTTAAAGGGCTGGGGGCTTCCCTTAGCTGTGGTGCAAGAGGTGACCCACCCCTTGGGGTTCTACCCACAAAATACAAGGAACATGAGAGAACACACAAACACACAAGATTATGACAAAACAGAACAATGAAAACAAGAAATACATATATAAAAGAAATTCATGAAAAGTAACAATGAAAAGAGAAGAACACTTTTTAAAGAAAAATAAACATAAGCCTGGAAATACATTCTGGCCCAAACATGCCAGTAAGTAATGATAAGTTCAGATAGGTAGTAGCACCTTGGCCATTTAATGTTCCATAATTTATAAGTGAGATTTTGATATCAGTCCTCAGCTTAGTGTAAGGACTTAAGGACAGGAGTTATCTGGTCATACTTTCTAATTCTGGAGGAAGTATTTTGAATTAACTAAAAGCTGCTTATACAGCGGTTTGAACAGCTGTTGAGTAATGCATTGCAGTAGTCAATCTTACTAGAAATAAGTGCTTGAATTAATTTCTCAGCATCCTCCATACTCTGAAATTGTCCTATTTGTCCAATATTTTGAAGTTGAACAAAAAACAAGCTTTAGGTAGTTCTGTAATGTGTTTTAAAAGACATACAGGTGACAAAGATAAGTTGAAATCAGTAAAAGAAATGTTTAGAAAAACTGAATTAAAAAGTGATAGAATATTGTTGTGGATAACATCATCCATCCTAGTAAACAATATGTGTGTTTTCTGTTTTCCTAGAAAAGTTATCATCCATCCACTCTTTTATATTACTGACATAATTAATTTGGGACACTACAGGAATATGTTTTGTCTGAAAGAAAGGTCATGGTGAACATTATCTGCAAATGAGTGAAAGTGAATGTTATGTTTTCTACTGATAATTCCGAATGGACACATTTAAAGTGAAAACAGTACAGAGCCCAGCAGGACACCATATTTCCCTACTGACTGTAATGACAGGCTGCTGTCAACACATCTCTGCACATATTGAAAGTTATTTGATAAATGTGAACTAAACCACACAAGGGTTGTGTCTGTGAGGTCAATGTAATTATGTAGCCTATGTGACAGAATACAGTGGTCAAAGGCGTTGAAAGCTGCCTTTAAACCTAACAACATAATTGTTTAGGCTCCAGAACACATTGTTCTCACAACCCATGATCGGGAACTAAATGAATTTTTGTTGGATGGGAACATTATGGTGCTCTGCATAGCCCTGTCTATGAGGATTTAACCATTTTTTTCTGTGTCTTCATGGCTTTCTCATACCAAGGATGGGCATGTTAGGTTAACTTGTGACTCTGAAGTGAGTGCCTCACTATAAGAGAATGCAGGTCTGAGTGCGATTTTGTCTGTAAATTACTGGATCCCATCCAGGGCTAGTTCTTGCCATGTGTCTAGTTTTGCTAGTATAAGATCTTAATACTGTAGATTAATGGATAAATTGTTGTTTGAAAGAAAAAAAAATGTGTTTAATTTGTGGAGAGACATTATTATAAGCAGGCAGAATGGTGGTGTAGTGGGAGTATAGTGTAGTGAAACAAGGAGACTGGGGTTCATGTCCCAGATTGTCTCTGCATGGAGTTTGCATGTTCACCTTGTGTCCACATGAGTTTTTTGGGGTGACCTGGTGTCCTCTCACAGTCCAAAGATATGCAGGTTAGGTGAAATGGCAATACTAAACTAGCCCATGTGTATGTGTGTTTACCCTGAGATGGGCTGGTGCCCTGTTTGTTGCATTAGGCTCCAGCTTCTCTGTGACCCTGCTCAGGATATAGCAGGATTTGAAAACAGATGAATGAATGGATTATTTTGCGCACTTCTGCTCAGGTTGGATGTTCTTCCTGTTCTATTTATTAGTTCTTGTCTGACTGGTATCTTTTATTCCTTAAATGCAGTCTTATCTCCTGGAGTTTTAAAAAAATACAGTATTCTCCAAACAAATGAATAAATAGATTTGCAGAGCTCCAGCCTGCTATACAAGGGGAATGGCCGAGCATTCAGTTAACGAAGCTTGAATATTGGGCTTGGAACACCCCTGAACTTGGAAAACACTGCCTTGTCGGGTACCATAAATGCCAAAACCGATATTTACCTTCAGATCGTGTCAGGGACCCAGACTACCCTATCACCATTATTCTAAGCCATTCACTTCTTAGAAGAAAGCAGTGTTTTCAATGGAAATGAAAGCAAACTTGCAAAGGAATGTGGAAAAGCTGTGAATGTTATTCACTTTGGGCTGGGGGGGTGGGGGGTGGGGGTGTGCTTTGGTTGAATCTCAGCATTTTTTCAAGTTTTAACTCATCCTTTAAAAACTGCTTTGTACGTCCAAGTAAAACCTTGCATGCGGAAGAGTTCAAGGCCAGCTCTCCAGGCCTGCATGTTTTCAATGTTAACACATGCTTTGTTTCCATGACAATGCTGTAAACTGTTTGGAGCCGCAGTTATATTCTCATCAAGAGATCCTGAATTGTGACAGTTTTTCCATTTGGGCAGGTGCTCTTATTGCAGCTCAGGCTTTAGCTGTGCCAGGAGGGCCTGCTCTCTGTGTTTGATTTTGCTTGGTACTGTTTAGCAGGCAAAACCTTGGCAACCAGTTGTATTTTTTTAAATGACCCAATAATGTAATTTTGTTGTGCAGAGCAATTAAAGTGGAGTAGGATGAGAGGTTTGAGTATCGGCCAGACACTTGTGGCTATGTGCCCCTAAACTCCAGGAAGCTGTTCTTGCATGTGTCCTGAAAAATAAAGTAATCTTTTCCAAAGTCTCTCACCATTCACAGCTTTAGTGAGTACTAAAGATTCAAATATGGACACAATCACATATTTCATTCACTTTCTGGTTAGGCACTTTAATTTATACAAATAAAAACAAAACAAAGCTATTTGTTAAAGGCAACTCCTCCTCGTTTTCAAATATGTTACATTTTTTCACACTTCCTGAATAACAATTGTAGAGTTTGATTGCATCCATCCAAATCTGCTGCCTTTAATCATTAGTGTTACAGAATTTTACACCCGTTAATTTTTCTCTAAAATATTTCTAAATGTCATAGGCTTTCCAAAAAAAAAAAAATGAAGATGTTTCTTTCTGGCAAGCACTTCACCCAATCCCCATCCCATTTATTTCCCCAGTTATGTTAATTATCATTAAGTCTGATTTGGCAGGCATGGCCACTCTTTCTATGTTGTTGCTACTATGCTGAGCTGAGGTTATGAACATGCAGAGTAGCGACTGATGGCCTAAACTAGAGGGCCAGCATTGCAGCACTGCCTTTCAGCCTGCCTCATTTTTGTTTTGAGTTATTTGCCCTGCATTAGCTGCTTTCCTGTTTTTTTCATGTGCTGAAAAGTAAGACATACCAGGAACAGATACTAGCAGCAAGTGCTAACCTGATGTTTATATATCATGCTTCAGTGATATTTCAGACAAGGCAGGGTCTTGCATGTGGGTCAGTGGCTCTCCCTCTGGACTCATCTGAGGTAAGTAGTACTACTCTGGGACGAGAAGGGGCACTGGTGCTAATCATGCTGTCTTCCTTTCCCTCCACAATGCCAAGCAGATGTCCTTCCGGTCTCCCACCTATGTAAAGCAGAGGAGTCACTCTGTGAGCTGAGCACACTGCAAGACGGAACTCATATCTAGTGATTTACATGAAGGAAGAATTCCTTAAGGCAAATCAGCTCTCTATTTTGTTTCTTTTTTCATTTCGATCCCACACCACAGAGTGCTTGCTTTGCATTTTATGTTAACTTCAATTAAACATTTGCTGCCCAACATTTACCAGTTGGATTTGTCACTCCTCACTCAACCACAACAGATTTTGGTAAATGATTGATCCCACTAATTATCTAGTTCCAATTATTTGTGATTGAGAGTATTTCAGCAGTGCTAGACAGAGCTCAAGTCAGGTTACTAAAAAATGTGTTGTTTAGCCTCCTGCTGCAGATATTCTCCAGCATTAATAACAGGTTATTAAGGGGACAGAGAGGATTCTAAACAGTACAAAAATGTGTTGACCACAAAACGTTTATGTCAGCACATCTTTCAACATTCACTACTGAATAAACTAAAGTGTATGTTCTCCACACAATTGATGGACTATACTATACAATGGACTCAAGCAGGCTGAAAAACTCTAATGGTACTTTTCTTTATAGCCACCCAAAGGTAGCAAAAGCTGGTCATTTAGGTAAATAAACTCATCCGAGTCAACTGGGATAGAGCTGATCCTAACATCAGGGGCAACCTATCCCAGAAAACACCACTGTAGTGCAAGGCACAATCACAAATACATCCACAAAGACTCAAACCAGGACATGCTGTTATGCACCTAAAATCTGGAATAGCCTGCCAGTAGGAATTCGCCAGGCTAATACAGTGGAGCACTTTAAAAAACTGCTGAAAACACATTATTTTAACATGGCCTTCTCATAACTTCACTGTAATTTAAATCCTGATACTCTGTATATCCAATTCATTATAATAACTATTCATGGTGGCTCTAAAATCTGTACTAACCCCTACTCTCTCTTCTGTTTTCTTTTCCGGTGTCCTTTTGGTGGTGGTACGCAAAGCACCATGATGTTCCAACAATGATGGATGGATTAAAAGCCAGAAGTCTGTATGACAATCAGCATCAAGTGACTCCGTGAGAACCCTAACTACAAAGAGGACTATTTCATTTATGTTAGGTAGAATGCCCAGAGGGGACTGGGCGGTCTCATGGCCTGGAACCCCTACAGATTTTATTTTTTTACTCCAGCTTTCTGGAGTTTTTTTTGTTTTTTCTGTCCACCCTGGCCATCGGACCTTACTCCTTTTCTATGTTAACTAATGTTGTCTTATTTTAATTTCTTATTTTGTCTTTTATTTTTCTTTTCTTCATTATGTAAAGCACTTTGAGCTACTTTTTATATGAAAAGGTGCTATATAAATAAATGTTGTTGTTGTTGTTGTTGTTATTTACAGTCATCAATCAATCTGACCCACATATCATTGGGAAGTGTGCAGAAAAAAAGAACCTGCAAAAAATAACATGCCAACAGAGAATGTGTTCACAGGCCATGAGTAAATGAGCCACGATTCAAACCTAGAGCCTTAAGGCAGCCTGTGCTAAATATAACACCACCATACCAATTTTTTGAATTGCCATTGAAAAATACATTAAACCCAATGATACAATAGTTGTACTACAGTCTTCACATTCCTAAAGTAGAAAATCAATTTAATCATCATCAATTATTATTGCTTTAGCATTTTTCAACTGTTCTTCCTAATGGACTTCATGCCCTTCACTCAGAGCATACACAAACTAAACCATTAGAAGGAGCACAAAAACAACAAAAATGAGCATTTTTATTATAACAGCATTGAATCTAAAATGCATTTCTAAGTGAAATGAAACACACATGAAAGGATGGAAGAAAGGATAATAATTGTTTTATAGATGTAATAAAACATAATTTTTTCTAAATACGATGAGTCATATAATCTAAACCTAACAGACAATATGAATTAAATGCTAAACAATGCACTTTGGAAAATAACCAGATATCATACTGATTTACTTTTTTTCTACTACTTCTTCTGCATTATTTACATTCATGTCTTTTGAGATGTGCCAGTCAAACTTTCCAGTTATGTTGATTAGTTAATCATTTTCTACGCTTATGTATACAGTATAGTATAAAAGTGTAATCTTAGTGTTTTTTTCATTTATTTTACATTACTGCAGTGTTATGCTGTATTTTACTGTATTGCCCAGAATTAAAATACCTCTTAAAAAAATGAAGATCAGTTTCAAGCAGTTTAAAAATTCATCAAAACACTATAACTATTCATCTAAAAGTTAATTTTTGAAGATTTTAGTGTTGGATCTGATTTTAGATATTTTTGCTTCCTTTTGAGCATGATTTTAAAAGTAAAAGCCAGCTTTCTTTCTTTCTGACTGCAAATTTAAATGTTGAAGTAATGAATGTGTTAATACTTTGTTGTATTTGCCACTAGGATGTCATGCAGCTTTTTTTGTTCTGCTGCTCATTTCACAGAAACAGTAGATTCACTTTGAAATTGTTAAGTTATGTGATTTTAATTTTTATACACATTTTACCGTTGAAATACAGGCAGGTCAAGTGACTTATTTTGGTAGGGGAAATAAACTGAGAGACTCTGGCTCATTATGTCCCCAAAAAAGTTTCAGTTTTATAAAAGTTTACTCATTTCACAATAAGTACTTGTAAAAGAAAATTATTGTTATATATTGTTAACCTCTTTATCTCAAACTATCTGTCCTCTGCAGCTCCGCCCACGTAGTAGTGAAACAGGACAAACCTTAAAAATCAATAAACAAAAAGGTATCATTAGCTAAGCAGAGCCAAGGATGAAGACTCCATTCACATTACCAGGCTAGAGTGATTCAAATCAGATTTTTTTTCCCTTAACGTGACACAAATCTGATGTTTTCAGGGCTGTGTGGACAAAGAAAAATTATCTTTTCAAATAAGATTTGAGTCACTTTCACATGTGCTCCTAGAATGGATATCTATCCAATTGTGGCCATGAATGTGAATAGTCACAGCAGAATTCATGTTTTTTTCCCCTTTTTTTTAACATTTTCTTGAATTTATTAAAATCAAACAACATTCCATACAAGGAAATCAAATTTTACAAAACTAGGTTCAAGTCAAGTCAACCCCTCAAGAAAGAGAGCTAGGCCAACATAGTGAAACTTTAATAGTAGAAAAGATAAGTAAATAAATAATATAAAACAGGGAAGAGAATCTGCTTCCTCAATTTAAATGCTCATTCTAAAATGTTATTGATTAGATCCTGCCAGGTTTTAAAAAAGTTTTGCACAGATCCTCTAAGTGAGTATTTACATTTTTCCAATTTCAAGTAGTATATAACATCGTCTACCCACTGACTGAAAAGAGGTGAGTTAGGATTCTTCCGGTTGAATAAGGTAAGTCTATGTGCCAATAGTGAAGTAAAGGCAATCACAGTTTGTTTGTCCTTCTCCACTTTAAGCCCATCTGGAGGTACGCCAAACACAGCTGTTCATTTCTATTGCGGACCAAGTCTGTGTATGTTCATCCGTTTGTGTCAATGTCCAGATTTGTATAGTTTGTGTATTTGCCACCCAGTAATAAAACTGAAAGTCAGGTAGAGCCACAGCGGATCATATTTATCAAAATTACTTTACAGTTAAATAAATTACCCATGACGATCACATATCACCCTTCAGGATCAGATACTACATCTGATACTACAAATGAGATTGTTCTTTGTATAAGAATTCCCACACCTCTAGTTTTCTTTGTAAAGCTGGAATGGAATATTTGGCCATTCCAGTCCCTGTGCAGCCGGACCTGATCCTTGCTTATTAAGTGGGTCTCCTGTAAAAATACTACTTTAGCATTTAGACCTGTTAGGTGGGAGAATACTTTCTTTCTGTTTAATTTGTGATTGATACCTTTAACATTCCAGTTCAACTGTTAACTGTTTGGTGATCTTTTGTTGACATTCTGTACTCTTAATTTAAGAGTAAATTATTACATAAGACAGCTTTGACCTTAATTTCCAATTTTTCCAGGAGTTATTGCCATGAAGCCTATTGTTACATTGGCTCTTACAATTATAAGGATTAATAGGATAGATAAGAAATAGCTTGCTCTCTCTCTTCCCCCCCCCCAACCCCCCCAATTTTTTTGCTTCACCGAGTGAGGCTAAACTACACTTCAATGTCCCAGTCCTCTGACATACCTAGAGAAAGAGCACATCCAAAACAAAACAAGCCCCCCAGCAGTGGTGCATGAGGATTAAAATAAAGATATCTATTGACAGTACAGTCTAAATACTATAAACATAAAATGTAATCTTAAACAGACTGATAGTAATCCTTAGCACATTTAGCAGCTATTGAGGGTGAGAAATCAGGAAAAATATGAATGTAATCTCTAGTTACTGTCTGAGAAGTAACATTGTATGTAGTTTAAACTGTAATTTTTCAAAGCACATGATGAAAGTCCTAGACATTGAGGTATTCGATCCACATATGCGGTAACCTGCTGTTATTTCTGTATCTGATTTGAAATCCTTTCCAATTATTTTAGGGAATAGTTCAGCTACGAATTTCACTGGGTTTGAACTTTCACGATTTTCAGTGAGACGTTTCATTCTGATATTATTCCTTCTGCATCCATCTTCCAGTGCAGCAAGTCTGTCTCCAAGCACTTTGCATTCGGATTTTGCAGCTGTTGCTTTTCCGTCAGCGGTAGATGCCAGTTGTTCTGCTATTTCAGTACGAGTCGTGAACATTTGCTTAACGTCTTCAAACTGAGTACCAAGTGCTCTAAGCTTATTCTCAAATTTAGACGCATTTTCCTGTATTTTTTCCTTCAATTTTTTTCTAACATGCCTGTAAAGGCGGCCTGAAAGCGATTATTTAAATGGGTTTCCTGGTCTTTAATATCCTGAAACAGCTTCTCGTTTGCCTTGTGCATGTCCTTTATTTCTTTCCTTATATCATTTATGTCCTTTTTTCCTTACATCATTTATATCGTTTTTTATATTATCCTTGAGCTCCTTTATGTCTTAAGTGGTGGCCATTGCGGTGATCATTGCCTTCAGTTCGGACAGATCGTTTTGGTCTTCCCCAAACTCCACAGGTGAAGTAGCATGCCCAGTTGCAGTTGATGTTATTGGCTCGCGAGGTAGATGACAACGCAGAAGCTAAGGCCATTTTCAGTTTCACTGAGCCTTCTGGAATCGGCGAGTTATCCTGGCCTGAATCACTTGCACATTCGCTCCCATTTTCGCTCTCAGCTGGGGATGATGCAGCATCGTCAACAAGTCCCGGGAAATCTGTGCTTTTGTCTATCTGTTCCAGGTCAGTCTCTGGTAGGCCGTACCTTGAGCTTCAACTTGACGTCTGTTTAGATTTGGATGAAGCTTTAGATGTCTTTTCCGTTTCTTTCAGAGTCTTTTTTCTGCCACTCATACTTATATATGGTTGTATATACTGTAATTCAACCCCCCGGGTTGAGTAAATACAGGATACATTGGAATTATAAAAAAAAAACATGAAAAAACTATACCGCTGCTAAAGGAGTTCCGCCTCAAATGTCCATCTCCTGTAGAGGACAAGACCAACTTCATGGATTTTTTTCTTATTTGCACAGGTTGAGTGCTGTTGTAATCAGTCAGCACTGACAATGCAGCGACCATTGTGACAGCATTCCCACCATTGCTGTCTCTTTTCTCGGACCGACACATTTCTTTGTGCAGCAATGCCAGCAATAGCTGTGAAAGCAACAAAAACATGCCATCTGCCTTTTTTTCGTGTTCACAACCTAATCATAGGTCTGTTTGCTGTCCTCCTGAGGAAAATGTGATGTGTACACTAGCTACTAGCATGTCCATTTTGTCAGTTTAAATACTATGTGTAGTCTCACAAATATGACATTTTTTGTTGATGGTGATGCAGATGACTCATGCACAAACGTATCCATGTGTGCATGTGTGCCGTTTCGGAGGACAGATGCATACACATTACAGTTAGATACAGGTCACTTTTACTTATGAATATTAGCCATCAGGACAGGCAAATCCAATCTGAATGAAAAATCAGAATTTGAGCAATGAGGCTTGTAATCTGAACATAGCCTATAACTGTACTGACACAGGACTACAGTACTTTCATGTACTTTTCAAATATTCAACTGCACAATATTTTCAGTTATGTTTATTTAGAAACTAGGTGAGGCAATTTAAAGGCAATCTTAAAAACTGAAATTAATTTTTTAAGAGTGTCAACATCACAAGAAGTGCAGTATGCTCCCAATATGCAGCTTGGTGGTCCCCCAGGGGGCAGCAACCCCCAGTTTGAAAACCACTAGATCATATTAATAAGAATGGGTAGTCTTATGGGAAGATTTTAAATAATAATCATTTAAAAAGTTTTAGAGTGTAAGTTCAGTATTTTTCAAGTCAGTTATTTCTACACAGTCAATGTATATATTAATTTGCCACATAAAAATGTGTCCTAAAGTGACAAGTTTTTTTATATCTTTTAATTTTGTCTGTTCTTGCAGCTTGCAAGTGTGCATCTGTCCAACATGAAAAAAGTTTACACTTGCCAAATTTGGCAATTTTTTTAAGGCAAGATTCTTATTGCATATTAATTTGTGTCTTGAGATTGCACAAGTATTGTGAAACAGTGCATCCATGTCACTTTAAAAATCATTAAGAAAAGTGAGATTCAGCCATTTTAAAAGAAAATCAGATGTACAGTATATATAATCTGTCCTTTTTTCTCGCCCTCCAAAGTAATTTTTCACCTCCAGGTGCATGGTTTTCTCTAGCTTGTTTTGTGAATGTCAGACACACCATTTCTATTTTGAGAACTGAGTCCTTAAAAGTACAGGATTTAAACAAATAAGCTATTATTTTAAATTGGCAGTATGTCCGATTATGAAGACAAGGAAACATTTAGCATAATCACTGAACTGTATTTTTACGAGCCAATATATACTAAAGAGGGGCTCCAGCAGATTAAAGAGCAAAGAACAGAGAGGTGAGTGGAACTGTAGAGACAAAAAGAGCAAAGTATGCATTTGGTGAACTGGCCTATGGAATTGTGAGTTTTTAGATTAAAAGTGCAATAGCTTAGGCTTGTTGGGTGTTGGTGCTACAAACTGGAGCATCCTTGGGGTGTTAATGAAGAAATTGCCTAATTGCACATTCAAATGCAGATATGGTTAGTTCAGTCAGTACCACTCTGTGGATCATCATCAAGGCGCCTGCACCTACATGGTATAAATAGCCTGGGGAAGAAAAAATGGAAAGAAAGATTGGAGGTTATATCAAAAGAAGTCAGGACCTGGCAGAGTTGGTGCAGCTGATAGGAGGCATGGAGGTCAGCAAGTAAGCCCTATGCTAAGCGGCGGTGCCCTGTGGGTAGTGTCCCTTCTGCTTAGCAACAAAATGGAGCAGAAGCAGTCAAGCACTCCAAGAGGTCCTATGGATGCTGAATGAAAGTGGTGGGAGAAGGAAGAAGGGCTTGCGGGGTCCCCATGGATACAGAGGAATGACAGTGGGGTCACAACTCAGAGAAGCTTGACTGTGCTTGCCAGAGAGTGTCTCCTGCTGCTGAACAAACCTTTAGGATGAGCAGAGGAGATGTAGAGGTGGAAAGATGCACTTGTGATTGTGATTGTTTTATGAACGGATCATGAGTGTGACTTTATGTTTACTTTTAACCTATTTATGGATATTATTTATGAATGGATTTTGGCCTTCATGAGTGCACTAGATTATATTGGATTATTTATATATTTATATGTTGAAGACTATATTGCACTTTGTTTTGAACACTGTTTGGAAAAAAACATAACACACATTTTACACATACAGTACCTCTGTTGTTATTTGTCCACATTGCCCTGGCCACCAAAACTATTGATGACCCAGGTTCAAAGTGGAGTATGCCAGCTCCAGGCAACCAGGGGTTCACAATGCAATGGGAAGGCATGGCGATGCAACAAACAAGTGATGATTGGCGGTGCACATGTGGAAAATGTGAAGAAATTACTACTGAGGAAAAGTACCACTTTTGCATAGAGTGAAACATGCTGCTTTCACCTCTGGAAAATGTAGGCATGCCCAGGGGTGAACCTGCTTTGTTACATATTTCTGCAGTATGTGTTATTAATGCAGACAAGTTTTTTCATTCTTAAATTAATACTTAACGTTGATGTGTAAGAAATCTGAGCGAGATTGCATGTTCACTTGTGTTACTGTATTGCATGTTCCAGAGTGTAGAATGTTGTCTTGGTCGTGGGTGGTTGGTACCTTTCTCGTTATCAATGTTACCAATGACAAGAAACAGCCACCAGGAGAAACAGCACGCACACATGCACCCATATACATTCCCATTCACATCAACCTGAGATCACCATTACATATTATCTTTATGGCTTTGTATGTGTTTAAAAGAAAGGGCCATGTTATTGTTCTATAGCCTGCTTCAGTTGCAGATGCAGTGAAATGACTCTGAAATATTTTTAGAACTGCAGTTGTCTTCAATAATGGAAGATCAAGAACACATTTTCTGCTGTCTTCGGCTGCAAGTAGTCCCATAGAGATATGAGTGTTACAGAATCACTATAAGTCTTTCAGCAGGTCTTCCATTCAGGTGTTCACCTCCAACCTTGGGACTATAAACCATAACTTAAATTATTGTGCTTAGCATAAGGAGCTCAATGGGAACTGTAAACACTTTGTTTTTTACATTTTATATTTATACCCTGAATATGCACATTTTTGGACAATTTTCCCAAAAGACAATGGTACTCTACACAATGTCAGACATGTGTTTGGTTTTTTGATCATCAACTTCCTTACTTACGTCTAAACTTCACCCACAATTTCAGCTGTGAGCAGATAAGTGAACAGGAAATGTATTCTTGCCTCATGAAAAATATTTCCTATAAAAACACGACAAAATAATTATTTCTAGTTTCCTTTCATTGCCTTAAGAATACCTCATAAACAGAGAAGGTATGTTTTCTTAAATCAAAACCTTTGCTGCTTCAAACTGGATGCATTTGGTAAGTTTTAAGGTTTTCTATCACCTATGCACCCATGTACCCCTCACCCCCATTGTAAGATGCACAAAAAGACAAAGCATTTTTAAAATTTATTTAAAAAATGCTTCAATTTTGAACAAATTGTATTTGGCAAATTAATATATACCATGATTGTGAAGAAATAATAATAATAATAATTTTGACTTTTGTTTAATTTAATAATAAATAAAAGGTATCTTTTATACATAATAGAAGGTCTTAAAATAAAAAATGATAGGTCAATAATAATACTAAATAATAAATAAAGCTTATTTACCTTAAATAGGTTAATCAGGCATATCATCCATATTCCAGTGTCAGAGGAAGACTTTAAAAACTTCAATATTGTTTTTAATCAAAGTATTAAATATTCAAAGTGAACCCAGCCATAGGGGATGCACAAACCAGTGTGTTTCTTCGTGCCGGTCCCAAACCCGGATAAATGGGGAGGGTTATGTCAGGAAGGGCATCCGGTGCAAAATTTTGCCAAATCAATATGCGGACAACAATACAAATTTCCATAACAAATTGGTTGAGCCCCGAGTTAACAATGACTGCCACAAGTACTGTTAGCCAACAGGGTGCTGGCAGAAATTGGGCTACTGTTGGCCGAAGAAGGAGAAGAACATGGTGGAGACCTGTCCAGAGGCAGGAGGAGAGGAGGAAGGTAAAGGGATTGGAACTGAGGGTAGGAACTTTGAATGTGGGCAGTATGACTGGTAAGGAGGGAGAGTTAGCAGATATGATGGAGAGAAGGAAGGTTGATATATTGTGCACGCAAGAGACAAAATGGAAGGGGAGTAAGGCCAGGTGGATCAGAGGTGGATTCAAATTGTTCTATCATGGTGTGGATGGGAGGAGAAATGGGGTAGGGGTTATTCTGAAGGAACAGTATGTCAGGAGTGTTTTGGAAGTGAAAAGAGTGTCACACAGAGTAATGATTATGAAACTGGAAATTGGAGGTGTGATGATGAATGTTGTTAATGTATATGCACCGCAAGTTGGATGAGAAAGATGATTTTTGGAGTGAGTTGAATGAAGTGATGAGCAGTGTACCCAAGGGACAGAAAGTGGTGATTGGAGAGGATTTCAATGGACATGTTGGTGAAGGGAACAGAGGAGACAAAGAGTTGATGGGTAGGTATGGTGTCAAGGAAAGGAATGAAGAAGGTCAGATGATAGTGGATTTTGCCAAAAGGATGGACATGGCTGTGGCGAATACGTATTTTAAGAAGAGGGAAAAACATAGGGTGATGTACAAGAGTGGAAGATGCACACAGGTAGATTACATCCTATGCAGATGGCTCAATCTGAAGAAGATTGAAGACTGCAAAGTGGTGGCAGGGGAAAGTGTAGCTAAACAGCATAGGATGGTGGTCTGTAGGATGGCACTGGGGATCAAGAAGAGGAAGACAGTGAGAGCAGAACCAAGGATCAAATGGTGGAAGTTGAAAAAGGAAGACTGCAAGGTTGAGTTTAGGGAGGAGGTGAGACAAGCACTGGGTGGCAGTGAAGAGTTACCAGACAGTTGGGCAACTATAGCAGATGTAGTTAGGGTGACAGCAAAAAGGATGCTTGGCGTGACATATGG
This sequence comes from Erpetoichthys calabaricus, assembly GCF_900747795.2. NCBI lineage: Eukaryota > Metazoa > Chordata > Cladistia > Polypteriformes > Polypteridae > Erpetoichthys > Erpetoichthys calabaricus. The sequence continues at coordinate 129,292,848 of NC_041401.2, read as the reverse complement.
ACAGAAGAAGGAGGAGAAGGAAACCTGGTGGTGGAATGGGAAAGTACAGGAGAGTATTCAGAGGAAGAGGATGGTGAAGAAGAAGTGGGATAGTTAGAGAGATGAAGAAAGTAGAAAAGAGTACAAGGAGATAAGGCGCAAGGTGAAGAGAGAGGTGGCGAAGGCTAAAGAAAAGGCGTATGATGAATTGTATGAGAGGTTGGACACTAAGGAGGGAGAAAAGGACCTGTAATGATTGGCTAGACAGAGGGACCGAGCTGGGAAAGATGTGCAGCAGGTTAGGGTGATAAAGGATAAAGATGGAAACATACTCACAAGTGTAAAGAGTACTTTGAGAGGCTAATGAATGAAGAGAATGAGAAACAGAGAAGGTTGGATGATGTGGAGATAGTGAATCAGGAAGTGCAACAGATTAGCAAAGAGGAAGTAAAGACAGCTATGAAGAGGATGAAAAATGGAAAGGCTGTTGGTCCAGATGACATACCTGTGGAAGCATGGAGGTTTTTAGGAGAAATGGCAGTGGAGTTTTTAACCAGATTGTTTAATGGAATCTTGGAAAGTGAGAGGATGCCTGAGGAGTGGAGAAGAAGTGTACTGGTGCCGATATTTAAGAATAAGGGAGATGTGCAGAACTGTAGTAACTATAGGTGGATAAAATTGATGAGCCACAGCATGAAGTTATTGGAAAGAGTAGTGAAAGCTATGTTAAGAAGAAAGGTGATGATTAGTGATCAGCAGTATGGTTTCATGCCAAGAAAAAGCACCACAGATGTGATGTTTGCTCTGAGGATGTTGATGGAGAAGTATAGAGAAGGCCAGAAGGAGCTGCATTGTTCCTTTGTGGACCTGGAGAAAGTGTATGACAGGGTGCCTCGAGAGGAGTTGCGGTATTGTATGAGGAAGTCGGGAGTGGGAGAGAAGTATGTAAGAGTTGTACTGGATATGTACTGTATGAGGGAAGTGTGACAATGGTGAGGTCTGCGGTAGGAGTGACGGATGCATTCAAAGTGGAGGTGGGATTACATCAGGGATCGGCTCTGAGCCCTTTCTTAATTGCAATGGTGATGGACAGGTTGACAGCCGAGATTAGACAGGATTTCCCATGGACTATGATGTTTGCTGGGCGGTCTCGTGGCCTGGAACCCCTACAGATTTTATTTTTTTCTCCAGCCTTCTGGAGTTTTTTTTTTTGTTTTTTCTGTCCACCCTGGCCATCGGACCTTACTCCTTTCTATGTTAACTAATGTTGTCTTATTTTAATTTCTTATTTGTCTTTTATTCTTCTTTTCTTCATTATGTAAAGCACTTTGAGCTACTTTTTGTATGAAAATGTGCTATATAAATAAATGTTGTTGTTGTTGTTGACATTGTGATCTGTAGCGATACTAGGGAGCAGATTGAGGAGACCCTGGAGAGGTGGAGATATGCTCTGGAAACGAGAGGAATGAAGGTCAGTAGCAACAAGACAGAATACATGTGTGTAAATGAGAGGGAGGTCAGTGGAATGGTGAGGATACAAGGAGTAGAGTTGGCGAAGGTGGATGAGTTTAAATGCTTGGGATCAACAGTACAGAGTAATGGGGATTGTGGAAGAGAGGTGAAAAGAGAGTGCAGGCGGGGTGGAATGGGTGGAGTAGAGTGTCAGGAGTAATTTGTGACAGACGGATATTAGCAAGAGTGAAAGGGAAGGTCTACAGGATGGTAGTGGGACCAGCTATGTTATATGGGAAGCATTTAAGAAGAATAAAATCACAAAAATGTGTCAAATTAATCAAGAAAAATAAAGAACAATCTATAAAAATGTGTTCTGTAAGGATGAGATAGAGTACTCCTTGAAAAACATAACATGTCAAACATAAAACATATAAAGCCATACCTGCACCCTGATTGACAACAGGGCAGAAAAATTTATTAAAAAGAGCAATAAACAAAAAAGCTTTAACTAAAACCCTTTTCACCAGACATTATGGCTAGTACTTGGCCTTCTTCAGAGGACTAAATTGTTCCTCAGAAGAAGGCTCACTTGAAAATAAAATAATGGAAGGTGAAATCAAAGGTGAAGACAAAGTAGTAAAAAGCCTGGCGGAAAGAGAAATGGCAGATGAATGCTGAATGAGTGAGGAGACAGTGTAAGGAATATTAATGGATGATGATTTATCAGAAAAAGAAAAATACTATATAGGAGGAAATACTGTATATCCAAAGAAAATGTATTGAAAGAGAGGTGTTTAAAAGAGGATTAGAATAGAATGAAAAGAGACAGAAATAGAGGAAGACAAAAATTTGGAAAATAATGGAGTAAAAACAGAAGAAGGTGATTATTATTTAGAAAAGGAGAAAGAAGTTACACCCATTGTTTTTTTAAGATTAGAAAGGTGCAATACCTTTTTCTGTTACGTATTAGCTCAACGACTATGTTCCCTGAAAAGTAAATCACATGAACACACAAGAAACAAAGGAAGGTTGGAAGAGCACGCTGGAATCTGAAGATGTATCTTTCCAACTGAACCTGTAGAAATTAAGGATTTGAGCATAAATAAGGAGGAGAAAAAAGTTTGTCTTTGTATCTCGTTTTCCAAAATTAATTGCCTTGTTTGACAATTGCTCCTCCAAAGAAGGGAAATTTTGTACTAGATCATTAATAACAAATTTATATTAATCAAATAACATTTGTGAAAAGCCAGTTATCTGTATTTTGTCTATTTTTGCCTGAATTAGGAGAAGCTGGGTTGATTAAATTAGATCATTTTTGAAAATGTTTAACCACGCCAAGTGGAATTTGTTTTGAAATGCACACTTTTTTCAATTTCAAAATGAGGGACTGCTTTTATCAATTTAAAGTACTTTTTATACAGTTTAATATGAGAAAAAACATTTTGCTGTCGGCCTTGGGTCTTGTTATGATTATCAAAAGTAACACTATTACTCAGTGATTCAGAGCTAGGAACTGAATTGGCAGTCTTGTGGTTTTGAGTCCAATCCCTGTTTAACTACATCACACTATGGAAATCAGACAAATCTTGATAAAAATATAACAATCTTGTAGCAAATAAAAGGTAAGCAAGAGTTCCAATATGAAAATGTAACTGGATAATGTAGAGAAAAATTAAATTGAAAATCTGGTTGATCTTGGTCAAATGGCTACCCTACTCTCCCAATCACCCAACAGTATGACACGGCACACACCATTGTTCATGAGCATAGGATAACTGTATTAAGGTTTTTTGCTGTATTCACTATATTTGATATCAAAAGATACTGAAAACTCAGATGTCTTGTTTCAGAACCAGAAGCTTGGCCAAAATAGATGTGCCAAGAAATTACACAGCAAGATATTAAGAAGAAAAAATAGCGAATAGAAAAACATTAGTAAAAGCTGATGTCCAATTTCCTGCAATTCTATTTTAGACACTTAACTAACAGATGTTGTGTAGAAGGAAGATTGTAGTGCTGAGCTGGATTGGCCATTTCTTACACTAGCAGTTATAGCATTGCAAAATCAGTGGCCTCTGTAGTGATAACTATGCTTCCCATTGTAACAACCATTATTTTAACTTGCATTGCAAACCCAGTGGATCTCTTTATGCTCCCTATTAAAAGACCCATTATTTTAACTTGTTCAAATTAATCAATTATGTTTGATTGCTTTTCTCTCTAGCATTAAATTTCTAGCATTGACAATTTAAATGTAAAATAACTTATATTTTCAAAGTAACTTAATTATTCATTAAAAAGCATTCATTGTCTGTCTCCTCGACTAATATTTTGTGACTTGTACAGATAACATGATTTCAACAAAGATGTTGACAGTTTTACAAACAGAACAGTCACTCAAAAGAGTGATCAGATGATGTACTCGTATTTACTTTCATGGCCTTAACCGAAACTACTTATTTCATGATGAGCGAATATTTAGCAAATAATATTTTGAACTGCGGGCGGCACGGTGGCGCAGTGGTAGCGCTGCTGCCTCGCAGTTAGGTGACCCGGGTTCGCTTCCCGGGTCCTCCCTGCGTGGAGTTTGCATGTTCTCCCCGTGTCTGCGTGGGTTTCCTCCAGGCGCTCCGGTTTCCTCCCACAGTCCACAGACATGCAGGTTAGGTGGATTGGTGATTCTAAATTGGCCCTAGTGTGTGCTTGGTGTGTTTGTGTGTGTCCTGCGGTGGGTTGGCACCCTACCCGGGATTGGTTCCTGCCTTGTGCCCTGTGTTGGCTGGGATTGGCTCCAGCAGACCCCCGTGACCCTGTGTTCGGATTCAGCGGGTTAGAAAATGGATGGATGGATGGATTTTGAACTGCTATGACATACAAAGGCTGGTTTTATCCTTTTTATAAGCAGTAAATAGGCACTCCTGGTGAATAATCTAGCTTCAATGCTAGGATTACTCATGGTCTTGAAGACTTGGCTACTTTTTGTAGCTGAATGACCTGCAGCTCACCACCCCTATATACTGTATGAATTGTGAATAGCAGTCAGTAAAGAAATAGATAACCTTTAATTTAACATCACAGAGAAAAATGGCATAGAGGATGCTATAAATACTCAGTAAGACAATTGTGTAGAAATATACTTTTTTTTTAAAGTAGTGCATTATTTTTGCAAATGTATTACTTCCATGCTTGCATGAAATGAATACCATATATGCTTAGAATTCTGTGTCAAGAGAATAGGTGTAAAGTGAGGGATTTCTGTTTCTGCTCACACAGGCACACCAAATAAGTGTAGGAAATGGTGAATGAATGTGAGGAAACAAATTGATTGATTGGCGTTAATCAATAAGTTAATTAATTATCAGTTTTGCCTTTGGCTATGCCAGTGTTGTGAAACACAAACATGGCAAATAGGGGTTTGAGGCCTCCAAAATTGCAATAAAGCAAGCCAGGCACCTTTCCTGTCCAGCCCAGCGGAGGCTTACTTCATACCAGTTTGGCCCAGAAAACTTCCTGCTGGCTTTTCGCCTAGCAGGCCCCACAATGGGCAGCTGGCTTAAAAAGTTCAAAAACACTGTAAAAGTCACAGAAAATACAAAAATGCCTCACTAGAGAGAGAAACCGTAAAAACTGACTTGAAGAGAAAAGTTCAACAAGGAATCTTTATAAAGAAAATAATTTATTGCAAAAAATAGAACAAAACATTACAAAATACTCAAAAGAGCAAAAAGAGGCAAAAAAGATTTGCCTACAAAGGCACTCCAAGGTAGACAAATCCCAATACGAAGCCAATAGCAGGCTGAAATATCCAGAAAACAATACTTACAAATTCTCCAAACAACAACTTGCAAAAGATCCACTGACTGCTTCTCTCACTCTGACCTCTAGATAAAGGCAGAGGGAGGAGCCAGCAGCAGTGAAATCAGGATAGCCCGCCTCTTGGGGCGCCACCCACAAAATAAATTGAATGACCTCACGTTTAAATAAGCAGTTCATAAATAGAAATAATCTAAAATACATTAAAACATGAAAAATAATAATTAAAAAATGTGAATAAAGTATAAAAAAACACAAAAATACTGATCTGTACATAACAGCCAGGAATTAATTAAATAATTTGCTAAGGCTTCCACTTCATTTTACTTCCCTTTCTTTCTAGGATGGGGTTTCTGGCCCTTAGACTTTTATCCGGTTAACTGAAGCATACTTGTTTTAAGATAGAGGATAGTACAACTTTTTGATAAACACAAAGATTACAGAAATTACAGAAATATATATATATTGACACAGAAGACAGGGTGCAAGACTGACAAACATGTAACACAGAAGAGTCTGTCTTTTTACTGGCTATTTATAGTTTCTTGGCACAGATACACAGTTTTACAATACCAAGTCTTCAAGGATGGTATCTGATGTTGTGTGGATTTTGAGTTGTTGTTCAAGGTTCAGGTGGAGGACTCTTCTTGTGTTGGAGTGCCGTCTTTATCTTTGCTACAACGTTCTTTCTCCTTGTTGTGATGCTGCCTTACTCGGCTTGCTATTAGGCTCTTTGTGGTGTCCTCTGTAACTTCATAGGAAAAAAACATTACTCTTTCTGACACAACAGTGTAGGTATTGAAGTTCCCTTCTTGATGTAATGCTGCAATCTCTGACAGGGTACAGTCACTGGCATAGAGCTTGGTTTGGTAGAGTGGATTTTAAGAGCTAGATTAGAGTGTCTTTCACGAGTAGTGGGTGGCTTGTCAGGCTATAGTTCACATAGAGGATCACACAGATCATTGGCATTCAGCTCCCCAAAACAGAACAGAACCTAAGTTTTCAGCTATTCCAAAGAGAAAGAAGAGATGAATGCAGCTGGTTTTTAAGGAAGCTGTAAGCTCTAGTGATTAGGTCAAGTTATTTCCAGTTACAGAACCAGTGCATGCTTATGCAGTAGGCGCATTATTTGGTCCATCATATTCAGCCAGAATTCAGTTACAAGCCTATACGTCTACAGACGTGTCAGCTCAATTCTGACTTATACCTTTATTATCAGAAGAAGTATAGGGTTGGCCAAAGTGTTGGTATAACTGCAGTTCATCCATTTACTAAGGAAAGCAAGTTGAGGAAAGGTGAAGACAGATTTCCACATCCCTTTTAAATCTGCTGTTTTAACAGGCCTTGTGTGCTACTAAAATCCTGCCCACTTTGTCCTACATATGTAAAATGAATGCCTTACAGGCACACAGTGAAGGCAGAGGTTATTGGACAGTCACTAAAATGCCTTCTGTTTCTGCCTTTAGAATAGAGGTGGACACCTTAGACAAGAGCTCACATCATTTTCTGCTCCAATCCAAGCCCTCTGTAAAAGAAGCTCAATTACTGGAACTTACTGTTAATTTCAACCAGGAACTCACAGAGAAAAGATCCTTTTAAACTGAACCATATTGTGTCAAGAGACAAGCTGCTATTCTACCTCTTTTTTTTGAAACTATTATTTTTCTGTCTGAATGTGTTAGTAATATTTTAATGTTTTGTCCTTTATTACAAAGGTTTAAAATTATACACTACTTATAGTATATATATTACATATGCTACTGTAACAAAGGCACTATATAGGCGCCCGACCCGGCACAGATGGACACAGAGGCACTTGTAAACTAAAGACACGTTTTATTTTTCTTCACCCGTGGGCGCACGTCTTCCCCGTGACCCACAGGCAATACACAGTCCCACAAAGCACAAGTCTCACACAACAACAATCCTTTCTCCTCTCCCACCACTCCTCCTCAAGCTTAGTCCTCCTCCTCCCAACCCTGGCTCTCGAGTGGTGGTGGCTGGCCCTTTTTATAGCCCACCCGGAAGCGTTCCAGGTGCTTGACCACCTGGTCCTAATTGCACTTCTGGGTGGGGCCGAAGAGTCGTCCAGCCAGGCTGTTGAAACCAGACAGCCCCCCGTAGCGGTCACCCCAGGCCCCAACCAGGCTGTGGAGGACTCCATCTCCCATGGAGCACTGCGGGAGGTTGGGGAATAACCATTGGCCAGGGAGGCTGCCACCAAGCGACCCGGGGGAGGTACTGAGCTGTCCATGGCTGCTCCCCGGAACATAAGCAGCAGGGGCGTCCCTGCCGGGCATGGGACCCGGCTGTCCGCCACCCTATACAGCACATTTTATTAAGTTTTCCTATAACCAGTAAGTTAGAGCAAGTGAGAGCATACATTAGTAGGATTCTTTGTGCTTTGGGTATGCCTTGACTCTTAGCCAGTCAGAGGACTGAGACTGGGACTTCCATAATTCAACTAAAGGTCTTACATCTGTCAGATTTATCTTATTTAAAATTGTCCAACATGTATCCAGGGAAAGGCCCAGCATGCTAATGTTACTTTTCCAAATTAAAATAAAGACTTACTACAATGTGCATAATATAGACAAAATTCACCCCTGAATGACGATATTAAGATAACAGGGAAAGTACCATGGATAAAATCAAACAAGACAATAATAGATGGTTGATCCTCCATCTCATAATAGCAGGGAGACTATCAAACTGAACATCCTTCTTAAGCTGCTATTTTTTTAGAGTTGTCTTCTATACATAAACAAATATTTTTGTAAGAAATTAGGCTCGATTATAAGATTGTTAATCTAGAATTCAAAACAACCATGCACTCAACAGGTGACTATACAAAGATCTAAAGCAGGAGGAGGCATGGCAATACCTAACTTTCAGTTTTACTACAGAGGAACAAAGTTACACACAATAAAAAAACTAGAAAATAAGTTAAAATTCATGAATTCACACTAGCCCGGATTGGAATAGAAAACAAGTCCTGTTCTAAATCTTTCTGGTATGTCTTGCTTTGTGCTCCATTCAATGCAAATTATCATAAGTTTACCTGAAATTCAGTCATCCACCAATTACTTAAACTATGGAACCAATTCAGGACACATATCAAGGTAGACAAGGTCTTATTTATTGCTCCTATACATGCTAATCGCCTTTTTTTCCACCTTTTCAGACCTACTCATGGAAAACTCTATTGATTTAAGACACATGGAGATTTATTGAGACCACATATTTGCATCTTTTGGAGAATTACGCTGCTATCTTTTTTTCTATGTGCAAATTACAAATTTAGTTAAAAAACTTTTCCATGTCCTGCACTCATATCAATCCCAGTAGCCATATGGTTAGTGGTTATGACTCAGACAGCAGTTTAATAATATATAAAAATATTTGAAAGAATCTACCCTACATAGATCTTAGGGAATGATGGGAAAGGGACCTTTCAATTGACATCTCAGAAAGGGAGTGGAACTCAGCCATGGGGAACACTCTAATTCTATATGTACCAACAAAAAATCTTACTCAATTACATTTATCTCATAAAAAATTGTCAGCATATTCCCATTATACAGCCCAGTCAGCAAGTGTTGGCATCTAGCTCCAGCATCACTAGGCCACATATTCAGATTCAGATTCCTTTTATTGTCATTGCATTTAGTACCAACAAATTCTTAAGGTACACTCACATATAATGGACATAATTAAATTATAATACAAAACAATATAATAGAATACAATAAAATAACTAAATATGAATTGAGTGCAATAATAGAAATTGATAAATAATATAACTTGAAAAGAATGTAAACATGCACATGTAGTGTAGGAGTGACTGTTATATTGGTCATTGTCAATCATTTAATCATTTAAGTGTTTAATAGTATTCAGTTCTCATATGGCTCTGGGGTAGAAACTGTTTTTAAATCTGTTTGTCCGCAATTGGTTGGACCTGAACTGCCTACCAGAGAGCAACAATTGAAACATGTGATGTCCAGGGTGGTGAGGGTCTTTCATGATGTTAACTGCTCTGTTGAGGCAGTGAGAGCTGAAGAGTTCCTCCAAAGAGGGCAATGTACAGCCAATAATTTTCTGGGCAGAGTTTATGATCCTCTGAAGGGCTCTCCTGTCTGCCGATAAGCTGCTGGCATACCACGTAGAAATGCAGTATGACAGCACACTCTCAATGGAGCAGCAGTAAAAGGTCACCAGCAGCTTCTCCTTGTTTTTTCTGAGGATCCTCAGAAAGTATAGTCTCTGCTGTGCCTTCTTGACTGTCCTGTGGTGTTAATGGACCAGGAGAGATCTTCTGTAACTTGTATACCCAGAAACTAGGAGGCAGGAACTCTTTCCACACAATCTCCATTGATGTATATTGGGTTGTGATTTGTGTTGTGCCTCTGGAAGTCTATTATAAGTTCATTTATTTTGGCAGAATTCAGGGCAAGGTTGTTCTCAGTACATGTGCAGTAAGTCTTTGGACCTCATCTCTATAGGCTGTCTCATCTCCTCCTGAAATGAGTCCAATTACAGCCGTGTCATCCATGAACTTAATGATAGTGTTGGTGGAATGAGAGGATACACAGACATAGGTGCAGAACGCATATAAAAGAGGGCTCAACACACAGCCTTGTGGAACACCGGTGTTGAGTGTGAGGGCGGAGGAGAATTAGGGGCCTAATCTAACCATCTGAGTGTGGGTAGTCAAAAAATCTTTGATCCATTGGCAGACAGACTGTGAAAGTCCTAAGCTAGAGAGTTTTGTGATCAGTCAATCAGGGATAACTGTGCTCCCCTGCTGCTTAAGATGGGAAAGTACAGTATGCAAGGCTGTGGAGATGGCATCTTCTGTGGACCTGTTTGCTCTATAGGAATACTGATACTTTATAATAACTGGAGTGAGTGCCACTGGATGGCAGTCATTGAGATTGCCAATGACATGGTTTTTGGCAGCGGAATGACCTTGGTAGACCTCAACCAAGATGGAATGATGGACTTAGACAGTAAGAGATTGAAGATCTTTGTGAAGACCCCACAGACTTGATCCTCACATTCTTTCAGTACCCGTCCTGTCACTCTATCAGGACTGGAAGCCTTTCTTGAATTGACCTCTCCGAGCACCTGCCTCACATGCTCACAATGCTCTTGCACTGTGAAAGTCTGGTTATAGAGTGTAGTAGAAATGTAACATCTTATTAAAGAAAGAAACATCGCCTAACATGACAAATCAGTTATCAGGCAGGAGAAAAGCTATTCACTGTATCTTTACTCCTTGGCAAAATGCCTTGGAAGGAGCATTCTTCAAAAGCAGTCTGTTACAGCATGAACAGAATTATCATAAAAACAAAGAACAGAGGTTCATTTTATAAACTTTTGAATCTACATTTAGTGTCTATCAATGCATTTTACTCTGGTTGGTTCCTTGTTTAACACCCAAATGACTTATATAAAATAAAAGTCCATTATATTATATTCTGGTTCTTCTACTATTGAGTTGAACCGCCACCCTTGAAATTTCTGTGCATATAACAACTGCCCATTCTGGTTGTTTATAGGACATCTGCTGACTTCTTAGCCATTTCTTAGTCAACTTTCAGTACATTTTGTTATTCACTTGACCTTAATCTGATTTCTGACATTTATTAACCCCTTATGCTATTTCTTAAAGATGATTGCTCTGTAACCCTAAAATTATTCTTCCACACTCCCCCCTTTGGGACTTCAAAAACTGTCTTTGCAATGTTAGATGTCATCGCCCCTGTGACAGGAGACCTATCTAGGTCTGGATTTAAGACACAATTAAAATCCCCAGCCCTTATAATTTTATGAGTGTTCACATTGGGAATGGATGCAAATACATTTTGAATTCCCTATCGTCCACATTGGGTGCATAAACATTTATCAAAATCACTTTACAATTAAATAAATTACCCATAACAATGATGTATCTCCCTTCAGGATCAGATATAACATCTAATACTACAAATGAGACTTTTCTATGTATGAGAATTCCCACACCTCTAGTTTTTTTTGTAAAGCTGGAATGGAACATTTGGCCTGTCCAGTCTTTTTGCAGCCGGAACTGATCCTTGCTTAATAAATGGGTCTCCTGTAAAAATACTATTTTAGCATTTAGACCTGTTAGGTGAGAGAATGCTTTCTTTCTTTTTAATTTGTGATTCAGGCCTTTAACATTCCAGCTCACAAAATTAACTGTCCTGTCTTGGAGACATTGATTCTAAATTTTTGATGTCATTTTGTAGTCTTAACCAAAAGTGAGACTGCTTTGACCTTAATTTCAAATTTTCCCACGAATTATTGCCATGCAGTCTGTTCTAACATTGGTAATTATAACTATAAGGATTGAAAGAATAGATTAGAGATAGCTTGCTCTCTTTCTAACCCCTCTCTGGTCCCCCCACCCCGCTTTGCCTCCACACGTGAGGTTAGACCCCACTTCACAAAGTCCCAGTCCTCTGACATACCTAGAGACAGAGCACGTCCAAAACAAAAACAAGCCCCCTGCAGTGGTGTATGTGAATTAAAATAAAGATATCTATTGCCAATATAGTCTAAATACTATAAGCATAACAAAAAAAAAAGAAAGAAAATCTTCAACGTTCTTGAAATGTTATTTAGTAAACCCATGGAATGGTGTTAAACAGTCTCCAGTGTCATTGCAAGCGGATCAGACAGCCGGTGATATCTTCTTTACGATGCCAGGACAGGGTGCGACTCACGGTCTTATTTCAGGAAAGTGTCGGGATCAGCTTTCTTAACTCTTTATCTGCTTCCACTCTACTGGTAAATATGTAATGTTTGCCTTGAATCTCCACTTTCAGTTTGGCTGGATAAAAGAGGCTGTATCTGATATTGGCTTTTCGTAAGCGCTGTTTAATATTATAAAATGATGCGCACTTGGCAGCTGTTGAAGGTGAGAAGTCAGGGAAAATATGAATTAGGTTATTTTCAAACATAATCTCTTGTTTCTGTCTGAGAAGTGACATTACATTTAACTTAGATTGTAACTTTTCGAAACGCACAATAAAAGTCCTATTCTTAGAGTTGTTTGATCCCCGTATGCGATAAGCTGCAGCTATCTTGATGTCTGATTTAAAGTCAGCTACGAATTTCACTGGGTTTGGACTTTCACAACTCTCATGTAGACCTTCAATTCTAATATTATTCCTTCTGCATCCATCTTCCAGAGCAGCAAGTCTGTCTCTGTGTTTTTTGCATTAGCAATTTGTGGCTGTTGCTTTCCCATCAGTGGTGGATGCTAAATGTTCGGCTGTTTCAATTCGAGCCGTGAATGTCTGCTTAACATCCTCCAACAAACGTTAGCTATCTTAGTTCACAGAAATGTAATTAGTCCTATAGTTTCATCAATGGTCAGATCATTTATTATTGTTGGTGGTAACACTGACAGCACAAGTATTAACCTGAAAACTTCAAAATGTGTCTAGTTTATGTTGCCAATGATGTATACATCAGTAACCAGAGATACAATCCTCATGCAAACAACCATGCTCACATCCTCATGCTCTCTTCCACAAAGTTGACCCTAATTAAATCCAACTGTGGTATTAAATCAGATAATCACCTTCAAAAGCAGCTATCTTGTTGAAAGTAGGTGTCAATCCTCCCTTCAGAAGATGTCAGCACTACTCTCATTAATGCAAGCCACTGGCTCATGTCAAGGACACATTTAAATTGAAAGGGTTGTACCCAAGCTTCTTCTCGATGTTGAAGTCTTCTGCCACCTGCTGGGATCCTTGGTTTGTATCTGGGCTTTCCAATTTCACAAACTGCACACTTACTGTACTACTCCATGCATAAGACACTTCATCTCTGTTATGCAGAATTATTACTTTGTTTTGCTATCTTCTATATTACTTAGGCCCAAGAAGTCATAATACATTATTTGTCCTGTATTGCCACCAACTATTTCTGTCTACATGGTCCTAAATTACCCCAGTTCCTAAAACACTGTTAGCACTATCCCACAAACTTCATTTCCCTTATACCATGTTCTACAAACTTTAAAGGTTTGTACTATACCCTGTATCTAATTTAGCACATTTAAACCTTAAAGCCCAATATCATGCAATTTGTGTCCTAATGTTGTATCTAATTCTAATGCAAACAATGTTCACATTTGTTCCATCCTTCTGCATCAATTACTATTACACAATAAAATTCACATTCTTCATGAAAAACAATAGTTATCAAACAAATGGTGCATTTTGTTTGTTTCAGATCTTCTTGTTTAAACTATGTCTTCACTGGTCCCTTCATGTTAACTCTGTAGTTTCCATTCTGTTATTAAAATAAATAACCAAGAAAGTTTAAAATTGGATTGACTTTCAACTGGTAATGCTGCAAGGGCTAACAATCATGAGTTAAATTCCGATTAATAATCTAAATTGCATACAAACATTAAAAATATTTTTTTCCACCAAGTATCAGCAGAATTATTAAAAACAGCTAACCAAAACTATTTACTCTTACACATTGCCTTTGCTCTAAGTGCGGACCAAGTTATGCTAATCACATTTTCTAAACTTGTTCAATTATATTCTCCCAATTGCTCAAATTCATAGTAATAGTGCAGAAATTCTATTTAAAAAAATAGTCCCAAATATTCAATAAATATATGTTACCTATGAAAAAGAGTTAATTTGCCTTGCCGTGTTTGTAGATAATGAACTTTTCCTCCTATACTTTCTATAACTCCATAGTTCAAATCTTCCTTGAAAGACGTTACTGCAGAAAAATACAAATTAGGTTGTGGTTCCGACTCCTAGTGCAAGAAGAATTCAAGTACTTGGTCAGCAACTGCCATAAAATTGCAAATGAGTGGACGAATTGCAACGCAAATCAAGGACAGTTAAAGTGGGCTCTGGCAAAGAACATAGAGTAAAAGTGTGAATTGGGTCTTGGAGTCCAATACTCCAAAGCAAAGGATATCAATATCCTGGAACTCTTGATTTAATGAATGAGGCTCAGGTCTGGATGCCATGCAGGCTGTTCTCTACGATTCTGGACCCACAATGGTCTTTCGGCATCAATGGTCACCTGGACAGTTGAGTTGTTAGCAGCAGAAACCCATGGTCCCTTGGACTGGAATCTGAGTACATTGTCCAGTAGTCAATTGGTTGATGGCCTGGTCCACGGCTTGTTCCGCTCTCTGGTATGGCTTGTTTTCCCTTTGGGAGTTGGATGATTGATTTTTCTGCAGACCTTTGGCACAGCTCAGTCTCCAGGTTCAAATTCAACTGCTGTCACGTGCTAGGAAAAACATCTTTTACCTGCAGGTGCAAAGACTTAAAAGTTATGTTTCATATTAGTATTGCAATACTTCATCTCTAAATTTTTCAAAGTTACTCATGAATCCCAAAAATAGTGTCTAATGAGGTGAAATTACGCTATCGGTAAAATAGATGGTCATTTTATCTAGTCTCTGCTTGTCTGTTGGTCAATTTGTTTTTAGAGATCAAAAATAAATTCTGCAGGTGGCAAGTGCAATGCACAAGTTTTCATTCATTGTATTCATTATGTTAAAAAATTGATACCTCAATAAAAGATTTTTTCTATAGTTATATCTAGTTTGGCCATTGTTGTGTGGACTCCACTCAATAAAAAGCATATTCATCATAACAAATAAATCACCACAACATAAAATAAAGTCAATCTTAATCATTCAGTTGTCTCAGAATATTCAAACTATTTGCACATAACCTTTTCTTTTTTTTTTAAATTTTTTAATTAATTTTATTGTAATCATTCCGTACAAATAGATCAATTTTTGCAAAAAATAGGATTGAAAACAAATCAAACCCCACCCCTGAGAAGGAGAGCATGGCCAAAGCAGTAATACTTAAGGCTTGTAAACATACCTAAATTGTTGAGTTTAATAGGGCAAAAAAGATAAATGGAGAAGGAAAAGAAATGCGGAAATAATTATTTCTTCTTATTCTAAAATATTATTGATTAGATCCTGCCAAGTTTTGAAAAAATTCTATACAGATCCTCTAACTGAGAATTTGATTTTTTCCAATTTCAAATAATATAAAACATCGGTTTCCCACTGACTTATTAGAGGAGAATTAGGATTCTTCCAATTTAACAAAATAAGTCTGCGTGCCAAAAGTGTAGTGAATGCAATCACAGTTTGCTTGTCCTTCTCCACCAAACACAGCTATTAATGGGTTAGGCGGGATTGTGACACCAAGGCTGTCTGAAAGGCACTTAAAAATTTTGGTCCAAAATGATGTTAATTTGGTGCAGGCCCAAAACATGTGACCCAGTGAGGCAGGAGCTTGGTTGCAGCATTCGCAGGTTGGATCTTGCCTGGAAATATTTTGGACAGTTTTAAGTGAGACAGATGAGCTCGATATATAATTTTGAGTTGAATAATTCTATGCTTTGCGCATATGGAGCACGAGTGAATTCTCTGCATTGCTACTTTCCATACACATAACCTTTTTTGTTATGAAAATAACTTTGCAAACTAAATATATCAGCCTTTCCCCGCTTAGAGGGAATGTGGAGCAAGAGGGTATCAGTCAGTGAAAACGTCTGAATCTAGTCCTGTTAAATATTACAATTTGGCAAGAGCTGAATACCATAGTTCTCCTATAGAGAACACAAATATGTCCAAGAGTGGCCAAACCAAACAAAAGAAAAGAGGAGGTAGAGTGGTGTGGAGGTTATTAGTTAAGGAGTCGTATTATGTGGAGATTCCTGTAGAAAGTATTTACTTTCATTTCTTATTCCAAATCCCCTTTTCATAATGAATGTAATATAATACCCAGTGTCCTCCAGAGAACATGTCTCAGTCAGCATAGTAAGCAGATTCCACACTCTGGACTCATAAATTCCTAATTATCGTTAGAAATGAGATCAAAATAAAGTAAACAGTTAAAGCTCCACATTCTTCTTACCAATTGCTGTAATTACAGAATATTGTTCAGATTGGTGCAAAATTGGAATTGAAATTTAGAAAAGAAATTCATATTTCACTTCATGTAGGGCTAACAGGTTATTTTCAAAAGTTACAATTATCTTCCAAAAATACATCTATTATTACCTGAACATGTATAATCTTAAAGCTAAACAGTTTCTATATTCATATCCCCGCTATTTTCCTTTAAGCTAATATTTTATCAGTTAAATTGACACATACATTTCTACCTATGGCTTCAGAGTTTAACAAGTGTCTGGAATGTTTCATTTGAGCATTAAATTATAGAAAATAAAATTAAACCCTATATTCTACTTCACATTTAAGATATTCATATTACTTGTGAACAAGGAGTGATGGGAAAAGAAATCAACATTTCACTGTATCAAATGCCCTATAATTTAAAATCTATTTTTTTTATTTAAAAATACTCTTGTGATAGTGCCTCACACCATTACATACAGTTCTCAAAAGAAAATATTCTGATATATAAAATTTAGCTATACTTGATAATATTAATTTCTTTTACAACCATATCCTCTTATTAAAGCTATAGTTCATACATGCTTTTTTCATTGATGTCATCTCGAGATGCTTCTTGCAGCTTCTCCAGAGTGATAATCTGTAGAAAAAGCACAGTCTACCCTTTTTGTTAGCTAACCCCCCTTTTGAACAGCATATCTTAGTATAGAACACCACCTAGACTGGAAGCCAGTGCTCATCGCCAGCTTTCTTCCTATCCTAGAGAGTGTCTCCTTTTTTTCTTATTTTAAATTAAATACATATAAAATTTTTATAAGCAAAGTGGAGATGTTTTGATTTTATCAAATATTACACATTTTCAAAACTCACATTTTACCCCAAATTAACTCAGAGCTCTGGAAATTTATTAGATATTTCTAAATTTGTGTGCACAATATATTTTTAGTAAACACTCTGAAGATTCAATTTAATACCAATACATTTCAGACAAAGAAGTCCCACTCACACACCACTTCTTAGTCACAGAACCGCATTTTCAAACACACCAAGCATTCCTTCAAGACGTTCTAATCACATGTAACATTTTTCCCAACATTTCATAACTAAAATATCATTTTTCACCTTTCATACATTCTCTCGATCTCTCTTGACAACTTTCAGTCTCTCGCTTGCGCTCTTTTGTCACTTGTGCAACTTTGCTGTGCATTTGTATTTTAACCAATTCCCCTCTGGTTCCATCAACTTCCGTATGTACCGATTTCTCAGGTGCTGCTACTGGTAAACTTCTCTTCATTTTTCCTATCTGTGTAAACTATCAGAAAACCTTTATATTCCTTTCTCACTCACTTGGTTGATTAGCATAAACAAAGAAACACCTTACAGCCTCTGATGATGTAATCTCCGATTCCTGCTGCGACTTCTAACAAGAAGCACAAGCCACAGTGTCTACTCACCAAAAAAGAAAACACACAATCACTACATAAAAAACATAAACCTTACAAACTATACCAATGACAAAAAATCTTACCTTTTATTCTTAGCCCTATTCTTTTTCTTACTGATTCTATTATACAATTGCCTTATTCAACTTTTAACCCTATTCCTTTACCTCAAATTGCATTTATCCTCCAGTTATTTTCACATATATCCATAACTTGATAAGAGGCCTTTTTGGTCTTAAGACATTATATATATACAAGTGAAGTGTCCTCCACTTAAAGTGCTTGAACCGACTCCAAGAGTCACTTGAACACAATTAAGTCTCCAAAAGTTAATTGAACCAAAGACAAGAAGTCTCCACTCGAACTGAAGACTAGAAGTCTCCAAGAGTTAATCCTAACCCTGTTTTAATGACCAATTCTTTTTCTTAATAGGACTTATGCTCTCTCTAGTGGGCAAAAGGCTCTTGGCCTAACTACACTAAAACTATCCTAACTCTAGACAGAAAACACTCCTATTCTAACTGTTTGGGATATAACCCAGTGCCTTATCCCCAAAAGAACAAATGAACATACCTCCTTCAACTGTTTCAGATCCGGGGAATCCCACACAGACAGGAACAAGTCCATTGCAATTTCACATCGTCGGCTTCATGTCTTTCGATATTCTGCTGGGAGATCCCTCTGGGGTATGGAACACCCCACGTTGGTCACCAAAAACTGTGGTAGAAATTTAGCATCTTATTAAAGAAAGAAACATCCCCTAACATGATAAATCAGGTATCGGGCAAAATGCATTACAGGGAACATTCTTCAAAAGCAGTCTGTTACAGCATGGTCAGAATGATCATAGAAAAAAAGAATAGAGGTTCATTTTATAAACTGATGAATACAGTGTCAATCAATTGTACTCTGGTTGGTTTGTTGGTTTACACCCAAATGACTTATATATAAAAAGTCTATTATATTATATTCTAGTTCTTCTTTATACCCTTGAGTTGAGCCACCACCCTTGAAATTTCTGTGTATATAACAACTGTCCATTCTGGATATTTACAGGACATCTGCTGACTTCTTAGTCATCTCCTAGTTATCTTTTAGTACATTTTGTTGTTCACTTGATCTTTATCTGATTTCTGACATTTATTAACTCTTTATGCTATTTCTTTAAGATGAATGCTCTGTTACCCTAAAATTATTTTTCCCACAAAAAATAAAAAAAAATTGGTGTGCGTGAGGTTAGGCTGCTGAGGCCTATCTGTTGAAGCTTGGATGTTACTGTCTCTGATGTTGCCACCCCAAAACGAGCAAAGAAATAGTTCAGTTCCTCTGTCATCAAGATGTCCGATGTGGTTAATGGTTTTGTGGTTGGTGATGTGCTAGATACTTTACCAAAGTTGCCATGAGTCACTGTTGGCAAAGTGGTCCTCAATCTTCCTTTTGTAGGCTGTTTTAGCCTTTCTAATAGCTTTCTTTAAGTTGGCTCTGGATGTGCTGTAAAGAGCTTTGTTGCCAAACATGAAGGTTGCATTGCGGTGCTTGAGGAGAGATCTGACCTGCTTCGTCATCCAGGGTTTCTGGTTGGGGTACACAAGAATATGCTTGCTGACAGTCAAAATGTCAACACAGTTTTTAATGTAGCAGAGTACAGTTGATGAGTACACTTCTAAGTCCTGATCCTTGAAAATTTCCCAGTTAGTCCTTTCAAAGCAATCCAGAGAGCACAAAGTTTCTCCTTCAGGCCATGTTTTAACAGTCTTTATGGTGATTTGGGCTTTCCTTCTGAGGGAAGCATATGCTGGTTTCAAAAGTATAGATAAATGATCTAACTGGCCTAAATGGGGGAACTTTTTGGTCCTGTAAAAATTATTGATATTTGAGTAAGCCTTGTCAAGTGTGTTTTTCCTCAGGCTTCACAATTAATGTGTTGATGAAATTTAGGGAGAACTACTTTTAAGTCCATATGGTTGAAATCACCAGCTATAATATGAATGGCTTCGGGATAAGTGTTTTCCTGCAAATTAATAGTATCGAGCAATTAAACTAGCTCTGTCAGTTTTAGATAGATAGATAGATAGATAGATAGATAGATAGATAGATAGATAGATAGATAGATAGATAGATAGATAGATAGATAGATAGATAGATAGATAGATAGATAGATAGATAGATAGATAGATACTTTATTAATCCCAATGGGAAATTAGCATCCAGTGGAATGTAAACAGCTGTAACAATGACAATGGTAAACTCCCAAGGTAAGTAAAAGAGCCCGCATTTCATTGTCAGATACTCCAAACCAGGAGATTAGTGATTGCCTATGATCTTCGTATCGGTACACCAGCTATTATGTACATAAATGCAAAATCCCCCCCTTTACTTTTGCCAGAGTTTCTGCTTCTGTCCCAACATAATGCGATACATCCTGCTAACTCAATGGCTGCATCTGATATAAGCGAATTTAGCCATGTCTATGTGAATAAGTAAAATGCAACTTTCACTTACAAGTTTGTTCTCGGAGATCTGTAGATATAATTCGTCCATTTTGTTTGCGATGGATCTGGAGTTGGTAAGTAACATGCTGGGAAGTGGTGGTTTATGCGGATGTTTCCTTAGCTAAATTAACATAATTTTGGGCAAAAATCTTTAAATACCTCTCAAACAGCCTTGGTGTTACAATCACCTCTAATTTATTAACGGCAATTGCTTCTGTATTTCTGGTTGACATTAAAGTGCATTGGGATACATCAATTGTAATAGCCTGTACCACAGTACTGGCACGTAGACTTATCTTGTTCAGCTGGAAGAATTTCAGTCCACCTTCTATAACTCAGTGGGTAAGTGATGTTTTGTATTATCTCAAATCAGAAAAAAAGTCAAATTCTCTCATAAACGATAAGTGCACAACTTTTTTAAAACATGGCAAAAATGAACTCATATTATTTTAGAATAAACATGTTAAGCCTGTGTTTGATTCTCTTATTTTATTAATTGTTTTAGCATTTACAAAAAGAAAGATACTTTTTTTCTTTTTGCCTCTGTTACTTATCTTTTTCTTTCTTCTGGGTGGGAGTTGAATTTTGTTTTAATTTTTTTTATTTTATTCTTCTTTATATTTTTATTTTTCTTTTGTTTGTAACTGTTATGTTAGTACCATACATCTGATTTGAGTAGAATACCATTGCAATGTTCTGGTTTTCAAAAAGCAAAAATAAAATATTGTTAAAAAAAGAGAGACAAGCAGTCCTTCTGAGCAAACTGCAATTTCTTTCTGTTTCAATTCATCATTTGTTTTTTGTTGCCCTGACAGCAACTGAATGATTTTTACCCAGCTAGGACCCCATCTCTTTTAGGTGTGTGTGTTCTTATTTTACAGGAAAAAAAACACCTCTCTTTTTACTTGTCGTGAGAATATAAAACATGATTATGTGATCCTACAAAGTGTGGGCACCAGGGGGCGCTCCAGCTCCCCAAACACCCAACACAAGCAGGCTCTTGACACAAGTTAAAAGCACAAAGAGTGTTTTATTATGGGAAAATTCTTCTCACAAGCGTTTCCCACCATTACAGCCACAAGTACAATGAAGCACTGTATAGTACAGCTCTTTTCTTCCTTCTCTCACTGGTCACTACCTCCTCTACTACTCTTTGCAAGCATTGTCCACCTTCCTCCCAGCTCTGGCTTGTTCATCTGAGGCAGGCAGCTCCTTTTATCTTCCACCTGGGAGTACTTCCGGTCTTCCATACATGTTGTCTGAAAGCACTTCCAGGTAAGACGGAAATTCCATGAAACAGGGCTGTCGCTACCCGATCTGCGTGCCTAACAGATTTGCGTGCGCAGGCGTATTGAAAGCCTAGCATGCCGTAAAGTGTTCACGCATGCGTTAAACAGATTGGGCAGCACCGTAAAGTGAGCGATGACGTTTTCGTTCAATGCGTATGCAATAACACACTCGGCATGCGCTTAATAATAAAAAAAAATATATACTAAACATTTCGCTTTACGGCACGGATCGCTCTCAACTGCGCATGTCGATACACAACGGGCAGTACTGTACAGTATTTTCGTTGAAATGCCGTAGTAGTTGACCATAATGATAATATTATTAAATATTCATTGTATGTTCTGTTTTCACGGCTGAATTAAGCTTGTCATACTCCTCGTTATACACGTTAATTGTTTATCACTGAGATCGCTTCGTTTAGTTTACATAGCACTTCTTTTTTCAGTTCCCATTGTACAAAGAAGTATTTAACCATTGTATATGTTATTATAGTCTACATATAAAAAATAAATGACAGTTTTAAAAATAGATGTATTCAAGTACTTTATTGACATTGAGTAACGCAACGAAATTACTCGTGTCAGCTTCACGTTGCATTTAAATTCCACTGTCAAATAGTTCAGATATATAATAATACAATAAATAAATAATGAACTAAAAACTGAGTAATCATACAAAATATGTTCAAAATATTGGCAAGATGCCATATATAATGTTAAAGTAACCAGGATGGATTATTATTGCATAAATGCACAGCAGTATAGATTACCTACACTACCTACATTAATTGTACATGATCAATGAAAACGATTTCAGATTGAGGAGATATACGAGTTCAATAAGTTTATAGCAGTTGGAAAAAAGTTTTTTTTTTTTTTGTCCATTTGTAGCATACAGATTGATAATAATAATAATTCTTTGCATTTATATATCTGAAATGCCTGCCTGATGAGAGAAGCTCAGACAAGTTCTGTCCAAGATGAGTGTTCTCCTTGATGATGTTTTTAGCTCTTCTTACACAGGGAATCTTGTATCGATGATCAAGTGATGGCAGTTCAGTCCCATTGAACGTCTTGTGATGTTTTTATGATCCACTACAGGGCTTTTTTGGCAGGTTTGGTGCAGCTGTTGTACCAGGCTTTCATGCAGTTAGTCAAAATAAGTGTGTATATATGTAAAAATGAACTGTTGATGCACTTTTCATCCCTGGAAAAACTCTTTAAAAATAACTTTACATATTATTATTAATGAAATACACATGTCATAGGGCATCATGGTTTACAAAATTTTGTTGCGGTGATACTAGTGGATTGCATAAACAGTCTTTTTAAAGAAAAAGAAATCTTCATTTCATGTCTAACCCACATAAAGCACAACCCCAGCACCATCTTCTGTGATACTATTGCTCGTCTTGCACTCAAATTTAAATGGCTTTTATTCACCCATATAGTGTCTTAAATGTGAGTTAATAACTGAATAATGAAAAGGAAACACTTTTCATGCAAATTTTATTGAATAAATGTTATGAGAACAACAAAAGTGAACAATGTGAGAACAATGCACCTAAAAAAACCATTTGTCAAATGTACAAAAAAGCCCAAAGAAGTAAAAAAAATCACCACATAGCTTTAACATATTTTACCCAGAGCACAGAAAATTTAAAGTTACATTGTTTTGCTATTTTGATTATTAAAATTATTCCACAGATAACTTCTAACATATTTTAATACTAATAAAGCCCAAACTGCTAAACTGCTTAACAAATATATATAACTTTATGAAAACGAAAAAATATATATACAATTAAAAAGTACACAAGAGGAAAATTGAAAGGTCCTTCTCCTTAAATATATCTGATGGTCAGATGGCCCTGTTGAAGAACACAAAAAGGTCAAGTTGGTCAGGATGATTGACAAAACGTCGTCTCAGGGTCACAAGGTCACAGCCTCCCCAGGCCCTGTGGACATTCTCAGCAAGCATACTGTTGTGGTGTTAATCCAATTACAGCTCCATTTCAAGAGGGTCTTCAGAAATCTTCTCTCTTCAGCACCACAGTCAGTTGCACAAGACTTGACCAGGGTGCATGACAAAGGGCATCACTGGACAAAAAAAAGAAAAACAGCAAAAAAAAAACAATTGTTATTATCTGGTGTAAATCTTTCAAAGTGTATGCAGTTCCATTCATAAACCAGAAGTAAATCATAAACTGATAGAAATGGGAATTAAGCAGAGGTGAAGTTTAAAAATGGAGTTTTAAAAGTATTTGAAAGGTTTTTCATTTATAGCCGGCATTCTATATTTTTGGTGTACATGTGCAAGCTGCTTCACCAGTTCTTTCATAAGCAAATTAGTGGTTGTGGATTAAAGATTACACTGAGGAGTGTTGGGGGAGAGACAGTACCAAATACAGGAAGGGACTAAATTGTTCAGAGCTTTTTATGTAATGAATAGTATAGTACTTTAAAATCAAATCGTGAAGGAGACAGCCATCCAGTTTATTAAAGCTAAGGTCAAGTAAATGAGCTTGGAATATTGAGAAAAACAAAATGTAAACAAAACAAGATCCATTACCCCAGAATACTTGGCAATGACGCAGTAGATTCAGACCCAAGACTCAAATGAAGGATTCTGGAAGCACTGGGCAGTAGCATCATCTTCTATTCTAACAGATATCGCAGCATTCCCTCCTTCTTTAATTGCTGCCCTATCTTTCAGTTAAATTCTTCCACTTCACTAAGGCAAGTAAAATATAAAAATAATAAACAAGAAATATTTAAACACTTACTTCAAACATTCCTAGACTTGACTTATACCTGATACTGTATTCTGGGCCACCAAGAAATAAGTCTTCTGCCTCCTGTCCTGATACACCCTGTACAGCAGCCAGGGCATGGATGATGGACTATCCAAAATTAAGAAAGAATAGAATACAAAAGTTGCTTGCATGTAACTGAAATATGACCACATCACATTATAAGTGAAGGCATACACTAATTACCCAGTAACAAAGCATAATACCCCGAAGAATGTGTGCTTTATTTTGCAAATGAAACAGCCTGGTTTTGTTTCTATTGAAACTCATACAATGAGAAAAACACAACAGTTACTGGGATTGCGAGGATTCACACACAGACTAAAATATTGTGGTCTAATGTTGGGGAGTTGCATAAGAAAAAACACATTTTAACATTCGTTAGTGGATACCAATTTACTTCTCTCTTTAAAAGAATTGTAAAATTTAGACACCTGATCTGAGATACATCTACGCAGTTCAGATTTTCATATTCCCAAAAAGAGAAAACCTACTAATCCATTAATCAAGTATAAATCAGTAAATAACAGGAAAGTCCACCTAAGCAGTTTTTTTAATAACACAATTTATTAAAAGTTTTGCATATTTCAAAACATTCATGCGCGTTCATTGAAATCACCAGCCTATTTAAAACGGTAAATTTTGTAATTTTCCAATTATTAAACAAAATGTCAGATAATCTTAAATATATCTAGATTATATTACAGTATATACTGTATTCTCAAAAATTGAAAAGCATTCAATAAACATTACATACAGTACCTTTAATCATAAAATTCACGGACACACGTCGTATTTCACTTCGCTCTCTGACCGTTAAATTGTTGCTAAATTCTTCCCGTAAAAGATATTCTTTCAAGTCGTTGTAAAATTGAAAAGTCTTCATTTTTTGAAGAAGTGAAAAATATTCTTCTGCCAGGAGAAAAATTCAATATGCTCCTATTCTCTACAGCGTACTTCTTTCTCCTTCTCACTCGAATGGCGGAAGTTCTATTTGTTAATGCAGACCGAGAAATTAAAATCCTGTGGTAACTTTTTTTCTCGTGTGTCGTAAAACATTCGACATGCGCAGAACAAATCGGGCAGCGTCGTGAAATGAATTTTAATTAAGCAGAGAGCGCGTGCGCGAGACAAATCGGATGGGGACTCGTGTCACAAAGTAAAAAAAACGCAGATCGTGCAGGGTCGTACTAGTTAAGCTCTGCGCATGCGTGCGCATGCGCGCGCAAATCGGGTAGGCACTGCAGATCGGGTAGCGACAAGGGCTCTCCAGTTCCTGCAGCACCCACGGAACCCAACATGGCTGAGTCGAAGAACTCCATGTCCCATGCCACCCTGTGGTAATCCGAGGCACTGCTGTAATTTAGATGGGCTGCCAACTAGCGCACCAGAAGAGATAATCCCAAAAATCAGTTTGGATGCGTGGCTTTGCAATTAATTTCGACAGTAAGGTTAGCCAATTAAAAATAAAACAAAACTAAAGAAGTGGTTGCAACCATTTAACAAGAAGAAACAAAATGGTGTCACCAGGATAAGGATAAAAAAAACATGAATAACAGGCAAATACATTCAAAAACAGCAGACCTGAACTTACAAATTTAGAATAACTGCACATCAAACCAATTTGCATGATTTCTCTTTCATTTAAAAGTTTCTTTTTTTAAATTCTCCAACTAAAAAAGGTGAGGCAAAATTTACAGATCTTTCTGCTAATCTGTATTTAAAAAGATAAGAGTGCCTATTTATTCAGTTTATCCATTCATCTGTCCATTTTCTAAACCTGCTTAAACCAATCTGGAGTTACAGGGACCTGATGCCTATTAAATTTAGTTCAATTTAGTGTATGTAAATGTTGCATGGTTTTATACTATTCTGTTACTATTTTTTCTTTGTAAATCTGTGCGAAGTGCTCAGAGCCTATCCTCAGTAAGGAACTCTAATTTAATTAATTTGAATTTGTTCAATTTGCAACATCTTGATTAAGACAATATGCATCAAGAACTGTGCATGCATTGTGGCTAAAAATACCGTTCTGATACAGGAGAACAGGTTTGGAGAGTTTTATTTTTCTCTGTTTCATTATAATTTCTTTTCCTGCCATTAGAATAGGCAGGAAACAATGCCATTTTAAAAAAATGAGATTTAGAACATTGTGTGAGCATGGGAAAAGAGTGAAATAAAAAAATAGCCATTAATAGTTTGCTCACCCTGAAAAACTTTTCACATCAAATTCAAACCCAGAATGTAGTGCTGTCCTTGCCTTCTGAATTTTAAAGAACACCAGTATCACAAAACTCTAATGTCTCCATGAGGTAAAGAACACAATAAGCATGCATTCCTGTATCATATACCAGAAAGTTTACTATGCATCTAAATACCATCAGGCAAGGTGCAAGCAGCTAATAGTACTTACCCCATACCAAAGAGAGCTACTGAAACTAGCACATCAGTGAGCCATGTCTAATAAAACTCTTGTGGGAGGCATCCAGTGGACATCGTAACTACATACCAAGACAGTTTCGTCTTGGTCCTGTCAATTCAAAAGGCACCTCTGATCTTAGGTCCTCCATATTGCTGAGCTTCTACCAGTTTTCCTAGTGTCTTAGTATTCCTGGGACTTGCTCTGTAATGAACAGAATTAGAAACCAAAGCATTGATGGCTGACTGGGAGCAGACCTAGGAAATCCTGTTGGCCATCAAACTTCGTTGAATATAGAATACTTGGGATTTAAGTTTCCAACTGTTCATATATAAGAATTGATGTTAGTTACTGTCTATCAAATAAATAGGTTTGCTCTTTGAGTGTCAGATTCATTACTCACGATTCAGCAACCCTTTAGATTAGGTATTGTAAAAACACATTGATTACTCATTTTCTGGTATGTAACAACTTTAAACCAGGCTTCTTTTGATCTGAATATACTTATAAAATATCAATACTCTGTGCAGTCTTGAATATTAACAGCTTTTGATAAACCTGAAAGAATTAATTGTGACTATAAAGGATTTACTAAAGTATGCAATATCAACAGAAATATGTCTCACTTAAGCCACCTTATCTTCTAAAGTAATTTTGGTAGGCCACATTGCACAGATGAATAACCACTTTCCTGATGCTTTGTAAGTGTTAAGAAAATGAAAAGGAACCCTTTGTGAAGGTCTTCTTACATAAGAGTAAATGAGTAACAGATGCATTTTTGCAGTACCAAAACTAAAGTGTGACCCATAATGCATATTATCCTAGATGCAATACCAAAATTGAATTTACAAGAAGGTGAAATAAAGAACAGCAGTGTTATTGGTGAGCTTTACATTTGGATGAAAGACGTAAAAAACAGACAACATTAAACACTCAGTAAAAGGGCTCAGTTGAGTTCAGATCTTTCAACAGCAGAAACACATTGATAGCTGAAGTCATAACCAGAACATCTAAACAATTTCCGGAAAAGTCCTTTGTTTTGAACTCAGTTTAACATTAAAGTGAGGGAAACCCACACCGTGAACAAGATGGTCACAAACATCAGTTAATGACATCACTTCTAGTCTATGTGCATGCCCTCACCTGAGCATCGACAAAGTGACCCGTGTATCAGGGCACATCCAAATGATGTCATCACAGCAAAAATCACAAATGTGAAAAATGCAAACAAACCCAAAGAAAAACAAATAGAGCGATGGCTCCAAATCAAAATAAAACGGTACATGTGCCAGTTTTGTGCAATCAATTGCTGACAATAACATTTTTAGGTAAAAGTTAACAAAAATAAAACTTACTATCAGTTTTATACAAACTATTTTATTTTAAGATATATTGTATGTTAATCCTGGATTAACTAATCTTATAAATATTTGTGTAGACACTGAGGTCATGAAAAAAGAGCTACCATAAGAAGCCCCCACTGTCAGACATGCAAAAGTTGAACAGCAATTTTGCTAAAGCTAAAGGTTATCAAAGAAAGACATTGCACTTTGTCTTGTCTCGTACTGTTAGATGTTATTCTGTAAACCTGCCCCAGTGTCTCCCTCATGTTGATTGGTTACATCTCACGTCACACACATAATTATATTTTGTATCACATTATGGGTAGGATGAAATGATGAAAAGGAGCACATTGTGCTTTATGTCATTGTAAAACCTTTGTTTTACATAAATGGCTTTGGGAATTTTGTATTTATAATCGTTCACTCTCAAGTGGACATTTTGTGAACTGCTATGATTTTTGACCTTTTGCCTGCTTCTAAACTCTCTCATGGCTTGCATTTAAAAGAAAGTCCTTTTTTCGTCCATGCTTTGAGGATGATAACATATTCAAAATGTTTTGTTGTCCAAATCATTCATCCAAATGTGCCCATTAGGTTCATCCCTGCAAAGCCTATGCTACTGTATTTCATGCAGTGTTCTTCTGACCCTGGATCACAGACTTGGCATTTTGAATAATATTAATGTTACCTTTTTTTGCTTACGTCTTATTTGCCTTAGAATTTTCAATCTCTACAATCCCACATAAAAGTCATGTTCGCTTTAACTTGCTACTTTTTCTTTTGTTTTTAAACCCTGTCAAATAATTCCTTAAATCGAAACTCTGAAATACCAACAAATACTTTTGAAATAACATACAGCACAAGAACTAACAATACTTTGTTCCACTTTGTTTTGCTAGTACTGCTGTGTATTGCAATGATATCAACAGTTTAACCTACAACCTCTGCACATCACATATTTTGCAAAAAGGTTACAGTTCTTGCTGTGCAGAGGGAATGTGACCAGGGACAACAACTGGCCCAGGGCCTACATTGTACAGGAACTCATTGGTTCCTGAAAAACAAAGATCTTGCAGTGGGAAAGCACCTATAAAGAAACGTTAGAACACTTGCTTTTTAATCAAAGTTTACTAAAAATACCTAGACAAAGAGTGTTATAAAGAAAACTAATCTGTACAGTCATGTAAATCACTTCCTGCCATCATGACCATCATTTTCTTCCTAAAATCATAACCTACAGTGTTTGTTAAGCTTCTAGCAATAGGATTCCTTCCAGTACTTAGTGGAGAATAAAAACAGAGAAATGGATAATATGAGTCCAAAGGCGTGAAGAGCTCAAAGATGACCAACACAAGTAGGAAGTCATTCACTAGAGATGAATGGAAAGTGATAGTTTTAGTGCCAGGTAAGCAGGCAACAAAAATGATGGAGTGGCAAAATCAAATTGTTAATGTAAAATCAAAGAAACAGTTCAAAGAGAACAACAAATGCAGAAAATATGAGAGTGAAGTGTGTTGTGGTAAGCTGAAGCAACTCCCTTGAGTACCTCTGTAATGGTTGGTAAACTGCAGCTCATTCTCAGGCAGCCTTATTAAGCCACTGTTAGAGAAGTGTGAAAGACAGCCATTAGCACACCTGGCACAGAAGCGGAAGTACTGAGAATGCCACAACACTCCAAAGGCAGAACATGACATGTACAGGGCGACACACAGAGTGTCCTAGTGAGTAAAGATTCAGCAAACGGTGAAACGTTAGTCCTTTTAATCAGATTAGGAGAAGAGTTGTCAGAGTTGTTATTAGGGTTGTTACCCTGAGGATTCTTCCATAATCTTTTACATGTTAAAGGGCACTATTAAACACTTAGATACAGTATAAAACAGAGCATTACCTTTACTATTTTTTTTTTTTGTTTTGTTTTTTTTTGTGTGTGTGTCTTTTGCATCCTGCTCCTCTAAGAGAATTCTCCCCTGTATTTGGTCAAAATGCAGATGCTCTGACCATCATCTTTTATACCATGGATGTGCCGCCATCATGTAGATAGATAGATAGATAGATAGATAGATAGATAGATAGATAGATAGATAGATAGATAGATAGATAGATAGATAGATAGATAGATAGATAGATAGATAGATAGATAGATAGATAGATAGATACTTTATTAATCCCAAGGGGAAATTCACATAATTACACATGTAGCTCATCTGTATCCATCACATTACTCAGCAGCATACCTCTTGCAAGGCTATAAAATGGTGGCACACATGATTTTACCAGTGAAGAATGCTGAAGCTTAGAGAAATACTCAGACACGAAAAGTCACCTAGAAGATGTTAAAAAAATCAAAATTTTCAGAAATAACAATGAATAGCATATCAAAACAAAAACATAAAAAACAATTAAAATGTGTTCCAGACAAAAAAAGTGTGAGAGTGCTGCCCCTCTTACCATCCAAGTGTGATTACAGGTTAGAAATAATGGGCAGAAGGTCTGCCAGCTATTTTTACAAGGAAAATTAGAGTATTTTCCATGTGGGTAGATTATTATTTATCACTTTCATGTGACTGGCCCTGCATGGCAGCCTGTCGCTCTCTTGTCCTTCTGACAACTCTGAGAGTAAGGATCAGTCCAGGAGTGGAAAACAATGGCACAACAGCCATAGGGAATCAGGTGCTGAGGCAGCATTGACATGCTAGCTTTTGTTTATGCTGCTGTACAGTAATACATATTCATTTTTTCATAGAAAATCATTAAAGAATATTCAGTCACCATGGATGTGCACAACTTGTGTTGTTTGTACACTCATCTGACATATTAGTGTGAGATGTTGTAAGTCATTTTATTCTGACTGAAAATGTATTTTTAATTACAATTCAGTCATTTATTTTGGACAATGTATACATCTAAAATATAATAAAAATGTCACAGATACCAGTTCACTTCTTACAAGAAATATTTAGACACAATTCAGATCAAAAATATATTCAATCCTAAGGTTTTTTTTTTCTTTTAATTGCTTTCAAAAATCTTCAATTAAATTTTTAAATCAGACATTTTTCAAGCTAAAAAACAGAAAATGCACTACATGCCCTTTTATCTCTTCACAACGGCTCATTCAATTCTACACAGCCCAACAAAACAGGTCAGAACTGAACTTGTTACATTTACCCTGGTAAATGTTAGAATTTCTTATTGGGCATAATTTTCCTTTGATATTGAGTTATGAAAGGGACTTATTATGTGTTTATGTATTGGTTGGTCTAGTATGATCTGAGGCAAAATATATGCATGCTAAAAGATATTTGGATATGATGTAAAATAAGAACATTGTTATCATATGTAGCCTGAACACATAACTCCAGTTCTCAAGTCTTTACAATGGCTTCCAGTTAAATGTAGGGCTGATTTTAGAATCCTCTTTTTAGCATATAAAGCCTTAAAATGTCAAGACCCCATTTACCTGAACTTCTCATTACTTACTAATTAGAGCACACATTAAGATCTTAAAATGCTAAACATTCCAAGGATTAATAAATTAACAGAGGGAGATCAAACCTTTAGTTACAGGGCCCAAAGCTGTGGAATGATCTGTCTGGTTATCCTGTAATGCCATTGAATAATTAAATTATGGTGGAACTTGACAAAAGTACAAGTACAAGTACTGGTTATATAGTGGATGTCCCTTCAGTTTAATTTTTAAATCCAGGCTGAAAACTCACCCCTTTACTCTAGCATACCCTGACTAGAACTGCAGATTAGCTGTGCATACCACACCTTTGTTTGTACATCTGTACAAAATCTAAGTATCACAGCAATTAAAAACTGTTGCTGTCATCTATTCTGGATTTCTTCTCACTGGGTTCTACGGCTATTCTTTCAAGCTGTTTTACTGCCCATAGAAAAGTCATCTTATGTACTGGGAGCCTTGAAGTCATCAGGTGGAAAGATTCTGTAATAAGATTACATAGCCCCAGCACAGATTCTACTTTATAACGCTCAGAGGGGTGTGCAAAGCCATTTGCCCTATGGCTCTAGGGCTACCACTCTATCTGATTCTGAGATATAATTGATTGTGGACACAAACACCCCCCCAAAAACAATTAGTTTCTTCAGGGATGCTGCTGACAGAGGTTTTTATTTTCCTCTTCTCCATTGTCAACTGAACATAGTTTCAACAATTAATTCATAGATAGATGTTGTTGGTTAACATTTATGTTATTCAGTTTCAAACTACCTTGTGTTCCTGTGTGTTTAAACAAAGCTTTGCCTTTATGCCTACTAATTCTGTATTTAGTAATTTGTAATATTTATACTTGTATTTTACATTTGAGCTTGTCACTTCACCCAGTGAAGAGTGCAATTCAAAATGAAGCTGACTTGAATTGAATTGAATATATATTAATTTACACACAATACAGGCTTCCCCAACAACCAGTCTATGAAGATTTACGATATTTATATGAAGAAGGTGTTTTTAATATTTTTTTGTGTTATGAACCACAGTGAAGGTGAATGTTTATTGTTATAAAGATCAAAACAGAGGTGATTTTCAAATCTGCAATGCTAGCAGTAACAACCAATTATCTCTGCAGTTATTTTAAGTGCACCACATTGAAGCCTGTGAAACAGAGAGAAGCTGGATGTTTGGGACAGGGCTAGATTCTGATCTGTCGTAGTGGGTGGAGCTGGATCTACAGGCTGCAGCGAGGCGTACTTGTGTGTTCATATGGTATGGTTCACTCAGCTTGTCACATGCTTTCTCACATTACCCTGAGAATTGTGGTTTCAAAAGAGAATGTGAAATAGCTGAAGTAATAAAGCAACTTTACTATATTAAACATTATTTAATGAAGGGTGATGTCTCTTTGATGACTAAATAAAATTAATTCTGTCAAATTGGTGTAATTTGATCAATCATGGGTGTCATTTTGGAGACAAGAGAAGGCTTAAAAATGATTTACATGTAAATTAATGGCAATTAGATGTTTGCATTATGAAAATTCATCTTACATAGGTTTATTAGGACTTGATGAGTTTAGACAAACCAATACTGATAAACAGTGTGACATCCATGAATTTTAATGGAGCTACTTGCTCTTTTTGTTTCTGCTTCATTTCTGGAGGCATCTGGTGGATCAGGATGAAAACCATAGAATGCTAAAGAAATGATGGCAGCAACATGGATGAGTGAATGATAGAGCTTATTTTTGTTATTTAAATAATGACAAAGAACTTTGTAATTTACTATCTATTAAGAATGACTTCAGAAAATGTACTGTATTCACCTGATTCTTAGTAGATTCTCAGTAGTCTCTGAACTGTTGAACTGTTATGGAGTACTTGCTCACTTTATGATGGTAGCGGAGATTTTAAGTTGCCAGTCCTGCAGAAGTCCGACTCCACTCTTTGAGTCAGCGGACAGACATAAGCACGTCTGGCCTAAGCACAGCTAATGCTATTGTTTAGTGTATATTTTGTAAGATCTTGTTATTAGATACTTGCCTTTTGTTTTATGAGTCTGCATTACATTCTATCTGACCAAAACTGAATGGCAGCAGGTTGGTTTTCAGGTATTAGAAAATGAAGAGTAAACATTAAATTAGTTGTGCTCACAGAAGTCAGGATGTTGACAAGATGTGTCACACAAAACATATGCTTAGTGGTGAATGTGCAGGGTCTGTGTATTTGTTTACTGGATTTTACATTTACAATATTTTAGTTTGTGATGCAAACCACCACCACAACATCAGCATTCAACAAGTGGTATTTCTGACTGGAAATTAGTTTACTTTGGTGCTTCTCAATGACATGAATTCTATTCCTTTCAGATCAGTGTGGGTCTAGAAATTATTAGAAATTAGAACAATCTAGACGAGTTCAGCCCAAAAAGCTTGCCAGTCCTATCTTATTTTAAGAAAACATCAAGTCTACTTTTAAAGTCCCTAAAGTCCTACTGTCTACCACACAATTTAGTAGCTTATTCCATGTGTTTAGGGTTCTCAGTGTAAGGAGATGCTTCCTAATGTTTGTGCGAAATGGACCCTTAACTTTACCCTTAATGTTTCCAATTGTGTACCCATATTCTTGATGATCTCACTTTAAAATAACACTAATAATCCCTGTCAGAATTATAAACACTTCAATCATGTCTCATCTTAATCTTCTTTTGCTTAAACTGAAAAGACTCAGCTCTTTTAATCTTTTTTCATAATTCAATCCCTGTAGCACTAGTTGCTCTTCTCTGGATTTTGTTCTGTGCTACTATGTCCATTTTGTAGCCTGAAGACCAAAACTGTATGCAGTACTCCAGATGAGGCCTCACCAGTGTGTTGTAAAGCTTGAGCAAAACCTCTTTGGACTTGTACTCTACACGTTGTGCTACATAACCTAACACTCTGTCAACCTTCTTAATGGCTTTTGAACACTGTCTTGCAGTTGATAGTATGAAGCCAACTACAAGTCCTAAATCCTTGTCATGAGGTGTACTTTCAATTTTTAGACCTCCCATTGTGCATTCAATCCTTACATTTTACTTTCTACATGTAATACTCAACATTTACTTATATTAAATTGCATTTGCTACAAGTCTATCCAAGCCTGTATGCTATCCAAATCCCTCTGTAATGATTCAAAGGATTCTAGATTATCTGACAATCTATAGAGCTTGGTATTATTTGCAGTCCCAACCAGCTTGTTACTTATATTTCTATCCGTATCATTTATATATAGGAAAAAATAGCAGTGGATCTAGCACTGACCCCTGTGGAACACAACTCTTAACATCAGCCAAATCTGATAAGGTTCCTCCCACCATAACCCTCTGCTATCCCATCTATAAACATCACCCTAAACTCCCACTTATTTTAGTTTGACTCCCAACCTCTCATGTGGCACCTTATCAAATGCTTTCTGAAAGTCAAGATAAATAACATAACAAATAACAAACTCCTGTTCTTGCTATGTGTGGCTCATTCGTATCCTTAATAATTCCTTCCTTTAATCTTCCTGTGATGTACGTTAAGATTACTGGCCTATAGTTGCTTGGAACTGCCCGGTCACCCTTTTTATAAAACAGAATAAAAAAGACATTTTCTAGTCTTTTTGAATTTCCCCAGTGCGCAGTGACTCCCTAAAAATATGCGTTAAAGGTTTACATATCGTACTCGCTAACCTCCTTAAGAACTCAAGGGTAAATATTATCTGGTCCTGCTGATTTGTTTGATTTCAGCCTATTTAATCTGAGCAGCACTTCTCCCTTAGCAATTTCCAAATCACTCAGTACCTCCTTAGTAGTCCCTTTTACCGCCGGGAGGTTGTCTACAGTCAGGGCCATACAGTAAGTATTTGGACAGTGACA
This sequence comes from Erpetoichthys calabaricus, assembly GCF_900747795.2. Taxonomy (NCBI): domain Eukaryota; kingdom Metazoa; phylum Chordata; class Cladistia; order Polypteriformes; family Polypteridae; genus Erpetoichthys; species Erpetoichthys calabaricus. The sequence goes on along the minus strand of NC_041401.2, from coordinate 129,257,489 downwards.
CAATTTTCACAATTTTGGCTCTGTACACCAGCCACAATGGATTTGAAACAAAGCAATCAAGATGTGATTGAAGTGTAGATTTTCAACTTTAATTCAAGGGGTTTAACAACAATATTGTGTGAGCTGTATAAAGAAGACAGACATTTTCATACATGGTCCCCTTATTTTCAGGGGTTCAAAAGTATTTGGACCGACTAACATAATTATAAATCCGTATAATGATCATTTTCAATAATTTGTTGAAAATCCTTTACAGTCAATGACTGCCTGAAGTCTGGAATTAATCACTTTCTCCAAGTGCTGGGTTTCCACCCTAGAAATACTTTGCCAGGCCTTTACTGCAGCTGTCTTCAGTTGCTGTTTGTTCGTTGGACTTTCTGCCTTCAGTTTTGTCTTCAACAAGTGAAATGCATATCCAAATGGGTTGAGGTCAGTTGATTGACTTGACCTTTGAAGAATATTACTCTTCTTTGCCTTGGTTTGCTTTCACATTGCATTTCGGCTCATTGTTCAACTGTACTGTAAAACTTAGTCCTGTCATTTTTGCAGCATTTGGCAAAATCTGAACAGACAGTGTAGCCCTGTACATTTCCGAAATCATCCTGCTACTTCTGCCAGCAATCATATCATTAATAAACACTAGTGACCAACTTTCATTCACAGCCATGCATGATCATGCCATAAAACTGCCTCTACCATTTTCACAGATGATGAGGTGTTCATTGCATCATGAGTCTATCCATCATTCTTGTATATATTGATCTTAGCTTCATTTGTCCAAAGAAAATTGTTCCAGACCGGGACAGGCTTTTAAACAGTGTTTTCAGGAAAAGTCTAATCTGTCCTTCTTATTCTTGAGCTTTAAAAGTGGTTTGCACCTTGTGGTAAACCCTCTATATTTGCTTTCATGAAGTCTTCTCTTGCTTGTAGACTTTGGCAATGATAGGTCTACCTACCAGAGCGTGTTATTGGCTTGGCTAAATGTTGTGAAGGGGTTCATCTTCTCCAAAGACAGAATTCTGCAATCATCCAGCACAGTTGCCTTCTGTGGTTTTCCAGACCTTCTGGTGTTGTTAAGTTCACCAGTGTGTTCCTTCTTTTTAAGAATGTACCAAATGGTTGATTTGACCACTCCTGGTGATCATACTTTCTCTCTAAAGGGTTTGTTTGGTTTTCTGATCTTAATGATGGAGTGTTTTAACTCGATCAGCTCTTTGTACCTCATATTGAGAGTTCACAGTGACAGCTTTCAAAAGCAAATTCCACATTTGGAATCAATTCAAGACCTTTTACCTGCTTAATAGTTAAAGAACTAATGAGGGTATCGCTCACACCTGACTATGGAACACCTTATCAGTAAAATGTCCACATACTTTTGAGCCTCTAGAAATGGGGCTGCTATGCAGAAAAATGGCTGTCATTCCTAAATGGCTAATACAATATTTTTCGTAAACCCTTTAAATGAAAGCTGAAAGTTTACACATAAATCACATAATGATTGCTTAATTTGAAATCCATTGTATTGGTGTACAGAGCCGAAATTATATAAATCGTATCACTGTCCAAATACTTATGGACCTGACTGTACTTCCTAATGCACTTCCTAAGACCTGGGAAAAATGCAAGTCTCTGCTGTTTCAGTGTCTGCATTTTTTAAGTCCTGTTTACTATTTCTGATGCACTTCACCTCCTCCTTGTGTGTTCTTTTACTACTACAATACTGAAAGAATCTCTTTGGGTTGACTTTTTTCCTTATCTCCTATATTTTTCTCTAACTACCTTTTAACCTCCTTGATATCCTTCTTAATGGTTGCCTTCATGTTCCAATACACCCCATGATTCACGTTGGAGTTGTTAGTCTTACATGCCCAATGCAACTATTTGTTTCCTTTGCAGCTTCTTTTTCAACTCATTAGTACCCACTGTGGAGTTTTTAAAAACTTCCTACTAATTCCAAATTACAGTATGTACCTGTCCTGCATTATATTTTTTAAACCTGTTCTATGGCTCCTTGACTGTCTCCACACTTAAAAGCTTATCCAAGTCTATCATCTGCTCAAAATTTGCCCCACCAAAGTTAAACTTAACAGTTTTAGTCTTAGCATCCGCACTCTTCCAAAACACTAAGATCTACGTTATATTATGGATGGCCACTTGAGCCTAGCAGTTCAGTCACCTCTATACCCTCAATTATATCATTATTATTACAAAATATGAAATCAAGACAGGCTACGTGCCCATGTTGGTGCTTTAACATACTGTGTTAAAAAGCAGTCACTGATTACTTCTAAAAACTCCTACTCTTGTGCTTTTCCTTGTGCAGCCCAGTTAATATTCAGGTAGTTAAAACCCCCCATGACTATAATATCCCCCTTTATATTTGCCTCTTTAATATTATTACTTAAAATATGTGCATTGAAATTACTGTCTACATTGGGTGGTCTATAACACACTACTAACATAATGCCTCTCTATCTAATGATTTCTAGACATAGTCACATGTCCTCACTAAGATGGGGCTCATCGTCCAACTGAAGAGGACTTGCATTTAATAAACAGCTATTCAAATAAGTGGAGCTAATTTAATGAAATAGCAGGTTGCTACAGATCTTAACTGCTTTTTTCATACTCTCTCGTTTCCTTGTTTGTGTTATATAGCCTGAATCTTGGGAGGTGCTCATAGTAGCACCTGGGCATTGTGGGCTGAAGCTTATCCCTTAAAGCCTGCAAGCATCTGCTGTGCCGCCTCAACAAGCTTGAACATCTCCAACCTGTAATTAAAGAGAATTAAAAGCCAGTAATTGTCATCGTGGCAGGTAGTATAAATGCTCCAGGGGGAGAAAAGAGCCATGAGCATTGCAAAACCTCAAATGTAGCCCCTCGGCTGCTATAGCCATAATTAGGATCAGCACTCACAATTGATAAGCTTTTATTCCTGCTGAGATGTTCTTCCAAGGCCTTGTTTTGAAAAAAAGAATAATAAAAAAGTAGGAGTCTAAGAAAATGTGAGTGAAAAAACTTTTCATTCTTTATCTTCTAGCAATTTTGGTCTCTATAGCAACTCATTTTATAACAATATGAACTGATTGTCCAGATGTATTTTTTGTGAGTAATCTACAGTGAAAAATGACACTTTAATTGCAGTTTAATTATAAATTAAGAAATACGTTAGTGGATGTGTGTCATTAATATAAAATATAGTAAAAATGGTGTCTTAGACATGGTCACCATTGTTTTTTGTTATGTTAGAAACTAGTCTATTGGATACATGATAATGAACTTTAAATGCTGTAGTAATAATTAAAGCGCTTAAATTAATTTATCGACAGATATAGACAGATCATATTGTGCATCTCAATAGCACAGACAGAAAGAGCTCGAAGCAATTGTTGAATGCAAATCACCTCAAAAGTGGTTTATGCATGGCTCAGTGTAGGTTTAAGACCTGAAGCTTTACCTTGCTGGAGACAAATGCAGTTTTCCTTCTTGGGCTTTATTCTTTTGAATTCCAATCATGTCACCTCTCAACAGATGGCTACTTTTAAGATGTGGCCTCATTCTTTTCTCTCCCTCGCTCTCTTCCAGATTTACATTAAGGCGGCAGGCCTTGTGGCTAGACTGGTGCCATTCAGCACATGCACATTTTGGCTTTTTCGCTGAGATGATGTGCTGTCTGCTTTCTCTCTGGTTGTTGAGCTTCTTTCACTATCAACCAGGGTCACTGGCTGACCTTTGTTCTGATAATAAGTGCTAGCCATATCTATGCTTTATGGCAGTCATTTCTCCTAGCCTGGAACTTGCAGAAAAGCAAACTGAAAAGGTGAAATGCTTTCAGTGTGTGCATTGCTGCCTGTCACTGTAATCCAGCATGACTACAGAAGCCGCTCTCTGTAAAGCTCAGCCTGCTTTAAGAGGTGCTTAATCACAAGACAAATGTGCTCCATTTAGGCTCAACAAAACACACATGTGCCTTTACTGTGGCCCATAGCAACTGCACAACTTAGAAATAAAGGCTTCTTTAAGTGGTGAGTCATAATGGGATGTTGCCAAAGGCAAAACTGATTCAGGATGGATATATTCTTTGTGGGGCAGATATTTGACGCAGTGTTGAATTTGGCAAGATTTTTGAACAAAAGGAAACATTTTGGTTCGGAACGCAAGCAATACAATTGAAGTGAACGTGTAATTAAAACCCCCACTGAGAAAAAAAAAACTGCAAGTTTCGACTGCCTTTCTTTCCTTTTTTTTCTTCCAAGGCTCCATTTCCAAAATCGGTAAATCACAAAATGGTTTTAGGATGTTTCCAGCCATAACCTGGGCTTTCTCATTGATATTTTCTTTTTAATGGAATTTTCATCTCTTCTTTTTTAAATCATTCACATGTGTCCTGGCTTTGCACTTGAAATTTACAAGTTTCCAGTGGTCATTTTTGTCTGATTCGGTGAGGAGCTAATTGGAAAAAAAGCAACAAAGCCACTCCTTGTTTTTTGCACCTGGAAGAATTGAAAGGCGACTTCATCTGTTGTGGATGAAATAATGCAAGAACTGATTTAAGGAGTCCAACAGCCTAATCCAGTCCTAAATGTAAGACTCCATGGAGGCCTGGGATAATGGGTGCTAGTGTCTGGATAGTATCAATTCAAATCACATGATTATCTGGCACTTCTGGAGAAAATAAGCTACAGGCTTTGGACCTCAAATGAAGTGAATTACTTTACTGAACAATGTGCTTTTCAGCTTCACAACAAAACATTTGGGTGCACCCTACTAGCTGCTCTTGGTGTGGTCCTCATTTTGTGCGTCTGGGCCCAGAATAAGTCGCAGAGTGTAATCAGACAGAATTTGGAAGGAGAAAGCGATGGAGGAGGAATGGGGACTCTAAAGTAGGAATGTTAATAGCAGAGATTGGAGGGTAAGCAGGAATCCTCACAGCGGGGAAACACCTCTGGCTTTATAACTTCAACCTAAGATGACAGAATAAACAACTTGTTTTACAGGCCGCATCAGAAGTTAAAGCTGTTGTGAAAAAGGTAGAATTATTGCACATCTGGAAACACTGATGACAGCTGCAAGGGAAGAAAAGATTAGAAAAGTGCATCTCCAGTTGGGTGAAATAGCATATCTTTGCTCTGCTGCCTCGCTGATACCATTAGTGAGGATTTGTGTACAATGGCGGAGATGGGATGATCCCTGGGTTTGCACTTTCCTGTTAATTGAGGCTCTGATCCACAGTGCTTCTTGCCAAGCCAAATTACAGTGCAAATGTGTCAGAATGATTAGTGAAGCGTATTCCTGAGGAGGAGAGATAACAGACAGGCGGCATCAGGTTATGCTCATTAGAAGGTCTCTGGTGCTGCAGAGTAAGGCAGCCCTGACTATGCTGTTCAAGGGAAAAGGGAAAAGAGGAGTGTTGGGGGGAAATGTGCTCATTAAAAATAGCAGCAGTGCTGTAAGTTGAGAAAGTTTGCAAGGATTTGGATGGTTCCATGCTGGAAGGCTGAAAGAGTGACACTAAATATACACAAGAAGATTATCTTGTGGACTTCTATTATGATAAAATTTGGTAACATTCAGGGAAATGTAGTAAGTGCAAACCAGTGGAAGCCAAAGGAAGGGTGAGGAGGAGGAGGAAGACTCTGAGTCTTAGGGAAACAAAGACATGAGTGAATGGGGTTTCAAAGTGGAAAGTGCGACATTGGATTAGAGGAGTGGGTTAAGTCTTCAGGCACAGGATAATCCTTTCGGTACGTCTAGCTTGTGCACTGGGTAAGAGTTGAACATGTGTAATCAATGGGACCACACACTGATCATAATATAAAAGGACCACTTTATTTGTCCATCAATAAAAAACTCTTGGTAGCCACATAATGGTTACTATATTTTGGTCAATGTAAAGTGCAGACATTATAATGCACTTTCTAGCATTCCAACAAGGCATTCAGACACCACTACTCCTTTGTTACCACATGAGAAATTATAAAAACAACTGTGAATGAGTTTAGCATTGCTCTGGGTAAACTATTTAACTTTAGGTAACACAGTTCAGTACTTTTTTATTTACTTCAAAAAAGGGATTGGGCACAGCTATATGGAAACTCATACATTTTCCATAAAAATGAAAATCAGGTTCACAAACTGTAGAAAATCTTTCCACTTCAAAAATACTGTTATTTCTCTTTGCAGAAACATGAAGATAATATCAAGTCATTTCTGCTTTTTCCATTATCATAAACAATTTCATTTTTTAATGTTTACTCTTTGTAAAGAAAGTATCCTCATCATTTCCTCTCTGCTTTTCCTAGTGAAGATCCAGGAAGCAACATACTGAGCTGGCCCATTCAGTCCTCTACATCCCTAGTAGCATTCTCCTGATCTTCATGGTGACAGTAAGGGTATGACCTGGGCTCCTTGGTCTTGTCCCATGGGATCCCAAAAGTATTCATTAGTCATTCCTAATACATACTTGCTACCCATGTTGGTCTTCCAGGTCTTTCTAATGGGCACTCCGTCTATCTGAGTGAGCTCACCACTAAGGGGTGATCATTTCATAGCTCAGCCTCTCTTTTTACATGTGCAGAACACATGGCCCCAGATCAGACTATACGACTACTGTGAATCACTGACCTTTAGCCAAGACACTCTGGTACCAGGTACACTTATGAGCAACCATGTGTTTTTATGAGCAATACATAACTAGTCAAGAAATCCAGTTAAAAAGTCAACACTTGGATAAAGAGCAGGGAGGGCATTCCTCTCATTAAAGCCTTACCAGGTAAGCCCTTCATTCTCTGTGGGAACACTGAAGCCTCCCAATAAGATTACAGAATCAGTAGATGGCAGCCTTTTGACCAATCAACCTAACATCTAAACTCTAAAAAGTGTGAATACTCTGAACAGCTGTTCAGTGTATATATGCAAATAACAATCAAAATTTTGTTCTCTTTAATTTGAAGTCACAGTCTGGAAAATCTCTCATCCATAGTGTAATATCACTTACAAGCTACATCATCCTGGGGATGAGTCACCAACAGTGTGAACTGCCAACCATCATGCAATAAGTAGTAAAAGCAAGCTACCTAAAAGTGTAAACAGCAAGGATCCATTGGCACAAAGTGCCAGCAAGCACTCACACAATGCTACAATAGAAACAAACTTCAACTGATGGGCACTTGGCCTAGAACTTGTTAATATCTCCATACCCAGTTAGAACACTGCCATAGGGCAACTCCAGAGTAGGAAAGACCACCTTGGAATTGAGTTCCACAGCCAGTCCTGTGCACAGATTCGTGTTTGGCTATATTGGGAAACATAAATTCCTGCCTCAATCCTCGCCAAAGAAGCAATGTTTCTTGTCCTAAGAGCCACTTTAATTATAAAAGTCTAATAACCTTGGGTCCATTCCATTCTCATCTTTCACCTGAATGGTAATGCATCTGACCATCTCATTCGACTTGTTGGTGGTGAGCCCATATGACATCTTCACATGCCATTTTTGTGCTAAACCCAACTGGGGTATGTGGAACACCCAGCCACCAGGCACCACTTCTTCTTTGTCTAACCCTATTCTTAGACTATTTTCCAATGGATAACTATATCAAAGGAACCTATTTCTCCAGGTAATCATGCCAAAGGCATAATACAATAAACCAATAATGTAAAGAAACCACTGCAAATTAAAGCTAACATAAAAAGAACCTAAAAAGAAGAATTAAGAATTAGTAAATGGCTGAAAATACTTTATATCTCCATGAGTGGGAGCTGTAATGTGTTTTTTTTTAAATTCCCAATGTATTTACCATTACAATTTTTATGTTTTCTCTTTCACTTTCATCTTTTTTATGGGGTTGAAGTCAACTACTACTTACATTCTATGCTTTATTTGGACTAACCAAATCAAATCTTCTGGAACTTGAAAGAAAAATGGCAAAAGTACATGCACTGCTTCTGATGTCTTTTCCTACAAGGGTGTACTGCCTCTCAGTTATCTGCATAGGTGTAGCCCAGGGGTTTAGATTACAAGGTGTATAATACAACTGGCCTCAATGGGGATGGCCAGGGTTGGCCAATACTGAGCATCAGCAAACAATATAAAAATGTCCATGTTAATTATTTAGTTATTACACACAATTAATGAAATACATACATTTTTTGCAAAAATATTGTTAAATAAATACTTCTGGAAAAGCAGAAAAGTGAATTTACATTTATTTGCTTGGCAGACACTTTTATCCAAAGTGACTTACAAAAGAGGTAAACAATAGAGTAACATTAGGCTATGGTCTGTTTGTTCACCAAGTGTAGTAGGACAGGTAACAAAAGTTGATTACCACAAGTGAAAAGAGGTAATAACTAATAAATATACAATCATGGATCACAATCAATTAAGCTTAAACCAATCTTAACCAACAATATAAAATATCACAGAACAAAGTTTTTTTTTTCTCTTCGATCAATTAGACATATATTCACAGAACAGATGGGTTTTCAATTGTTTCTTAAATACATTGAGGGAGTCAACAATACAGATGGAGGTGGGTAGCCCATTCCACCAACCAGAAATTACACAAGAAAAGAGTTTGGAGTGAGACTTGGTACCACGCAGAGGTGGATTCACCAGATGCTGTTCCTTGACAGACCTGAGTGGGTGAGAAGGAGCATAGCACCTCATCAGTGTTTCCATATACACAGGGGATAACCCACTAATTACTTTGTAGGCAAGCAGGGATTTGAACTTAATCCTTGCTGTTACAGGAAGCCAATGTAGCAACCTGAAGAGAACAGTGACATGTCCCCATCTCAGCTGGTTAAATACAAGATGGGCCACTGCATTCTGGACCATCTGCAGTAGATTGATGAAGCCTGTGGGTACTCCTGCCAGAAATGAGTTGCAGAAGTCCAGACGTGACGAGACAAAGCCTGGACCACAAGTTGTGCTGCATATTCTGCCAGATATGGTCTGATTTTCCAGATGTTGTTCAGCGTGAACCTGCACAAACAAGAAATAGTAGAAAAGTGGTCAGAAAAAGATAGCTGCTCATCAATCACAACCCCAAGATTGCATACTGACTTGGCAGGTGTTAGCGACAGTGAGCCAAGCTGCACAGAGATAGGAGTTGAACAGACTGGTAGGCTGGGATCACAAAAAGCTCAGTTATTGCCAGGTTGAGTTATAGATGGAGGTCCTTCATTCAGGTTGAGATATCAGTAACACATGCAAAGACTCTAGCTGATACTGTATTGTCCTCTGGAGGGAACGACTGGTACAGATGTGTATCATCTGCATAGCACTGATAAGAGAAACAATGGGATTGGATGAGGGAGCACAGTGAAGTGGTGTACAAAGAGAGAAAACTAGAGGACCCAGCACCAATCCTTGAGGTACCCCTGTGCATGTCTGATGTGCCTTTAACAACTCTCCTTGCCTGGACACACACACAGTAGGATCTGCCTGAGATGTAGTAATCAAACCATCTGAGAGTAGTCCCAATGATGCCAAGGTCAGAGAAGGTGGCAAGAAGGATGTTATGTTGTCCGTGTCAAAGGACCAAGCAAGTCATAGTTGGTTGACCGCAGTAAAATAGAGCAGTCTCAGTTGTGTAGTTCCTCTTGAAGCCGGACTGGTTGGAATCATGGAGTCCATTGTGTAAAAGGAAGGAAGAGACCTGGTTAGAAAGAGCATATTCAAGTGTTTTGGAAAGAAATGAACAGAGAGAGACAGGCCTATACTTGTTAAGTTGGGATGGATCGAATCTTGGTTTTTGAGAAGTGGAGCTCTCAGAGCGTGTTTGAAAATGGTAGGAAAAGTGCCCTAGCTGAAGGGCCTGCACAAGCAGGGAGCATGCTTAATCGATATCGAGCTTTTGAACTGAAGATCCACTTTTCCCCCTTGATCACTGGTCAAGAATCCAGTTTTTAGTTTAAAAACCAGCCCCTATTGAAGCCGACTGTTCTCCATGAAAATCTAAGATTAAAAACCACTTCAAACAACATGGAGTAAGTAACAGAAGAAAATGCAATTACTGGGTGAAGTATTCCTTTAACTTTAGGGCCTTTCACATGATCTCATCCCTACAGTTATTTCAAATAATACAGTAAGTATAATGACATATTGTCATAACACTTCAGTTCTTAAGACTCTATAGTGGTTTCACGCTAACTTTAGTAGCAATGTAGTGAATGGCTTCTTGCACTCTTGCCCCTTAATGAAGTTTATTAATGTAGTGTCTCCAAGGTGAATATAGTGATCACATATACCTAGGCCTGTTCAAATTTTATTGCATAAAACGTTTGTTTAAGAGGCAAAGTCTTTATTTAAAGGGCCCGTACTATGTAATAATTTACTTAACAGTATTACAGATGCTTCAGTTGGTCTCATGATTGGAATCAAGGTTGAAAAGACATTAATTTAACATAATTGACTCTAGGAAATATTACAGGTGGTAGACATGTTCATTTTATCTCTCAGTTTATCTTATTTGCTTGACTCCAATTGTGGCAATCATTAAGGCCAGCTGTTACTAATCCATTGTCATTCACATTCTCATCCTGGTGCCAGCAATTGCCATTCTGGTTTTAGAATGGGACCTCAGAGAGGATGTAAGGAAAATTGCAACAGCATTGAAATCAAATGTTACATGATCTTAGTATCCTCTAATACGTAATATTTGCCAGGCTCAGGCTCCTCAACTGCGCTTTTTGAAGGAGAAGATGAATAAAATGGAAGAACTGAGGCATGTTACGCGTGAATCAGTGCAGCAATTTGAGTATGTGCATTCTAAATGGAGCTGTGCAGTAATCGACTGAAGTGAATTTTTGTGACTATTAACATTGTTCCCTTTTGATGATCACTGTATGTCTAAAGAATGTTGTTTACCAAGTAGCTACTCTATACAAAATAATGATTGTTTGCCAGATTTAAAAAGAACAGTCAGATCCTCGGTTATTCACTGGAGGTCCTGCCTGCTGAGTCTGACGCACCTCATGTTCATTTTGTTGATCAGCGTCTGCAGGGATGGCTCCTCCCTGACTGCTTCACCAGCCTTATTTCATCACCCTCTACTGTAGTGTAATCAGAAACAACATAAGGATGATGCAAATGAAAGCTATGATGATGCAGTTCTTACCATTGTTCTTATCCTGCTTTGCAGAGGAAAAAAAAAACAGGGACTTGGAAGGAACTGTGTAGTACAGAACAGCTTTCATTAGGACATGTTACACAGTCATTAATGTAATTACATAGTAACCTCCTCTGCATCCCCTGCTTCCTGCTCTCGGGCGTCTCCTTGGTGACAGGGACTCCCACATTCTCTTAAACTGACGCGTTCCATTACTAAAGTCTTGGCAGGCTTTCAAAACAGCAAATCAAAGAACATACATAACCCAAAAACAGGAAGATGGCTATTAAACAGCTGTAAAATAGAAACAAACCCCATATCAAGAAATGAGCACAACTAAAGATTAAGCTTGTTATGTTATTAAGGCATAGTAATGCAGTTTTAAGTAAAAAAAAAATGAGGCAAAATTCAGAGCAGTTCAGCATATGAACATTTATTATTTCAAATGTGTTCAGATCCAAATTCAGCATTTACTTACACTTACACTATGTGACATAAATAAAACAAACTCCCCACAAGAGACGAAAGCTGGTGATGTTTCTTTGGTGTCATTTATTTGAGCAGTCCAGGATGTACAGTAGCAGTACGCATAAGATACTACCTTGGGAGACTGGGCTGCTTTTGTATTTTTGCACTTTCATCATTGATAACCTAATAGTTAACTAACATGTGGCAAAATGTTTCATATATTTCCACTGAAACCTGCATGAATCACTGAGTAACCAGTGGTGTAATTTTGGGTAAACTTCTAGAGCTTCAGCCCCTGATCACAGGCATGCAGCCGTTGTTCTTCAAGATCCCCTCCATTCAATGCACATATCAACTATGCACAGTTATTTTTGAGTTTATCGTTCTCATAATGGCTGCACTGTCAAAAAAAAATCCAAGGCAGACTTTGCCAGAAGGAAAGTGCTGAAGCTAGTGACACCCCCTGCGTGTACCCCTGTCCTCTTGCGAATCCCATGGTCAGGGGCGGATCTATTATGAAACTAATGAAGATTAAGCATCAGGACCCCTAATCCCAGAGGGCCCCAGAAGCAGCTTTAGTTCACATTGCCTTAAACATTTTGGCAATCTACTGCATGAGAAGGTTTTTGTTTTTTTTTGAAACCCTGCAGTACACATAGCAGTCCATTAAAAAAAAAAATTGTTGTGATATTTCATAGAACAAACCCTTTGAAGAAGATAGCAAAGGTTACCCACAACTCATTCCTGGGTGTGAAGGGGCCCCCATAACAGTTCAAGCTTCAGGGCCTCAAAAATGTGGGATCACCACTGCCCATTATTCTTACATATCAGGGAAAAACTCCTGAAAAAAGGAAAGGGCGTTAAACTTGGGTACCCCACGCCAAATTTGGAAGGAGAGATCCTGTCTTTACTAAAAATTGTGACTGTATTTAAGCTGTTTTACCTAAATACATCATATGAAATATACACCGTATAAAGTTTTTTATATTTTGCTAAATGGCCATTTACATGTAATGCTAGTTAATATTTTTAAGGAACCTCTAATATGAAACACTGGGTGTTCTACGTGTAGTGATGTTGATGATAATTTTGTGGCTTTTATACCAAAGTGCCTTTTATTTTTAAAAGTCTACATTCTTATATATATTTGACTTGAAGTGTACTCAAGTAAGTGCTTTATTGTACACTAGGTAGGAATCAGCCCTAAAAGGCACTTTAGCTCATTTACACAGGCACAGTAATTGCATGGATTTTTCTCTCATCTTCATGTTACAGGAATGCAATGTGATAAGCAGCTTGCTATTTGAGCATCATTCCTTTTTATTTTGTATGCCAATGTGGGACACTGAAAATCGGGAGAACTATTAATAAATAAACCAGTATGTAGAACACTGCCTGTGGCAAACTATGGCTGTGATGCGACTGTGAAGCAACTTTTCAGCTCAGCTGCACTCCTATTGTAATTCCATCTGCTGAAGCTGCAGGACACAAGAGAGTAGCTCACAGAATAAAAAAATTCCATTTCCAGTTGACTGATTTTACTTCTAGTGATTAAAAAGTTACATTTAAGGTGAATGTAGCATTTTAGACTCATCCGCTGCTGTAATCTTTTATAGCTTCATGACATGTTGGTGTGAAAGCTGTCTCATAAGTGTGGGCTGGCTGGTATTCACCACTGAGCCTCTGCTTGCTGTCAACCTCTGACTAAATGGCTGTCCACCTGCAAGACTTACTCATGCACAGCTGAAGGAGGAAGAGGGCTGTTGAGAGTGTTCAGAGGTCAAAGACATAACAAGTCTGTTTGGTGACTAAATCATAGTACTGCTTAGTCTGGTGGCTTTTACCTTCAGTCCTGGAGGCTCCCCATCAATTCAGGTTTTTTTCCCAACTAATTACCAGTTTTTTTTTTTATCAATCCAAAAATTCCAAACTAGCTATGCTAAATCGTTACTGAATGAGGTATTTCTTTTTTTAAATTTTATAATTGTTTATGTTGTTGTTTACTAATAAGCATGCAAGTAGGTAACATTAAAATAGCTGCCCTTTATCAGTCAGTGTACCTTGTCCTGGCCTCTGCTATGCTTGGCATTAATTGTCAGTATTTCGACACAATTAAGACAGCAAACTACACAGAAAAAATGAGTGACAGAGTTAAGCATCTAAAGATATGGAAAAAATATAAACATTATCTAAATACTTATGTAAATCTAATAGTAATTCACATTTCTGAATGCAAAATAGGTGAAGAAATAAAAATGACAACTAATGACATCAATTAGGGGTAAAAATTACTTATTGACTGTGGAACTGGTTGGAATAAAGACCCATAGGCAGGACTGAACTTGAGAACCACTGGCTTAGACTGCAATATGCTTTAAACAGACCAAAGTATACTGGGTAGACGCTACTAGACTTTACTTCAAAGGGTGGTATATGGAGTTATCAGCAGATAAAGGTCACACAACAGTAATCAAAACCAGAAGATATTATTTAGTAGTCTTGGACTGGCATTGAGTAGCCTATTTTTCAGGAACAATACAGGTTGTCATCTCTTTGACATTTAAAATATGAAGTGATTAGATCCTTTGAAAATTGCAGATGATTACAATGTAATGGTTAACAAAAGGCAGAAAGCTTGTGTTAATTGAATGATTCATCCAAAGTTTCAAATTTCCCTGCTTGCTTACCTCGAGAAAGGTCTGTGGGTAAAAGAAAACTGCAGTATTCCATACAGTCACTTAGTTTTGTCTTATTTTGAAAATGAGCCTACAAGGGTCCATGATGGTGATTTCAATATTTTGGGGTAAATGCAACCCCATAAAAGAAAAATGAAATATCTCAAAATCTGAAAAGTGCTTTGACCAATTTGATTGAAATTTGGTGACATTATAAAACATGATAATTAGATGCTCTGTGTTTTTGTTATTAGCCAATATTTGTCAATAATAATACTGTGGCAAGTAGGCTATACTAACACGCCACATACATTGATGGTGCAGAAGTGAGAATGAGTGAGAAACAGTGCCAGTCGGCTGTTTGGGGCTTTCTGGTTTATGCAAATGAAGACTGCCAGGAGAGGAGTACATGAAGACTGGCAATGACCAATAGGGCAGATGGCTGAGTAAAGAAGGGGAGGGGGGTGTGCTGGGCAAGATAAAGAGATGGTACAATATGTGATATGGAGAGTGAGCAGTGAAGTGGAAGGAGGAAAGTTTGGTGAAGCTCAAGTAAGACGTGGTTAACAGGTGCTCTATAAACCTTGAGTTTGGGTGCCAGGCACTGTGCTTGAGAGCGTATGCGTTGCTTTGCTAGAAGCAAAAAGTGAGGGAGACCGAACTTGTGGAGGAAGTGGGCTCTTGGATCCAAGACAAGCCAGGAGTGACTGTGTCCCTTGGTCAGTTTAAATGCTAGTGCAGCTTTGTCAAGGGGTCCTCCATGGCCAGAACACAGACAGAGTGAATACTTATGTTATTTTCTGTACAGTACTTACTTCTTGTCTGTTTTGAGCATTACTCCTTCATAAAAAGTTCCTCTGCTGGATGTCTACATTAGCAACTAACCTGTCTTCTTTTCTCTACCCTTAAAAAGGTCACTACAGTACATTCAAAGGGAGAAAACAACCTCAAAATGAAAAATGTTTAATTCACTGCATGGGTCACATAAATGCACAGTCTGTAAACGTCACTGCTGTTTGTAATAATTTAAAGTGAAACACAATTCAGTGTTGGAACTTTATTGTCTGTTTATGGCTTTTGGGGTAAATCTATTGTAGAAAAAATATAAAAATTACAAAAAAATAAAAAAAGAAGCTTTAACATGCAACTGATGCAAAACATGAAGACAAATGCTTGTGTGAATGACATAAAAATGAAAATTGTAAACATCTAATTATAATAATATTAATACCATAGTACTGCATCCCCCAACCCCACGGTAATCATACGACTGCTGATAAAGGTGAAAACAAATTCTTCTATAAAAAAAAGTCAAAACCTACATCTTAAGCCAAGTTTAGTTCAGTTGGCCATGCATGTGCACATAGGGGATACCTTCAGGGCTCAACTGAAGTAAGCATTGCCACATCAAAGATGAGAAATGGCAGTAACGCTTTATGCCTTTTTGCTCACGACCCCAGTGTGTATGCAGCAGAAGACACCTAGCCCACCCTGACTTCCACCTTGAGTCCTGCCACTTCCAGGAGTTATATGTATGAGGGACGTTCACAAAGTTTCTGCACTTTTATATTTTCAGGAGGAGGAGCAATTGGGCATTAAAAAGTTGGTACGACGCTGGGAAAATTGCATCGCAAACGAAGGTGACTATGTAGAAAAGTAATGTGATTTGTTTTTGAAATTCTTAATAAATAGAATTAAAAAATTGCGGAAACTTTTTGAACGTCATATATTTTCAGGAAGACAGCTGGAAGAAGGTTATCATTTGGGACCATGTGCCCTGTGAGACATAGCTCTGTAGGAGAGCCTTGGCTTGAGAAGAGCAACATTTATTTTGGCTATGCACGCTTTGATTTTTGAAGCCTTTTTCTTTGTTTATTAAACAGAATCTCCCAGCTTTTGCCCAATTCTGTGGCTGTTCACAGTATACAGTGTGTATTACAAGGTTAGGATTTGTGGTTTGCTGTTATTTTTATTTGCCTTTTCATCACGTTCAATTTAGTGAGTTTATTTGGGGTTTATTTCAGTTCTTATTGGTTGGAGTTTTTAGTTTCCCACTTTCTTTAAAGCAAATTGTTATTTCCATACACTGTGCTTGTTTGAATTTGTGTATTACATTTGATCTAAATCCTCCAAAACTTTACCATACCAATCAAAGCATTGCATTCAAATCTGTTTGAAGCTACCAGTTTTACAGGATGTCCTACAGTAGAAATTATATTTAAACTCAAAATTCCCATAATTCCGACTAATTACCTATTTTCTCTTCAAATCATTACAGTTTCCTGTAACATTGTCATTTGTGGTGACCATCCACAAAACTCAATGTCAGTCACTAGGAAAAGCAGAAATGTATTTATGGCAGGAATGTATTCCTTATGGCCAATTGTATGCTCAAGAATAAATTGTTACAGTGAACTAATAATATCAGCGTCTGGTAAAAAAAAAAAAAAAAAAAAAAAAAAAAAAAAATTCAAATAATGTAAACAGAAAAGTAGGTAGTTACATAGTTAAATTCAAGTAAACAACAGCCCTGAGGCCCACTGTCTTATATACCATATAATAGGTGAACATTTGGAGTTGCTTCTTCTCTGCAATATGGCAATGCACCATTGACCTGGTTTTGCAGAGCATACTAAGAGCATAGTGGGGTCTAGATGACATCATTGTCACCAGAGTAATAGATGAGGAAAACCTAGAAAAATAAAATGGTCTGAGAGCAAAACAAAAATTAATTTCTGGAAGCCCAGTATTACTTATTTTGGACATACAGTACATACCCAGGGATTGCACAAATACAAGCAAAAAACACTGGTCATGCTGAATGCTCATAAACCAAAGGACATTTCACAAATGATATCTTTCTTCGGGTTTGTGAAATACTATAAATTGAAAAACAAACCAAACATCAGATAAACAGCTGAGACAAACCTGGAGAGTCTGGGACAGCAAGGCACATCACTTTAAAATTGTGCAAACTATATTGGGAAGGAATTACAGGAAAGATCAAAAATGTATTTCCCCTAAGGTTACTGAACAGAATGTGCCTTTATCAAATAAAGTCAAGGTTATTCCTTGTATTATCTGGCATTTTGACATGATGATCAGATGAGAAGATCTAGCGTAGCCATAAGTGAAAAGCTGTTCTACCAACTTTTGGTTCTGTAGTTCCACAAAATCCTTCTTCACCAGATAGAATACCTGAGTCAGATCCACATCTGATATGCTCTTCTTATGATGACATCTCTGTTATGAAAGAAGAGAAAATCCCTACTGGAGGAAGGCCAACTCAGCTTTTAAATCCAGGTAAGCCTCATAACTTTAGCATATACTAGCTACACCTGGTGATTAACTGTGCATACTGTACAAAAATGTAAATAATGCAATGATTATAAACCGCTACTAACCCTCCTCTGTTCTGGTTCTCTTCTCTGTATCTTGATGTGACACTTGGTGCCACTGCTCTACTGCCCATGGAAAAGTAATCTCAGAAGCATTGGAATCATCAGATGAAAACATTCTCTCATCAGTCTGGATGGCCCAGCACAGATTTTACTACGGAATGCTCAGGAGGGGGTAGGTGGCTAGTTGGCCAAGGTCTCCAGAACTGTAAATGCGTCTATTTCTTTGACTTTCTCCCTTACAGTTTATCTCTCCTTCATTGCCAACTGGCCATAGTTCAGCACTTAATTAATGGACACATATTGTTACTTTTTACTTACATTAATCAGGTTCTAATTTGTTTTCTGTGTTTTAACAAATCTGTAACTTTATGTGTACTAATTTTGTATTTGGTAATTATTATAACCTATGCTTCCATTTTACCTGAGAATTTGTCACAGCTCTCTGTGCTACACTGAATGAAGAGTGCCATATAAAAATAAACTGAATTGAAATGAACTGAATATTTACGCAAAATTGTTAAATACTGTATATGAATTGTCATATATGATATATATGTTATATATATGATATATATGATAAATATATGAGTTGCAATCTGTTAGTGATGTCTACCTTCCCTTTGTTTTGGTGTACAAATGCCTATGTACTGGTGATTCTTGAGTGGTTATGCAAGTAAAGAAAGAGTTTGTCACTGTTCTTGTGGCATTGGTTCCTTTGTGTATATAAAAAAGAAAAGAAATCATGGACTGCCGGAGGCATGGCGTCAACTCTTCAGTGAGCTCAGTTCTAATATATTGTGCCCATACAAGCTACTATCTGAAAATTAGAAAATATTTTCTGCCAAGCAGGATCATTTTCATATCAACAGAGATATGGTTAGGAAGCTTTTCAGTGAATATATCTACTAAATTTGAAAAGTACTTCTCCTATTATTCACCTACATACAGCATAGGGAAAGAACACATCTGCTGCTTTCTCTCAAGGAGCATATTTTTGTTTCAGTCAAAGAAGTTGAGTAGTCTAGACAAGAGATCATTGACAAAATATCAAAGCACAAAGAAATGTGTCCTCAGTGGTCAGAAGCCTTCAGGAGCAACATGTCAAAAACTGGGATTGTCATCAATAATAGAGACCATGACTGGTTTGTAGACTACAGGGTCCTGCTGAAACACATGCTTTTTTTTTCCTTTGCTGCCCCCAAGCCATTTTATTTCTTTGCTCTCTTAATAAAGGAGATACATTTTTATGGTGACACGTGTCTCTCTGGAGTCATGTTTCCTTGCTCTCCTTTTTCTGTTCTCCCAGTTAAAAGCCTGCAAAACGCCTCCAGGTGTTGTTTCACTGGGAACCTTCCTGGCATTTCCTGAAGTGGGAACTGACAGACATGAGACACACAAGTGTTGTTTAAAAGAGGGCGTCTGGCTTTGAAGACAAGAGGGAAAAGATGCTGCTTGAGGCAAAATTACATACATGGTAGAAAAAAGAGAGATGCGGGTGCTGCTCCTGAATAATGCATACGTGTTAATTCTGTAAGGGATGTTGGTTTTCACAGATAAGAGACCTTGGTACTAACATACAGTCCACCCATCTAGGGAGGCTGTAAAGGCAAATTTGGCAGACTCTGGAAATGAACATTGAAATACCAGCATTTTACAGTGGTGTTCAAGGGAGGGCGAAAAGACAGCAAAATAGCTTAACTGAAAAGAGACATCTGAAAATATGAACAGCTACTCACTCAATGTGGTTTTCAAGTGAAGGTGCTGTCTATGTGGAGGACAGTGACGTGCATAAATAAAACACCTGTTCATTTGATGGGGTGAGGGATTTAGTAAGCAAGTGGGGGGGTTGGGGGTAAAATCACTTTACCTTAAAGGGAAAGGTTGTCTTGTTAGAAGGTTAAGGAATAACTTATTAGTATTATAACTTCTTATATAAATAACTTCAGTGTCTGAATAATGCTGAGACCGGACCACAAACCTAACACAGAGTGCAGATCAGATTAATGGCTCCATCTGCTCAAATATTCAAGTTTTGGAGCTAAATTGCCTTCCTATCTGGGAAGACTGGATGTTCTTCCTTCTAGGGTCAGTAACCTTTTTAATGGTACTGAATCAAAGTGATTTGAGCTGTTGTACTGTATTGAATGTTCTGCAAAACTTGTGATAGTGCAGATAGACTGAAGAAATTTTAGACAGAAGGCTGCTTCATATTACAGGTGAACAAAATATTATTAAGGGGCTGGTTTGTATTCCTAAAAAGCTGTGCTCCAGCTTCAATGGAAACTTACGGCTTGATTAAGTTAGACTCACTCTGAATGCTCAGCTTGTGTCAGTTTCTGACTTAACCTGGAGAAGAGGGCTCAATATACTACACTAGCTCTGGACGTGTACTGCTCTTCTTGTGAAATCGCCCTGTTTCAACATGTGCCATTTTCTGATGCACCACCAATAACATTACAGTGGCAACTGGCTTAAAACTGGCATGTAATGTCCCATGGGTGGCTGACAGAGTTTGGAAATGCTAGTTAGACAAACTCGATCAAATGAGCTGCCACTGTCAAATGTGAGTCTGTGCTGCATTCATAATCCCAAAAATGAACAGTAACATTGAAGACAAAACTGAAGAACTGCTTAATAATATACATTTAATTCATCATGTTATTGAGTTACAGAGACTGTTGTAGAGAATTGTATAAGCTATTATATAGTATGCTTTACTGACAGCAAGTGTGAGTTTCAAATATAGCAATGCCATTGTTTCATAAAACATATTGTAAATAATGCAACTACATTGAAGAACAACTGGTTCAGAAGGAAATGCTGTTTTTAGTGGTTTATACGGCCTGACTATCAGAAGGGACAGTGACAGGCATAGGTTGGGAACGGGTTCAGTGGTCCTCTTTGGGTTATCGAGAGGAAAATAAGAAAGAAGTGAACCAACCATTGTGCAACCTCAGAATCCTTTTTCTATGCATCTTACAAATTAGTAACCATAAAGTCTGCAGTATGGTCTTACATGTAACAAATTTAAAAAGGAATTAGGAACAATGAAATGGAATGTAAAGAGGAAATTAATTATTAAAGTTCCAAAAAGGATGGGAAGCCTGCTTTAATGTTATATTCCGTAATAATAAAGACACAATTCAAATACAAAAGCCTTTGAATTTCCAGAAACCAGCATGTATGTAATAAATTTCACAGTCTCCAGGCAGTGTAAAATGACACAATTTAGAACTGTTAAGCTTATTTTAAAAATGTAAATCTTAACTAGATGCCCAAAATTATAACGATAACAATAACAACAATAAAAATAATAATATAATTAGAACTGTGTGGCTGAGAAACAATAAACGAAAAATTTAACAAAACTTACCAAACAGATAAGTAATAGATAACTACAGCAGAAAAGTGCATACTGGTAGCAAATTTACCCATAAGGCATTTACAGTAAACACAAGCCGATAGTGAACAATGAAATTAGAATTACGAAAGGTTAGATGGAGAAGAAAATAGCCAATAATCTAAAAGTGAACCTTAAGATGTAACTTGGGTATAATAGGGGAATTGATCATCCACTGAGGTGATGAAATGTATTAACACCATGTGGGAAAATAACATACTGTAAAGAAGTAGCAAATATTTTTAGTTCTTATTTTTCTTAAGTTTAGACTAATAAAGACCACTTTAGCAAGCCAGCAGCTATTTTAAAGATTCATATTATATAGGTTAATTTTGCATATTTAAGGTAGTAGTTTGATATAAAGGTTCAAAGGCAAAAAAATGATGCATTAGACAGCATCTTCCATATACCAAAACTCTAAGGGGTGTAATTTCAATGCTGAGTTGGCCTACTTACACTCAGAATTTCATATAGTATGTTATCTTAAAACATGAACATCTTAAACTGTGCAGAAACGTATTAGAATTTGAATTGTATTAATAGTATTAAGTTCATTAATAAAATAAAAAAATACTGCAAACAAGACTGTTTTAACATCCATGCTCTATCTACTGGTGGCTGGGGAAATTACAAAATGTAATTGACTGCAAAGTAAGATTGGCGCAAGGACAGATTTAGCAGGTGGGCATTGGATTTCTCACCAGGGCCAATGCAGGATTCCGATACAAATAAAGCCCAAAGTATTTTCAATTCATAGCAAATATGCCAGAGAATTCATAACCAAAAAAATTACAAGAAACAAAACTTTATCCTTCACAACACAATGCTGCAGGGTCACACCATAACAAGCCAAATGCAAGTTTTAAGGAACAAAAATGTGTAAAATGACATGGATAGTTTTTATTTTTTTTGCTTTTTCAATATTTCCTGTAAGTTTATTTGAAATGTTATTCCCTCTATGGAATGAGTTCCCAACTCTCATGCCACCAGTACCACATACTTTCATGCGTTGCATTTTACGTTGCCTTATCTGGCCATACTTTCATCGCTGTTGGGTTACACTCGATGGCAAATATTGTGATACTAGAAACATTGTTGTGGCAAGAAACTCTACCTAGGTCCACACTAGTGTATCCTAGACTGCTTGAAATAACTTGTAAAGCTAAATTCTAGCTAGTGGCGATCATTCAGGATAACGGAAATGACCAAAGACAAGCCTGAATAGAAGCAGCAATGTAGTGTTACTAAATGTCAGCAAGGATGTTGACTGGAGATAGTAGTTTATAATTACCAGAGATGCAGTGAGCCTTGGATTTCAAGGATGAATGAATTTAATCTTCTTATTACACATTTCAGCGTAACCTTATGTAATATTAGAGTGTAGTATGGGTGGCTAGTTGTTCTAATTTCTACTTTTATGTGCAAATAGATATAATTTGCATTAAACCTGCAAACTTGTAGAATGCCCAGTGGGACCTAGGACGACTTTTGACTGTTGTAGCCCCTGCAGATGTTTTTTTCTCCAGCTTAACTGGAGCTTTTCTTTTTGTTTGTTCTGTCCACCTGGCCATCAGACTTTTTTCACCATTCTTTGCTATAGACTTACATTCTGAAATATTATATAAGGATGCTACCCTTGTATTAATTACATATCTATGTTTTATAATATCGCATGGATTTATTTGTTTATTCTTTCTTTGTCACTTATTCATTAATGTTCTTACCTAATTTTATTCGTTTTTTTCTTTTCTTGTAACAGTCTCTTTTGCATCTTGTAAAGCAGTTTGAGCTACATTCTTTATATGAATATTTGCTATATAAATGAATGTTGTTGTTATAGCATTTAAAGCATATGCTTAGTGAAGAGTGCTATAAACAAGTAAATCTAATTGAATTCAGTTTAATTAATACAACTGAAAATTTTAAGTATGACACCTATGCTGTTTATCCATGCAATAATATAATTTCCTCTTTTCCAGCAAGTGCTGTTCCTTGATTAGTTCAACTGTTACATTATAATACACAAGGAACGGAAGTCTGATTCTATCTATATCAATGTTCACAAAGGTTTTCATGAATTACCTAATGAGAGACTAGAACACATTAGAACATTAGTACAATCTAGACGAGAAGAGGCCATTAGTCCCAATAACACTCACCAGTCCTATCCACTTATTTCTTCTAAAATAACATCAAGTCTAGTTTTGAAAGTCCCTAAAATCCTACTATCTACCACACTACTTGGTACTTTGTTCCAAGTGTCTATGGTTTTTTATGTAAAGAAAAACTTCCTAAAGTTTGTACTAAATTTACCTTTAACAAGTTTCCAATTATGTCCCCATGTTCTTGTTGGACTCATTTTAAAATAACAGTATTGATCCACTGTACTAATTCCCTTCATAATTTTAAACAGTTCCAATCATGTGACCTGTTAATCTTCTTTTGCTTAAACCGAAAAGGCTGAGCTCGTTTAATTTTTCCTCATAATTCATCACCTATAGCCCTGGAATCAGCCTAGTTGCTCTTCTCTGGACCTTTTCCAGTGCTGCTGCGTCGTTTTTGTAGTCTGTATACAGTAATCCAGATGAGGCCTCACCAGTGCATTATAATGCTTAAGCCTAACCTCCTTGGATTTGTACTATACCAAATCTTTCTCGTACGGTATACTTTCGATTTTCAGACCTTCCATTGTGTATTCAAACCTAACATTTTTACTTCCTACTTATAATACTTTACATTTACTAACATCCAATTTCATCTGCCACAAATCTGCCCAAGATTGTATGTTGTACAAGTTCTTCTGTAATGATTCAATGGATTCTAGACTATCTGCCAATCCACCTATCTTGGTATCATCTGCAAACTTAACCAGCTTTAGACAAGTCTTTAGGCATTGCGAGGTTGATTCTGGGTCACCAGTTAGGATCTCATGTTTATAGTTAGTTCTTAAATATACAGTATGTAGACTGAAGTGAAAATAACATAACTTTCTTTACAGTTTTTGCACAGTAGCCATTAAACATGATATTGAAATAAAAGTACTAGAGATGATTAAAAATATAAAAGATAATGAGATCAGACACATATAACTAACAGTGTATTCATAGGAATTTATTGTTTTGCTATAATATCTTTTTTAATAACTTTAAGGGCAGAGGTTTTGCTCACAAACCTGGGTATGCATTGGATGAGTCAAAAACATGTTTGTTATTATAATCCTGACTACAGAAATGGTCTCTCATATTTGTACAAGCAAGGTCAGCTGGGTGCCAAAGATGAGGCACCCCAAGTCTCAGCATCAGCTATGCACTAATGCATAGGGAAAAAATGAAAAACAACTCATCTCAGGTCCCAGAGCTGTGCAGGCATCAAATTGAAATGTCTATTTGCTTTTCACAATGTTGGACTCTTTCTTGCTGGTCCTGTTGCTTTTGTTTTTTGAAGGGATCACTCTAAGTAAAGCAAAAGCTGGTGCAAGGGTACAACCAAGAAATGGGGGATGTGTTACTTCCTGGATGATAATGACATAGTCACCTGTAAAAAAAGAAAAATATAGAAACATTAAGACTGAAACTGAATTGCTATGCTATTACAGGGAATTCTACACATTTCTTTGCTCTGCGGAATGGGGCATTGCTTTATGGGAAATATTACAGCAACTTCTTTCTACAAACATAAAAAAACCACATGTTAATATTGAATACAGGAGTCACTGACTTAATAGAACAAGACAAAACTTGCTAGATATTTTAAAAAAAACACTACGCTATCTGACATACAGCATTAGGATGGAAGTCCTGAAACACTCAAAGTTGTAGTTAGGGTTTCTAAAAGTGTGTCACTACTGTCCATGGAAAAATATAATTTTCTTAAATTCTGCTATGGAAAAAGAATCTCCTAAATTGTGCTGAGGAAAAAGAATCTTAAAACTTTACATTGTCTGAAGTCATGAAAGGAGATTCTGGTCTAGTGACATATGTAATGGCAGTGCAAAAGTACTTCTAGCTAAAAGAAAAAAAAGGGTAATGCTATTTTTTTATTTATATTTACAATTTACACAGTTCATTCAGGGTTTAATATGCATCCTTCATTCTTGAATGATGCTGATGCTTGTTATTCGTCAAATTTCAAAAGCCATGTAGTATGCATTTTTAACAAATTAATTTTGATAAACTCTGAGCCTGGTGTGCCATGAGCACTATGCATTTACTTTATACTCTGCCACAGCACTGATTTATGGCTTTTTTAACTTGTTTTCAATTTCACTGATTTTTTTTTGCATCATACAGCTACATGGTAATGACATCACAGTTGGTACATGAGTGTGTGTTCAGAGGAAATACCATTAACTGATTCTAGTGTCCAACTTGAAGACCAACAACAACAACAACATTTATTTATATAGCACATTTTCATACAAAAAGTAGCTCAAAGTGCTTTACATAATGAAGAAAAGAAAAATAACAGACAAAATACAAAATTAAAATAAGACAACATTAGTTAACATAGAAAAGGAGTAAGGTCCGATGGCCAGGGTGGACAGAAAAAAAAAAAAAAACTCCAGAAGGCTGGAGAAAAAAAATAAAATCTGTAGGGGTTCCAGGCCACGAGACTGCCCAGTCCCCTCTGGGCATTCTACCTAACATAAATGAAATAGTCCTCTTTGTAGTTAGGGTTCTCACAGAGTCACTTGATGCTGATGGTCATACAGACTTCTGGCCATGTATATAAAAGACTGTGGTGCCATTTCTACATCCCTAACTCTGTGACCTAAAAAATAAAAATGTTTATTTTTCTTGTAACAAAACAGCAATCTAAAACACAACTTAAGATCAAGTGATTAAGCAAAATGAGTGCCACAGAGGCAGAGGAGCACCTAATATTAGTAATGACAGTAGGGGAACTGCAAGTTGATATTCAATTCTTTTACACCGTATTCTTGTATAGCACTCTGTCTGCTGAATGCAGGTTTGGAACACAGACATATGTTATATGAAGTACTATAATACAATAGTGTAAAGTACAAAATCTTATAACCTTATCAAATGCTTTCTGAAAGTCAAGATAAATAATATTATATGCACCACTTTAATTGTATCCTTTTATTACTTCCTCATAGAATTCCAGCAAGATAGTAAAACATGACCTCCCTCTTCTGAACCCAGGCTGACTGTTCATTAGGTTAAAGTTGTGCAAACGGTATATTAATAAAAAAGAACCAAAGATGCTGAACCACATGTACTGTTTCAAATGGAAAAACAATTGGGATAATGTGTAGTCTCCTGCATGAAATGAGGAATAAAGACATTTCAGACTGGGAAAGTTAAAAGACTTCCTGGTCAATACCCATTAAAGATAGTGAAGTGATATAGCACTAACTTAAACAGGAAACCAGCAGCTAAACTGGAAAATCCAAAGGGGTTAAACCTTCAACACAAACTCTTAAGAACAAATGAGGTAAGCTGGTCAACTGATGAATTACTGCATTTATTTTTCAGACCACTTTATATTTATGTTCCTTCATTGGGAACATTTAATTATTTTATCCTCTTGCCGGAAATAAGCTGACATTTCATCACTTCTTTGTCAATATTCCATTGAGTATTTACAGCTGAAAAATATTATTTATTAATTTTATATTTTCTTTTCATTAAATAATTGCATAAATAAATCAAAAAGATTTCTACACACACTTTTAAATCCCATCATTTTAACTGCCCCGTGGTCTCTAATACTACAGATTCAATCATGTAACATGATCTCAGAACAGCCCATCAATTTGAAATGCATCATTCAGTGAGAAAGAAAAAAAAGACTCAGCAGAGAAAGAAAGATATATTTCTTTTGGCTGCTTGCTTAATATTTGTATACCTCAACTCTATTTTGTAAATCAGATCCAACAAAGCTCAGTTTTCAGGGACAGACATAAATACTTAAATATCTTAATAAAACATTAAACAAACCAAAAAATAATGACAATCTAGGTCAAAAGCCAGCTAACAGGATTTTACCAATCTGTTGCTCAGAGGCGGCAACTAACAGCTTTGCAGTTTTGGAAACTTGGTCTCGTAACAGGAAAAGAGGCTTAGGGCTAAAAAACTGACTCGTTATGGAAAACATACTTCAGTGCTTTAAGGATCCATTTCATGCCAAGTGATTTTTTTTTTTATTTTACAGAGAAGCTGGGATAAAGAGACTAGAAATAACAACAAGAGGAAATGTGTTTTGGAATTTTAAAAATGTTTTTTGCAAATGTCGTCTTCCTTGGTTAGAAATAATACTCCATTTTCATACAGTTTAACTGCAGTTCTAAAATAAAAACTAGTGTTTAACACCCCTAAAAGATGTATTTATTATGTTAAATGCATATGTGATACTGTAAGTTTGTAAGAGGCCATTAAACTGTGTGAGGCCTGAAGACTGTGCTCTGTGTCACCCACCTTAAGGTGAAACCTAAATAAAAAAGCATAGACATTTGCAGAAAATTATATTTATTTTTTTAAACAGCATTCTGAATATAGTATCTCCAGTAGGATGAATCTGACAGTAGAGACTGTGTCAGGACTTTTACCAGAACTTGGGTCTATTAAGGTTGATGACTTAAAAAATTCAAAGGCACTAAAGATTATGTTGATGTATTTCCAGCAATGTTAATTTCTGTGATGAGATTTTTACACTGCAAAGCCTGAAAAATATGTGAAAATAATGAGTCCTGCATGACATCAGAAACTAAACAACACTTGAAAAGCATTTAAAAACAAAGTAAGCCAAGTATTAAGAAAACATCAACTTTTAACCAGGGCAAAACTGCGGCAGATAACATGTGGAAGCCAGCTCTGAAGAATTTGGCAAGATATTAAAATGATGAGTGACCAAAATACAAAGATACATAATTTCAGGGAATGTAACCCCCTCATTGCCAGATGTGATGCCATTAATAGGAATAACGTGTCATTTTCAAATGGAAAAGGAAAGAACATTCCAATAACAACTGTATTAACTCGAGTAAGAATTAGACACACACTCACTAGAATCTGCTGTTCTACACTTGGTGACAACTAAAAAGCATGTGTTGTAAAAAATATTTCAAATTTTTATAAAATGTAACAAGACCTAAATTGCAGAAAGCTTTAAAATTGTACCAGTTTTCACAAATCCCACAGGTACACTGACATTTTCATAAAGACATTTCAACAAACATTAAATGTGGCTAACCAACAAACAGCTAAAACTGCTTTGTATCTGCTGATTTCTCCTCATTTCTTATTATACTGTAGAAGAAAATGTTAGTGGTAAATTTTTTTGATGGAGTAATTAATAATACTGTTGTGCTACATCAATAAGACTTCTGAATATTTCGATTTTGTTTTATAGTCTTTTTTTTTTTTGATAGGTTGGTATGGTAGCACAATGATTAGGACTACCAGAATTCCAGGTTCACATTTCACTACAGGTTACCATCTATGTAAAGACTACATGCTCTCTCCATGTCTACATTAGTTTTTCTCCAGGTATACCACGTTTTCTCCCATATCACACAAAATAATGATTCTTTAATGGTACTTTATTGTTCTTTGTACAACCATTGCTTGGCAAAGCACCATTTCATTTATGTAAAAGCTCATTGTATATGAAGTTGGTTCTTTCTACTCTGAAAAACTTTCTAATATGTAGAAAAAAATTAAATGTTTAATGTATGGTAGGATATGTAGCTAGGCACTAACAGATTATGGAAAACTTGACTATTGTATGCAACAACAGACCTTTTAAAATCATGACCCATTGGTATTTCACAAATCTGCTGTCATCTGTTCATGGTTATTTACTGTATGGAATCTGTTATTGATCCAAATTAATAAATGTTCTCTGTGGAATCTTCATGTGGAATGGTCTTTCGAGAACAAAAAATTGTTAATCCATGGCATCACTCTGAAGGACCACTCTGCCCTGTCCAGGGTTGGTTCCTGATGCTGCCAGGATAGGCTGAGGACACTGTGAGCATAAATTGGGTTAAGCAGATTGGAAAATGTCAGGCAGTGGGTACTAACTTCTACTGCAATCCAGTATTCTGGATTCAAATCCCTCACCTGCTTTTTATCTGTATGCATGTTCTCTCCATATCTGCATGGGTTTTCTTTATGTTCTTCCACATACCCAAACACATGTGTGCCCTGTGTTGAACATTTCAACAATTTTCAGGAAAAATAGCCATTCAGCCCAACAAAACTCACCAAATACCATATGTTTGATATAAAACTGGACAGTTTTATACTTAAACTATACCTTGTTGGGAGGATGTGCCGATTGCAGTGCGTTGCCGCACCCACCACACAGATTGAGATCCGAGTGCAGCTGTGCAATGGGTGACACCTCAGCACAATACTGAACAGTGTGAGGTTTTTGCAGTGGCTGGAGTAATCATGCAAACAGTAGCCAGTCTTGTTGATGATGCTCTACTACTTGTTTTTTCTGTCTCTGATAATAAACCTGTTTACAGTACCAAATAGGATCCACATTAAATATTACTAATAGTATTTGATTTGGACCAAATGAGGTGGTACAGATCTGGATCAGCTTGATATATTTAGCAACTGAGCAATCTGAGATATTTTTATAAACTCTCAAAGGAATCACCATTTCGTACAGAGACCCAAAGCTTCTCTATGTTTCATTCTTTTAAAATGTATTTTTGGTCTAAGTAAAATTTGTAGGTTCTAGACATAAACCTGTCCTTATGGGTCCAAAAACAGCTTCTCAACTGGGTTTAGGTCTGGACTTTGGTTGTATTAAACTATTTGGTTGTGAACTTGCTTATGCATTTCAGATCATTGTCATGCTTGCTAATTGGATGAGGTGCTCATTGGAGATTGAGAAGTACTGATGTGCTGACATCATCTTTGCAATCCAAGGAGAAGTAGCCAAGAGTTTTTGTGTTCTGTGGTGTGAAAGTTAAATAAAAAATACATTTTGCCCTTAAAAACTTTGTGTTTTGGTTACCACTAAGGAACCGTGTGGGAATTGTTAAAGTATTTTTTCCTGTTTAGAAAGGTTTTTTGCTTATTTTTTTTTTTAACTCGAATAACAGCAAAAGCAGTTGGGTGTTTAGGGAAGCGTTTGCAAAAGTTATTTGCTAATTGTACTTGTTATTTGTATTCAAACTAGCATCGATGAAGCAGGGCAGTAAGCAGCAGTAGAAGACACTGTCTTCTCCGTAAGTAAATAACTGGCATCGTAGCGATGAATAGTTATAAGCAAGAGAAACAACAATTCCTTAGGGGGCAAAAAAGGGCAGCGGAAGACTTCAAAGTGGTAAAGAGGAGTTCTCCGCAGTACAAAGGCAGGTGGACAGCGTTAAGGTGCCAATTAGGCACAAGCAGCTCTAGGAGCAGACAAGATAGTAAGAAATTACCTAGCAGCAAATATTCAGTAAACAAATTTTTCTAGACTGAACAGTTCTTATAGGGAAGGAAAGAAGAGGTGTTAATAGGGCGACAGTGTAAGTGTTCATTAATATGAAGGATTATATACAGTGAGAGTGTAGAGCTTTTAAGTAAGGAATGAGAAGAGTGCAAAGTTAGGAGACCGGACAAAGAAAAGTAAAGTTAACCTCATATAAGGACAAAGAGCAGGCAGTTGAAGGGGATAATATTACAATAGTTTAAGGGGTCAGAATGTGTAAACTTACTGTACCAGTTCTTTCATTTAATTTTTTGGCTTAAACTTTTTTACACTTTTACCATTTAAGTTAAACTATTTAATTTTAATAAAACAAAACAAGCAGTTTTAGTAATCCAAAGTCAAATTTTAATAATGAGGCCACTGCAATGCAAATCCTGTTGAATGTTGGACATTTTAGAGGATGGCTTGGAGGAGCCTATGAGGGCTATATCTGATCCAGCACTGAACTGGAGGAGGAGTTTTTGGCTGGCCTGCATTGTATTAGAGAATTGGCGGACTTGGCCCAGGTGTCTGTTAGAGAGATAGTTCGCACCTCTAAGGTGTTGTGGGAGGAGATTTCAGATCAGACAGGCAAAGAGAGGTGGGTCACGGTCTCAAGGAGCAAGGTAAAGGGTGCACACTGTCCATCATCCCCACAACTGGAAGTCTCAAACCATTTTCAGGTCCTTCCAGAGCTGGACGGTGTCTCTGAAGATTCTGAGGTGAGAGGCAGGCATAAGCAGCCCCAATATGCCACCTCAAAATCAACTACCAGAAAGAGAGAGATAGTGGTAGTTTGAGACTCAGTCATCTTAGGGATTGAAGTACAGGTTTGCTTCAGGGACAGAGAGTCTTGCACAGTGTGTTGCCTTCCTGGGCACAGATGGGACCTGGACGGGCTGATTGGCTTTTGGCCAGAGCGGGGGTGGATCAAGTGATCATTGTCCATGGTGGAATAAATAATATACGTAAGGGTAGTCTGTCAGTTCTGCAATCCAAATTTGAAGAGTTAGGTGCAAGGCTGAGAAGCAGAACTGATAAGGTAGTCTTCTCCGAAGTTCTGCTTAGGCCACACGCCAGTCCAGGTAAGATTGAGGAGATCAGAAGGCTTAACATGTGGCTCAAATTTTGGTGTAGGGTAGAAGGGTAAAGGTTTATAGGGCACTGGGACTCATTTTGGAACAGATGGGACCTGTTCTATCGTGATAAGTTACATCTGAACTGGAGGGGCATCAATGAAATTCTTTCAGCATTTTAGTAGTAAAAGAACAGACAAGGAGGAGGTGAAGTGCATCAGGAATAGTAAGGTGGAATAAAAAAGTACAGACAGTGAAATAGCAAATGCTCTAAACTAATATTTTGCTGAGGTCTTCACAAGTGAGGAAGCATATAACCACCCAGCAGTAACAGGGGCAACTAAGGAGGTACTAAGTGATATAGAAATTGTTGAGGGAGAAATACTGCTTAGATTAAATAGGCTAGAATGAAACAAATCTAGGACCAGATAACCCCAAATTCTTAAGGAGGTTAGACAGTACATATATAAAACTTTGATGCATATTTTTAGGAAGTCACTGTGCACTGGGGAAATTCTGAAAGACAGGAAAATGGCAAATATTATTCCATTTTATAAAAAGGGTGACTGGGAAGATCCACGTAACTTTAGGCCAATAAGCTTAATATGCATCATTGGAAAATTAATGGAAGGAATTATTGGGGATAAGATTGAGCAACACATGGCAAGAATAGGAGTTTTACTGAACAGTCAGCATGGATTTTACCAACATGCTAGAATTCTATTAGGAAGCAACAAAAGGATATTATTAAAGTGGAGCATATGATATTACTTATCTTTCAGAAAGCATTTGATAAGGTGCCACATGAGAGGTTGGATATCAAACTAAAAGATGTGGGAGTTCAGGGTGTTGCTAGTAGATGGATGTACAATTGGCTCATACTCATCAAGCAGAGGGTTATAGTGTGAGGATCCCTGTCTCAATTGGCTGACATTAAGCGTTGTGTTCCACAGGCATCTGTGCTTGGGCAACTTCTATTTTTAATTTACAGTATATAAATGATTTGGATAGGAATATAAGTAACAAGATAGTTAAGTTTGCAGATGATATTAAGCTAGGTAGATTGGCAGATAATGTTGAATCTGTTGAATCATTACAAAGAGACCTGGGCAGCATATAGGCTTGGCTGAGGAAATTTAATGACAGTAAATGTAAAGTATTACATGTCAGAAGTAAAAATGTGGGGTTTGAATACACAATCGGCAATCTGAAAATTGAAAGGACCCCTTATGAGAAGGATTTAGGAGTTGTAGTGGACTTGACACTATCAACATCCAGACAGTGTTCAGAAGCCATTAAGAAAACAGAATGTTAGGTTATATAGCAAAATATGTAGAGTACAACTCCAAGGAGGCTATGCTCAAACTTTATATTGCACTGGTGAAGCCTCATCTAGAGTACTGTGTACAGTTTTGGTGTCCAGGCTACAAAAAAAGGACAAAACAGCGCTGGATAAAATCCAAAGAAGAGAGACTAGTCTGATTTCAGGGATACAGGGGATGAATTATGAGGAGAGATTAAAAGAGCGGAGCCTTTTCAGTTTAAGCAAAAGAACATTAAAAGGAAACATGATTAAAAATTATGAAGGGAATTAGTACAGTGGATTGTGAAGGTAATTTTAAAATGAGTTCATCAAGAAACATGGGGACACAGTTGGAAACTTGTTAAGGGTAAATTTCACACAAATGTTAGGAATTTTTTCTTTACACAGAGAACCACAGACACATGAAATAAGCTACCAAGTACTGTGGTAGACAGTAGGGACATTTACACATAGACATAGATGTTATTTTAAAACAACTATGTGGATAGGACTGGTGAGCTTTGTTGGGCTGAATGGGCTGTTCTTGTCTAGTCTAATGTTTTAATGCAGCTGAGTTACAGCTTCAAATTTAGCTTATTAAGAGATGCCCAAACAATTTCCAGAAAAAAAAATTCTTTGAGCTCTTTCAGTTCTATGGTTTTAAATATCAGAACAATTATCCTGTCCTCACCAAGTCCTCAAGTTAGACACTTCTAAATTAGTCGTCAAGCAACATGTAAAATGTTTAACTTCACCTTTTTGCAGAGAGGGGCATTTGCCATGAAAACCATACTTCTTCAACTTTTTTCTGATGGTAGAGTAATGAATTGTAACATTTAGGATAGTGACACAAATATCCTTTGACTATCCAGGCCATTTCCTTGGAGAAGGTTTGGTAGGGCACTGGAGAAAAGAGGATTCTGCAACTGTGACTACAAGGTAACGGTGTCAGAACCCCATTCACATAACACAGTGCAGAAAATACTGATACAAAAATTAGACAAAAATAAAAACAAACTTTAAATCCTGAGTTGTTTTACTTTTATATAGAAAAGTATCTGCCAATGGGGTAAGCAAAATTTACTTGACAAGATTTCTTAAAGTAAGCTAAAATATCATATATACAAGATTTTGATAAGTCAAAAATTCTTACAATAAGGAAAGCAAGATTTAATATTATGATATAAATACTTTTCACTTGCTTATATTTCATTTTTTGCAGTGCATAAACTGTAAATTATTTTATTACTGCAGTTTTCCTGTTTCCTAAAATCTGGTTATCATTTTTCATTATTAAAACATGCAAAATTGATACAAATCCCCTGTTCAAACATTAGATAAAACACTTTTATATCTGTTTTGTATTTAGCAATCCCACTTATTAAACCAGGAAAATTGTATGGGTACATGTAGTTGCAACATTAATGGACAGTGACTCTCACTGATTAACTTTGATTTTAGATGAGCTACCATTCATGTGGAAAAAGGCACTTTTGAAATAATTAACAGTGATAAAAATTTAACATGAAAAAAAAAATCTGAATTAGCAAAAGCTGCCCAAATTAGGTTTTCATAAGAAATGTAATGATTTACTTCATGAGATAGAAATACATAATAAACAAGAATAGTTGCACCAGATGTTTGAAATATGAAAATGTGTGCTTTAATATTAAATTATATTATATTGTATTGAATATTTTCAAATGCAACTGAAATTTGTCATTTTTCACCCTAGAGAGTCCATAGTGGCCTAGATCCCTAGTAAATAATCAAAAATAACATCATATTCATAATCACTGATCTTGAAACAGTTTAAAATGATACCCCCATGCTTATGTTTGAAATTTGTCATTTTAAACCTCTGGGTGTGGCTCCTAAAGAGCAAGGACAACCAGTAAAGAATCAAATATCATATTTGAGATCAGCAACCTCAAAATAGCATAAAACAACACTCTTGTATATTAAACTACTACTCCTGTATTACTGATCTCACTTTTTATTATGTTTTGTGAAAAGGAGTAACTTTGACCTCTTGTATCCCATCAGGGTGTGAACCACAAGGGTCAGTTGATATGTAACGTGCAAATTCAGGTCTTTCTTAGCATTTTTGCTGAAGACATCTATGGTTTGCTCTTTATCATAAGGGTGTAATTTCTTGCACAAAAAAATGGTCCACAAATTGCCTAAAATTGGTGTGTTTTGGGTCTAGAGGGCCTAAAATAGGTTTGGGCCCCAAAATGCTTGACATCCTGAATAACTTCATATCAAAACGAGTCAAATGTTAGATCATATGTGAGGGGTTTCGCATACCAGTGAGTAAGGAGGTACCTTACAAAAAAAACCTGAAGTGATTTCAAAACATTCATAAATAATTATTATGAAAACTATAAATCTTAACAACCCAACAATTAACTAATAAAATTTAAAATTAGTGAGATTTCCACTCCCTCAATGTACTAAACCAAGTTTTTATACTTCATACATCTGGTGGAATCTCATAAAGATAGACCAACTATATACAGGTCAAATTCAGTAAGAACAAAGTGCTCAAACTGAAAGCATAATTAGTTATAATAAGGATATTATTATAATTGAATTGGAACATTGTGTTGTCTTTCTGCACATACAGTTGACAAAACTGACCATGGAATGTTAAACTCAATGGCAATGTCTATTTTCTTATTGCTAGTATCAATAGCAGTGAGAAGTTCCAAAGTCCATAATGCACCCCTTAACTTTCAAAAATGGCACCTCTTGTGCGATGTTGCCAAGACATCTGTTATTTTGTGAGTCACTCTTTTTTTAACCTTGAAAAGTTTTACAAAAAATATCACGATGAAAAGTTGAGAAGATGAAGTTCAGATTTGCAATTAGGAATCATTGCATATATAAATTTGTAAGCACTAACTTCAAATGAACTAGAAGCACTAAATAAAAAAAAATAGATTTTTTTTTTTTTTTTTAATAAAAGATTATGGTGTGCTTGTACATAGGTTAAAATCTCTGTGAATTTATAAAACATGTTGTAGTACTAGGGTGTTGTACCATGTTAGCCATTATGAATGTGGTGAGAAGTCAAGCAAAATGACACCTTTTATTGGCTAACTAAAAACATTACAATATGCAAGCTTTCGAGGCAACTCAGGCCCCTTCTTCAGGCAAGATGTAATACAGAAAATGGAGTTCCCTGTGTTTATATACACACTAGGACAGATACAACATGGAAAACCTTTAAGTGAGACATCTTAAATGTGAAAAATTAATAGACCTCTTCAGGCTAAGATTCATTAAGCAAGAGAGAAGAACAATATATAGTTTTCCAATGTTGTATCTGTCCTGGTGTCTATATAAACACAGGGAACTCCAGAAGAAATGCATGTGTTTTACTGCTTTTATATGAAAAAACTTCACTGTAATTAAATTTTGCAGATAAAATGGACTTTGCTATAAAGAGTTTTTTTTTAACCTTAATTGTATTAGAATTTGACTATTTCTATAAAAAGAAAATAGTTAAAATGAAAGTGTTCTAATGGAACTTGACCTATAAATAGTATATACAGTATATGCATTGACAAGACATTCTGGCTTAAACATTATTCAAAATGTGTGTTGTAAACCTGTAATGTTGACAGTAATTGCTGCTGCCAATGACAGAAAAAAGGGTAAGAGAATACAAACTGTACCATAATTACAGTTTGCTATCACCAGAGTAAACATTTCTTTGGTCAGCTAAAGGGTGCCACAGGTCAAGGCCTGATGATCTGGTATCCAGGGGCCTCATGTATAAATGGTGCGTACGCACAGAAATGTTGCGTACGAACGTTTCCACGCTCAAATCGCGATGTATAAAACCTAAACTTGGCGTAAAGCCACGCACATTTCCACGGTAACTCATACCTTGGTGTACGCAATTTCTCTGCTCGGTTTTGCAGACTGGCGGCACCCAGCGTCAAAGCTGTGCTACTGTTCCTGTGTGGTTACCCTTTCTTTCTTTGCTCCACATTCCTGACGCGGCTTTATAAATACACTGAAACTAACTGCATATTGTTTATTAGTGTAATGCATCTGATTGTAATTAACCTGCAGCAATATAATGGTCCAGGAAATAGCCATAGTATTCCAAATACCATAACTGCTTTAGCGTTGTAACTCTCACTGTATCTTCTTCTTCTTTCAGCTGCTCCCTTTAGGTGTTGCCACAGCAGATCATCTTTTTTCATATTACTCTCACTGCACCACTCGGAGT
This sequence comes from Erpetoichthys calabaricus, assembly GCF_900747795.2. Taxonomy (NCBI): domain Eukaryota; kingdom Metazoa; phylum Chordata; class Cladistia; order Polypteriformes; family Polypteridae; genus Erpetoichthys; species Erpetoichthys calabaricus. The sequence goes on along the minus strand of NC_041401.2, from coordinate 129,220,368 downwards.
ATTTATATCACTGTATCTGAGTGGGGACTCACAGCAGCAGCTGATCGGAAAGAGAATTATCGGTACACAGCATGAAGCAGACGCTGCCTGAGCCAAGGCAAAACGCTTCAGAGACTTCCCTGTACGGACTTCGAGGTTTAGAAAAAGTTTCATCCCAAGAACTATAAACGCACTAAATCAGTCCATCAAGTGCTCCTTGTAGAACTGTTTGTACTTATAAGTACAATTACCTCACTGTAAACTTGCACTACAGTTATAATATTGCACAACCTGAGCCACTTTATGAAGCGCGTATTTACATATGATGACGATATCATTTTTAAGATGAAATGCAGCAAAATATGTTGATTATATTATACAGATAAAACCTTAAGTTCATTTAAATAATCTTTATTGTTAATAATTAAACCTGTGAGGACACGGTGCCGCAGCGCTAGCTAGTTCAGGGATTGTTCCTGCATTGCGTTGTATTCTTGCTGGTGCTGACACGACGCTGGAAGGATAGACAGATATAATAATTAAACATGTACTACGAAGATATTTCAATGTTCCTTAAAAGTTTTGAAGAATCGGCGTTTTAAGCTTACAGATTGTTTCATGTCTATATAGCTGATTGTGTGGCGATTGGGTTTTTGGAGAAAGAAAAGTAAGGACAGGAATTGGAGGTTAGTACGTTTGAAAGAGACAGTACTTCTATAATAAATTATTTCATCGAAGGTCGCGCATGGCACTGCAAGCCTCTTGTGGGAGACATGAACAAGCACTGCGCCATCGTGTTCCCATGTTTAATAACATGCTGTCATTCCTATCATCATGAAAAAGATATCACGTATACATCTCAGTATTTTAATTATTCTGAGAGCTGTAATATCACGAATGTAATGGATTATGTGTCCTGTCGGAGAAAGAGAAAGCACGTTTAAGAAGCAGGTAGTGATTCACACATGTAGAGCACATAGAAGATCAAAGCATTTAATGTGCCACTTTAGTTACAATGGGATTTGAGAAACTAGTAAACGATTTTAAGATGAAGTTTATGATGTTCTACTTTAATGGCAAAATAAACTACGTGATTAAAGTGGAAATTTCGAGATTAAAGTTGACAGTTCGTGCTTTTTTCCCACTGTGTGCCTATTTTTTTTGTCTGTACCCTAATAAGCCTTCATATGACACTCAGACGGTGGGCTACGACTCGCCTTTTCATGGAGACTTTGATATGTGATTTCTTTTTTATTTCGGGCACTGTGCAACTTTGTGAACTTGAGCCTTTGAGTTTTTCCGACACTCTGTCACTCGATCAACTTCCTTTTGTTGATTATACCACTGTTTAAACCAACAAATAGTACTGTAGTATCCCTTCCCAGACGGGCAAATAAATCTCGCAGGCAAGTGGTGGTAATTATAAAAGAAAACTAAACAATGGTTTTATTCACTTTTCTTCTTACTTCAACAAGCTGAAAAACAAAACGAAGTCAGGACAAAAAAAAAACCAGCAATGCAAAAAAAAAAGAACACACCACACTAAAACCCAACCTACATCAAAAAAAAAACCCCATCTTCCTAGCACCCTAGAGGCTGTTTTATTAAGAGTGGCAGTTGTGTCTCTGCCCGCCCCCCTTTTTTTTCTTTCTTTTTAACTATTTATAACTAAACACTCTGCCCGGTGGCAATTTCTGTCTCAGATCGTTACAGTACGTTTTTCCTTTGCCTCCACTTGGTATTTGCTGAAATTCTTATATTTCCCTCCGTGCTTTTCCCATTGTCTTTTCACAGAAGGCTATTTATATTGATTTGCATATTCAAAGAGGCGTAATTCTGGGAGGAGTTGGGGCGGGACAGAAGGCGCGTGCACGTGCGTTACTTTTCACGCTGATCGGGATTTATGTAGTGGAAGAACGTGAAAGTTTGCGTGCGCACAGATTCCAGCATCTGGATTTTTCTGTGCGTACGCACAATCCCGCTTTTGTGCTTACGCCATGTTATAGTGTGAGTTCTACGCACGGCGTTATACATGAGGCCCCAGTTGTCTTCAAACACATGATTCTACAGTCCAGAATCTTGTCACTCCAGACCAGGGGTTCCCAACCTCGGTTCTGGGGACCCACTGTGGCTGCAGGTTTTTGTTCCAACCAGATTCAGAATCACTGACAACAACTGATAACACTGATCAAATTTCATTAGCTGTTTTCTCTTCCCCTTCTCTTATTCTACATTCAGAAAGCACCGCAGCATAAGTTTTACATTTATAAGACATGTAGAAATATTTCTATTTTTGCTATAGATTTAAATGCTTAACTCTCTTTCATTATCATTTCATTCCTCAGCCCCACTAATTAGTAAATAATGAATTAATTAAACAATTAGAACACCTGGAAAAATAGAATAAAAACCAAGATGAAAACGTTAAAAAGAAAGAAAAATACATTATTCCCATATAACTACTTGGTACATTTAATATATATAATTTTTTATCAAACTTTTCTAATTTCTATATTGTTCCCAAAACACAGAACTTGGGAAATAACACATCACTTAATTAGCCCAGGAGTCCAATTAAAAACAGAAGCTGGTTGGAACAAAAACCTGCAGCCACAGTGTGCCCCCAGGACCGGGTTTGGGAATCCCTGCTCCAGACCCCTTATTGATTTGGAGTTCTCCGGTGATATAAGATTGTTTTATATAGAACAGCCACCAACAACACGCAATAATAAATCTCTTTTCAGCTCAGCTCACTCATCGTTTAAAGAGGGTGCTTTAGATATGTTTGGTTCATATCACTGAAACAAAATCAAACCACAAGTATCTCCTCTTCAACTCTATATGTTACTACTTGCTTTACAGATATATCGGACAAAAACAGACATAAAATAAATGTACGTGTCAGCACTAGAAAGGGTGGAAGTCATTTGCAATGCTAATCAGATGTCAGGTATACAATCAAACTCATCTATATGTACAGCATAGACTCTAGAACCAAAGTTCCTGATCAAGAATAGGCCTCTCCAGCTTCACAGTCCTCTCAGCTGGAGTGACTCTGAAAGGATGAAAGAATACTTACATGAGCACGGCTGGAGGCTGTTTAGTTTTCTCATTTCTATATTGTTCCCAAAACACAGAACTTGGGATGTTTAGTCTTTTTAGACAAGGTGAGTGTGGTGCTCAAAATAGTACTGCTTACTTTCTAGATTAACTAAGAAAATTTAGTACTCATGTGGAAAGTGATTGAAACAATATAAATGGAATGATGGATAAAAACTTATGACCAATTTTGCATGGATATCGAATTTCTTTGAAGAACTGTGAACAAAATCCCCATATTGCAGAAGGTGTTTGGTTGAAATGTATCTGGTAATAATAATAATAATAATAATAATAATAATAATTCATTACATTTATATAGCGCTTTTCTCAGTACTCAAAGCGCTATCCACACAGGGAGGAACCGGGAAGCGAACCCACAATCTTCCACAGTCTCCTTACTGCAAAGCAGCAGCACTACCACTGTGCCACCTGTGAGGACAAGAGAAGAGTAAGAGAACTCCTTGCACCAAAAGTCAATGATTGCTTTTGTAGTTGTAGTTGTTTTATCTAATGTGCGGTCATATGGCTCATGTCACTCAGGTAAGAGAGGTGTTAAACTGTCAACCTTCTCCTACTAATTAAAAGGTGAACTCCGACAAATGAAATATGTGCTGGAGCACAGATAACAAAACAGATAGTAAGGGTATCCTAGAAAAGACTAGCAGATGTGTTGATTCAAAAGAAGTTCAACTTTAACTTTCATAATTTCTTTTGTCCTATTTCATAGTTAGAAGGACACAGAGACTAACTAAACTCCACTCATGACCTGAATAGTGGAGATATTTGTAAGAAGCTTTAAATGAAAAGCAGTTAATACCTCACATTACAGTAACCCTTTTACAAGTCAGAGTATGCCAATGATGAATGAAGCTGTCATAGAAGGATGCCTTGGATGGAATAGGATCTCAAGGAGTCTAGATTTAACTCCTATTCAAAATAAAGGCCTAGGTGGGATTTTGATAAGTCATTCAACATCTCTGGAGAGCTGGAAGGACACCGTCTTGTGTGTGTGTTCTCAACCAAGGTGGTGAAAAGCTGATTATGCAGAAAAGCTGTGTTAGAAACATGAGGTAGTTTTCGGTACATTTCTGCTGCAAAGTTTACTACATTGGCAGAGGATCTCTGCAGTAGCAAGGCTGCAGGTGAATGAAACTCACCCAGAAACACTGAAATTGCTGAAAAATCAGAGGGAGGCATGGTAAACATGCTTCTTTGAAGTTCCACGGAGACCAAGGAAAGTACTTTTTATTGCAAATTGGAGTGTTTGCTCCCATGTTCAAAACAAGGGACCAGAGTTTCTGGTCCATCTACTAAGAGATCATACTTCTTAGTCTCCCAAGAAGCAGAACCTAGGAGGCTTTGAATGAGATATATATATATATATATATATATATATATATATAATATATATATATATATATATATATATATATATATACACACAAGGAAGAGATGCTGGAGTGGAGAAATCATCTAAGACATGATCTGTTTATAACAGCACAATGTGCCTCACCAAGATGAGATGATATAAAATTATTATATGATATAGTTTAGTCAGCCAAGTATGTTGAATGATTAGTTATCATTCATATGCAGCATTTCTGTTGTATTTTCATCTTTGTCAAGTTTATAAAAAAATTATGTTATCATGAAAATGATGTTTTTGTTATTTTTGTCATGACAACTACACTGAAACTAATGTCAGTACATACAAAATCTACTTGTCAATAAGCAATCCCCTCACTGGGCAAATGTCTGACACACACAGTGATAATTTTTCAAGAAGCACTCAAATTTCAACAAATTATTTTAGCTTGCTGTAGCCTTTAAAATTATCTATGCAACTTTTTATTCATCACAACTAATGTTCCCAGTAAGCGCCTTGAGATGTGAATGAATAAACAGTATTTTAAAGACAATGCTATAAAAAAGAGTTTCAGCATAGCTTTTTAAAATATGTATAATACAGTACTAAAACAGTTTAAAATGGTAAAAAAAACTTAAAAATAATTTAAATTTTAAAAAATGGTGCCACAGTTATTGTTAGAAAACAAAAATGACAAAATGTAAAATAAATAACATTAGGTATAAGAAAACAGAATCCTCCCACGAATGCCAACCAATTTCTAAAGCCTACTTGTAGAAAATATGTGTGTATGAATGCCATTTTGGACAATTACCTAGAAAATATTAAACCCAATGTCATTTTCTAAGGCCATTGGCCATTAGAGGACCCAATTTAGGGAAGAAGGGCCTCAGTTTCAAAGAGGTAAGGGGGTGGTGGTTAGAGAACATGAGGTGGTGACCACTAAATTATTCTTAATCGGTGGCCAAGAAAAAGGAGAAAGATGGCAGTTGAGGTAAGCCATGTCCAAAAGGGGCATGGTGTAAATGCCTAGTGGTACAACTCAAGATAAGGGAATGCCATTACACCTTTCTGCCTGTTATGAGTTACAATTAAATTTTGTAGTATTCCAAAGAAACATGGATAAAAACAGATCTGACCTCAGACCAATATTTAAGTTGGGGAAGGAAGTATAGCACTAATACCATTAATACAGGGAACAATATTCATTTTAATGATAGCTAAAATTAGTATAATTCCCTGTATTAATGAGATGTAGGTTTGATGGATTGGCAATGCTATATTTACCCTGTTTTGTATGTATGTGTGTTTACCCTGTGATGGGTTTATTTCCTGTTCATCGATTGCTCCTGCCTTACTCTGAATGCTTGATGGGATCCTACTCTGGATAAGTGGGTACAGAAATTAGATGGGTGGCTAATCAAGAGAAAATAGACATTGGGGGCCAGTAGAAGTTGAAGTCTTTCACATTCTACAAAACACAGTCATAATTAAGAAGGTCATATGTTATGCAAATGTGGAGACCTTGATGCCCAGGTATTCAAATGTTTTAGTTAAAGAAAAAGAAAAAGGGAAAACAGATAATTGGCAGAAGCAAATTAATGGATCAAGGGCGGATCTGGATCAGCTTGTTATATAACTATACAGGACTTGAAAACAGTTAAATTGATCAAGGACACGAAGAAGATTGGAATGTGTGTTACCTAAAAAAGAAGGATGTTGTCAGCATATAAAGAGATTCTGTGAGCATCATTATGAGCAATATATAGAGTTATGAGATCCATTTAATAGATTTCTATGGCGTGCTAATGGTGAGAGGCTCAAGAAAGTGGAGTTAAAGAATAGGGGAGATAGAGGACAATATTGTTTGGGGATTAAAAAATTTGGAATGGTTTGGAGATGAAAAACTAACCAAGTACTTAAGTAGCTGGATCTGTAACTTTATTAGCAGCATCAGAGTTCATTAAGGGTGTTCAGTGATACATTGTACAATCGTTTGGCTCCATACCTTATTCATAGTGGTATTAACTAAAGGATTCATTTTAGATGGGTATATATTGCAATTTAGCATTTGGAAGAAGGGGGTGGAATACATTTCCCCAAAAATGGATAATACCTCCAGGGGTATGGCATCTGGGCTAAGGCAGTTTGTTTTGACCCATTGAATCTAGTACCTGTTTAAATTAATTTAAAGTAAGGTATGAGTCAAGCAGCTTCTAATTGAAGATGCATGTACACATTCTAAGAGCAAACTTTTTAAGTTAGCCACACAGCAGGTAGACAGGGGGACTTGTAGGGACCAAGTGGTATGAGCAAAAATTTTCAGTTACATTGCCTCGTGAGCACTAACTAATATTATACAATATAATTATACAACATATATCTTTTCATGTAATAATCTTTACACATTGCAGAACACACATCAAAGTGTATTTTTTAATCTGGCATTATATTTAAACTATTCAAGCACATGCAATTTATGAATTTATTTATTCATTCAGAGTTAAATTGTACTGATAACTTCACAGAGTATCTTTTTAAACAATGCATTAATTACAACTAGATTATTTAAAAATGATTAAACCATTTTAAACTGCAATTACTACTAAACTGAAATGTATTTATTGTTTAATAGACAATGTTTTTCATATGTCAGTTCAATCATACACCTATTTAAGCAGAAACTAACCCAAGTGTCCAGAGTGTCACGCTCATGGAAAAAATTAAATCCAGACTCAAAATCTAGCTTTCCAAAAATAATATATAAAAAAAGAGAAATTAAAATGCTACACCACATATTAAAAGCATTTACCCTACTTAAAAAAAGTTACTATCTTCAAATTAGAAATTTTGTTAAACAGAAATTGCCCGATTTCCCCCACCTTGCACCCTCCACAATGCTGGAAAAAATACTGCTCAATTCCGAGGAAACAAACACTATTTCCGCAATATATAAAATCTTATTAGAGTCCCTACCTTTCAAAGATCCAAGAGGACATTGGGAAGAAGATCTCTTAATCAATATATCAGAAAAGGAGTGGAAGGTAGCAAAGCAGAGAATTCACTCGAGTTCTATATGCGCAAAGCATAGAATTATTCAACTAAAAATTATATATCGAGCTCATCTGTCTCGCTTAAAACTGTCCAAAATGTTTCCAGGCCAGGATCCAACCTGCGAGCGCTGCAACCAAGCTCCTGCCTCACTGGGTCACATGTTCTGGGCCTGCACCAAACTAACATCATTTTGGACAAAAATTTTTAAGTGTCTCTCAGACAGCCTTAGTATCACAATCCCTCCTAACCCACTAACAGCTGTGTTTGGTGTCCTTCCAGACGGACTTGAATTGGAGAAGGACAAACAAACGGTGATTGCATTCACTACACTCTTGGCACGCAGATTTATTTTGTTAAATTGGAAGAATCCTAATTCTCCTCTTATAAGTCAGTGGGAAACTGATGTTTTATATTATTTGAAATTGGAAAAAATCAAATTTTCAGTTAGAGGATCTGTACAAAATTTTTTCAAAACTTGGCAGGATTTAATCAATATTATTTTAGAATAAGAGAATTAACTATTATTGTATTTAACTCCCTTCTCCATCTCTTATTTATATAGATATTTACTTCTCCCCTTCTTTTGTCTAATGTTGCCTTATTAAAAAGCTTAAAGAAATTTTCCTTTAGCTAAGCTCTCCTTCTCAGGGATGGGGTTTGATTTGTTTTCAAATTTGTTGGGTTATAAATGGATCTGTTTGTATGGAATGATTACAATGAAAATTGATAAAATAAAAATATAAAAAAAAAAAAAAAAAAAAAAAAAAAAGTTAGCCATACAAACCTGGGATAAGAAAATATTTAAGCTTACCAGTTAGCTTGTCTCATCATTAGTAAAATGAACAGATGTCTGATTCTTAAACCTGAGATCTTGGACCTCCTGCTGCTTTGTGCTATAACTGTAATGCATCCATTACTGAAAAGCAAATGCTGGATTTCTTAATCATTAACAACAATGTAATTTAACTGCCATATTTCCGACTATCCTTTTGTTAATATAATGGATGTAAGATCACCTTTGTAAAGAGCCTTATCAATGTTAACAGTATTCATTTTAGTTATCTAAGGTATAGCATAGACACAGTACCAAATAATCTGCGTCTTAAGGTGGCTGCTGACTTGACACACAATACCTACATAAAATATTCAGATTACCTTGTATTACATTTTTGCTCCAACTATACAGAGAAAAAAATGAGAGTTGTTTATTGCCACCAGTTATTCAATGACCAATAGTTCCAAGCCCAGAGCACTGAATTGGCATTCTGTGCTACTAAATATCAAGCTGGCTTGTACATTTTTATCTACTGGCTGGTGTTTTTTTAAGATAACCATAAAAAAAGAGTAATTAATGATTGTGTTTAATGCATCTAAGTAATCATGAGAGATTTTATCTGGGTTTTCACATATATTACAGGAAGGCAGTCAGAGCTGTATAGTCTAGCCCCATTTCTCTTTGTCCCCATGTCACTTTGCGCACACTGAGAATCTCATTTTCCTGAAGGGCTGTGTTTTCAACTGTCACATTCGTCTGACAGCTACAGTTTATCTACTTCTGATATGCACCTAAGCAGAAGTCATAAGGATTTCAGATTTTTCAGACACACCATAACCTGAAAAGTAAAATTATTAATAGCAATTACAAAAATATAAAAACAAAGTAAAATATATATACAGTACAAACATACTGTATGTAGTGCACAGAATATGTAAACCACATTTGAATATATTCAAATATATACCTATTTTTAGTATAAGTATTCCAATCTTAATTTTGGCTATTGTGAGAGCACTGCTTAAAAGAAAATAACTGCCAAACTGCACAAATTATGTTCGGGATTAGCACATGCGCACAAGTTTAAGGGAATACTGGCCCCTCTCTACAGGCAGATAAGTGAGGAAACCTGAAAACATTCACTGAGGCATTATCTTATACTCTACAAATGAATAGTTTGAAATCAACCAACAAATCTCAAAATAGCCCTTTCCCACTAAATCCACTCACACAGCTAGCCTACAACAATCCATTAATAAATATAGCTATATAAATGTAGATTGGCCACATAAATGTAGATTACAATGCCATAAGGCACTGTGTGCAATAAACTAACAAGCCAAAATTTAAGTGACTGAAAAAGAACAATGACCAGAAAGGCAATATACTAATAAAAATGCCTTTAGTGCAGAAGAAATTTTGTAGCACCTGGCTCCAGACAGTAGATTCACCTGTCAGAAAGCAGAAGGACAAATGCTCGACTCAGGGGAAGAAACAGACGACATTGTATCTCTAAAGAAGTGAAGAAAGCCTGCAGCAATTTCTTACTTCTGCAGGAAACAGAGGCCAATCCCAAAAAGATAATTAGAATCATAACCTAAGCACAGTAATTCAGTAAGTTTTAAGAAGTTTTATTACATTTGGAATCTAGTTCCCATTAGCTCAATTATAAACTACAAGAGTATTATAGTTATATTTTTTAATCTACAAAATATGCTTCACTTTAGAATGCAAATTCATGTGGCAAACTAATATATACCATGATTGCGAAGACATAACGTAGACTTGAAAAACACCAAACAAAATAACAATCCTTGAAGTCTATTGTAACAAAGGCGCAATATAAACGCCTGACCCGACACAGATGGACATGGGAGGCACATATAAAATAAAGACTTTTATTATTCTTCACCTGTGGGGTAAGTTTTCCCCATAAACCCCACAGGCACAACACAGTCTCTAGTGTACAAACGCACAAAGTAAGCACACCACATTCCTCTCTTCCGGCACCACCACTCCTCCTCCACCCGACTCTGGCCACTGATCGTGGTTGCTGGCCCCTTTTATAGCCCACCCGGAAGTGCTCCAGGGGCTTGATCACCTGTTTCCGGTTGCACTTCCGGGCGGGGCCAAAGAGTCATCCAGCCAGGCTCAGGGCTCCATGCAACACCCCCTGGAGGCCACCCCAGATCCCAACAGGGCTGTGGAGAACTCCATCTTCCATGGAGCCCTGTGGGAAGCTGAGGTACCACCGTCAGCCAGGGAGGCTGCCACCAAGCGTCCTGGAGGAGGTATTGAGCAGTTCATGGTTGCTCCCCCGGAACATATGTCGAAGGGGCATCCCGGCCAGGCATGGGACCCGGCTGTCCACCACACTATCCTGGCAAAAGCAGATGCAGAGCAGAAGAAAAGCCAAAGTACTACTTTTATTTGAACTTGAATATTTACTCAGTCACTGTTATGCAGCTATACAATACCTCAGAACCATGCACCATTTAAATTCATCCCAACTTGAATTAAAACAATGCAACAGTGTGAAGATCCCTTTACAAATAGCTTCAGTTGCCTACGTGCCTGGTTCATATGTTTTAGGAATGCCTCCTGCCTAAATCTGTGCTGCTACACGGCAATAATGGCAGACAAAAATGTAATAAAAAACAGAAAAAAGAGCTAGCAGTTTAGCTGGGTGGGACCTTAGGCAAACCCACCTGCTTTTTTAAACCCACACTTCCCTACTACAAAAAACCTAGAAAAGGATCCGGAGATGGAATGGAATCAAAACAAAGCTAGGATCAAAACCAGAAGGAGGAAAAAGAATCAGATATCAAAACCAAAACACTAGGCAAACTCGTAGCAATAAAACAAGCAAGGAAGTTATAAGCCGTAAATCAATCAAAAGCACCAAATAAGGTTGAACTAATCTCAACAATCTCAGATGTAAAATGATTTATTGGACTGGTTTATGAAGCTTTGCTTCAAAGACGTCATTTGAAACAACTTCTGGGACCATATCCCTTAACAACCAGGAGCTACATTCTGACAATGGGACCATCAAAATGGCGGCACCTATAACCAAAACGAATTGGCATTGTGGCAACTCAAAAAAAAAACATATTAAAGACTAAATAAACTAAATTCCACAGGTTATCTAAAACTTACACACTCATCCAGAAATGACCACTAATATCAACACCCCCTCACACAAGAACAAAGAAAATTCCCAGACAAAATATTTTAAATAAGCAAAACTGTTTTAAAATTGTCTGCTCTGTAACAAAAGACTATAGTAAAAAAATCTTCACAAATTTACCAGATACCAAAAAATTTACAACAAAATTCTAATTCTTTAACTGTTCCATTTTTAGTAATAACCGGGCATGTGTTTCTATTTAATGAACCATCTATTGTAATAACTGAAATTTCACTCCTAGGATGCCAATCTCAGTTTCCTTAGCTGGAAGAATACTACACCTGAACTGTGGGATTAGTTTAAATAAATTTAAGAAAAAAAATTAACTAATGAGAAACAACTCAATTTTTTAAATATATGCCATGCCTTCTCCAATATTAAATTTAATTAGCTGGACATGTCAACCCACTGCTAACCTTCCAGCTGTGTCAATATCTTTTTAATGAGTATTTCATATTAACTGTTTCTGCTCTGTTGGTAGAAAGGGAAAAGGTTATTGAATACGAATGTGTCGGACAAAGTGTTACAGTGGTACCACCAATTACTTTACTATGTGCATTGTACTGACATTTCTAAGTGTGTAACTGAGAAGAGTAATGCTGACATTTTAAGCATAAACAGTCACAGGATCTTCATTTCAACCTGTCCCCAGTACATTTTCTATCACATTTGGGACACATCAGCAGTACATTATATGAACCACAGCAAAAGCATGTCCACCAAACCATTTTATACCTCAAGCCAGCGATATTGTGGTAGCTGGTACAAGGCAAGAACTGGCATTAGAATGGATGTCCAGCTGTAACAACGTATGCAAACATTCACAGTGGGGCAATGTATACTTGTATGTTTATCGAGAAAAAAACTACTTTAGTCTGTGAGGAGAAACCCATGAGACACGTAAGCTATGGCAACACATCACATCTTAAATAATCTGAAGTGGCTGTAAGGATTCAGTTAGAGCTTTGGCTCAGACTTTGTTTTTTCTTAAATTCTATTGACTTCATTTCTGTTTTATGTTAATGCTCGTAGTTTGTCATTTTAGTGTATAGCTTTACTTTACAATTCAATGTTATTTGTACAGTTTGAAATTAGTCGCAATATACAGGTGTGCTGCTTTTGAGGCAGCTACCTGGTGTGACAGATGACCAGGGCCCTTTCTTGGCTGGAACACCTCCGGAATGGAAGGACAGTTCATGGTGGCTCCCCTGATCTCCTATTTGGCTGTCCGCCTGGGGTGCAACAGCATATCAGAACTGCTGAGCCCTTTTATATAGGGCTACCATCTTACCTGGAAGTACACCCAGGCCACAACTGCGTGACACCAGAAGTACCCCCGGCATTCTGAATATAAGAAACCAGATGGGAGGAAGAGGACAAAGCTTGCTGGAGGAGGAGTCGAGATAAAGAGAAAGAAGGCAAAATAAAGTGCTGTTTAATTGTGCTGTGCTTGACTCTGCTTGCAGGTTGGAAGCAAATGAAAAGCATTCCCCACTTGAAAATAAAATGTGTGTGTTGCAGAGATTTGTGCCTTATGGCTGCTTGTGTCGGGCTTAGGGAGCTGGTGTGCTCCCTGAAGGCCACACTAGGCTTCCATTTAAGATCTCCTCAACACACTGGTGAGGCCTCATCTGGTGTACTGTGTGCAGCTTTGGTCTCCATACAAAAAAAAGGACATAGCAGCACTGGAAAAAGTCCAGAGAAGAGCAACTAGGCTGATCCCTAGGCTACAGGGGATGAATTATGGGGAAAAAGTTAAAAGAGCTGAGCCTGATCAGTTTAAGCAAAACGAGATTAAGAGGAGACATGACTGAAATGTTTAAAATTATGAAGAAAATTAGTACAGTGGATCAAGACTGTTATTTAAAGTAGATCCTCAAGAGCATGGGAACACAATTGGAAACTTGTTAAGGGTAAATTTTGCACAAACATTAGGAAGTTTTTCTTTATACAGAGAACCACAGACAAACGGAATAAGCTACCAAGTACTATGGTAGATAGTAGAACTTTAGGGACTTTCAAAACCAGACTTGATGTCATTTTAGGAGAATTTAGTAGATAGGTCTGGTGGGCTTTGTTGGGCTGAATGGCATGTTCTTGTATAGATTGTTCTAATGTTCTAAAGACCAGTCTTGCTACTAGGGTATTAATATAAAGCAGTAACAACGGCAATAAAATGAAAGAAAAACAAAAGGCAGAGATCCTGAGCACCACAAAATCCTGACAGTGGCAACATTATCAGCAACATCTATCTATCTATCTATCTATCTATCTATCTATCTATCTATCTATCTATCTATCTATCTATCTATCTATCTATCTATCTATCTATCTATCTATCTATCTATCTATCTATCTATCTAAATGTATTAAGTATGGTGTAACACTATGAGTCGTACATAATATGGTGAAAAATAAAACCCTTGTATAAAGATAATTTTATATTCCTCTTGGAATAGAAAATACTGATACAAACAAAAATTGAATGTCTGTTATGAGAAAGACACTCAAAAATTCAGAATGCTTCTGACCTGTTCTTGTTGGTCTGCCTTCTGCAGTGTCTTTTTTTGAATCAATTCCCAATTGATGTCCCAGATAAGATCTGTTTAGAGAAATTCAGAGAATGACAAACATTTTAAACATAAGATAATTGAAAATGCCTTTAAAGAATACACTTTAAAAAGCAACAAAAAACATGAAAATTGCTTTGATTCACTGAGTATTCTTATGATTTAAGGTATTAGACAAAAAGCCAGTTTTGACAACGTAAGATGAAACGGGCACGAGTTTGTGTCAGCAGTGTATGAAGAACAAATGATAAGTAAGAAATAAATAAGAAAGTGATGTAAGTAATGATAATTAACTAAGAGGTTTGGGATATGTATGACTTTATCACGGCAAAAAATACTGTACACTTAAAAAATACATGCTATCTATGACAATGTTTTTTGTTTGTATACTGGAGGCCTGTCAGTATGCAACTAAAGTTGTAAAATCCCTCTGTAGACTACATTTTTTGTGAAGACACTCTCACTGTTTGGTAGTAATTTCCCTTGATGTGGCCCATCTTTAACTTGCACATTCACATCACTCTCCCTTCTGACTCTTAAAAAAGCCACATACAATTGACCATGGCTGAAAACGGGTTCGGAAAGGAATATTCCTACCATGTCAAATGTTTGTCCTTGTGACTTGTTTATAGTCATGGCGAATGCTAGTTTGACAGGGAATGCCCTTTGAATTTGGAAACACATGTAGTCTTTAAACTTAATTTATTTTGTGTCATGTGCATAAAAATTGCCTTATTTTATAATTATGTAGACCTATGGCAGTAAAAGGGAAAAAATGAGAAATACAAATCAACGAAAAGTAGAAGAAGAAACGAAGAAGTTTTTTTGTAATGATTTTAGTCTGCTTCACTCATTACTGTACAGGCTTGTACTATTAGTTGATGAATTTTCCAGGCCTATAGTATAATATTGAATGACTAGTCATTTAGCCCGTTACAATAACGGGCGCTAGAACAGTAGTGCATAAACATTAGTAGGAACAGTCTATATTAAATGGCAAGGGACTTTGACCTCATTCTTTTTGTTGGTCGTATTTTTCTTTCTTTCAGCCTTTCACCTTTGTTGATGTTTACTTGCTGAGCTGACCGTTCTTCGTGGGCTGCCGCCGTGTATTGTGTGTCTTTAATTTTCTGTGACAGTAATACTGTCTTATACGGCTCTATTCAATAAGGGCGCGCACAAAAAGGCGAGCTTCAAAAGGGCGACCTCAATTGAGCGCGGCGAATAAAGGCGTTCGTAGATAATTTAGTTCAAGTGGCTCTGGAATATGTGAAGAGCAACAAAGGTGCAGATCTTTATTTACGCGCGCCTTTATTCGCTGCGCCCAATTGAGGTCACCCTTTTGAGGCTCGCCTTTTTGCGTGCGCCCTTATTGAAGGATGCCGTCTTGTACGTCCGTAATATACCTTTAATTTTCTCTGGCGGTAATACAGGCGTGCGCGTCGGTAATATGCCTTTAATCTCCTCTGACAGTAATACTGGCTTGTATGTGGATGTAATATGCGTCACTGTATTGTGTACCTTTAGTTTCCTCTCGCAGTAATACTGGTTTGTATTTCCGTAAAACGCCTCTAACTTTCTCTGACAGTAATATCGTGCATCATACCGTGCCCCGCGCATGCGCACTTCACCAGAAGACACCCACACACGGACACCTGGACGCACATAGGGATTTTATATATATAGATGAATGTTCCAGTAAAATATGGAATAGTAATGAGTATAAGCACTACAAACCTGATATAGGTGTATTGAATGAATGCGTAATTGAATCAGAATGCGTAATTAGGCCTCGAGCTGTAGTCGAAATCGCCTTTCAGGCCTCTAGAGCTTTAATCGAAGTCGCCTTCCTCTTTGAATTTTTGCCGCCGTTGGCACCAAGTTGCGAGAATAAGCAGATTTGACAGGGCGAGGATGCAAGGGGCATTAAAATCACTACAGATGGTGTGGTGAACATTCAGTGCTTGGTGCGAATAGGCCAGCAGCGTTTTATTTTACTCAGATCTCAGCAGCAGCGCACGACAATGCGTACCGCACCACCTGTGGAGATTTGTATGCAGCTTAGAATGTGTACCGCGCTTCGCACATATCAACATCTGCGGACGACGGTAGTGTAACGATCATGATGGCTGTGGAGTCGTTCCTGCTGCTGAAAGTACTTAATAATAATATGTTCTTACGTATTATTTTGAGTGTGAGGGTTGGCTGTGATCGGGGCTAATATCCTATGCCTGGGCGGAAGGATTTGGGATTTCAGAATAATAATCCTGAAATGCGTAGTAGGCTAAATCCGCCACCTGCTGCGATGTTGGGGTTGGATTTCGGTCTCGTAAGGTTTTTCGGGCAGCTGCGCAGAAGGCGACTGCGCATTCGGCTTCGGACGTGCGCAGAAGGCGACTGCGCATCCGCCGCCTGCCGTGATGTTGGGGTTGGATTACAGTCTCGTAAGGTTTTTTGGGCAGCTGCGCAGAAGGCGACTGTGCATTCGGCTTCGGACGTGCGCAGAAGGCGACTGCGCAGAAGACGACTGCGCAGAAGACGACTGCGCATTCGGCTTCGGACGGACGTGAGTGAGTGAGGAGGCAGGCGAATTATGTATTAAGATTCTTTAGAAATGTACTATACAGTACTGTTCCAAAATAAACACAGATTTTTTTTTCCAAGGTATAGTTTAGCAAAATCATAATTATGTAACATAATCATGTGGTAATGGAATATTTTTCATCTTTTCTGCTCATTTATGTAAAGTTTCAAGGGCTTTGTTAAACAATATGCAAACACATATGAGCTGTAGACCTAATGTTGTACTGTCATATCTGCTAGCCTGTAATAATTGGTTATCCATTTCCTTCTCTTCTTGGTCTCCTGGTTGGCTCTGCATTACTATTCTTTAAGTCACTGGACATGACTACACAATGAGTAAGAGATATATCTTCTTAGAAAATGGACTGCAATGTGGCACAGGCTGCAGTTTATCTGTATAAAGTTTATTTCAGCTGAAGAGGGTGGAAATAACCAGAAATACATGTAAACATTTTTATACTCAAAATTTTGCTTTCTTCGTATTTATGAGGAGTGATACAAAAGGTTTTTAGCCTGACCTACAATGCCTACCAAGACAAACAAGTTTAATTTTTCTGCCTAACAAACAACAAACATAGCTTTTCTGTGCCATTCAGGTAAAATAGAACAGAACATCCCATGAAAATAGACTTCTAAACTGGGGAAAGGTAACAGTCATATTATGCTAAATCTCGAATTCACAGTTGCATACAGCAGACTTTGCAACACATGCCGAGTGAATTGGAACATGGTCAAGAAGCAGAAGGGGGATCTTGGATTGTGCTCCACAAATGGCAAAGCAAATCAGTATAATATTGACTGGTTATGAGGACATCTTGTGTGAAGTAATCAATATGAGCTATACCTACAGCTTATATAAGCTTGCTGGCACTGGTTTAGACTTTATATTTCTTATACAATACTGTATGCAGTATGTGTTTTGTTATGTATAATGGTATAAGGCTGCCAGTAAAAGCAATACTTTCCATGCTGACTTGTGAGGCAAAATATTTTAAGAAAGAGCAACCTCTGAAAGCCTAACAACTATGGCATATTACATTGCTTTCTTGATTTGTCAAATATAAGAAAAAATAGGTTCAGCTTATGTTCACAACAAACATCCTCAGCCAATTCTGAATAGGACAGTTTACATTTGTTTTTGAAAAATATCTTACTACTCACATATTGTTGCACCGTTTTGAAAAAACATCAACGATGACATTCCTATAGCATTTACTGACTGTGAAAACTACAGCACAAAAATCTGAATGCACATCACTGCATCATGTCAGGAATATTAATGTCAGCTCACCCTAACATCACCCATCAAGGTCAATAACAGGCCAGCTTCAAATTTCATGTGACATTAGCTATTCAGCTCCCAACCATTGCATAAATAAACAACTGCCCAGCAACACTTATCCCTTACATAACCATGCCAAGACTATGCAGTCTCACCTCACCAATAACATCCACCAAAAACACTTCTGATCTAGTGTCAGCTAACAGCAGTTGATATTAAATATTATATATTAACAGAGACCTGGAAAGATATTTTATGTAGAAGTTACTACCAAAAGAAAGTAAAATTTGTGATGTCACTATGTGTTTTCATTAATAGTTGATATGCTTTTGAGAAATACATAAAGGCATTTATGCATAATTGCATTAATTATGTATCAAAGCATAAGCCTAAAAAGCGTGCATATAATTAAAACAGGTTTTCAATTTACAGTGCTATGTTTTGCATAAACTTGTTAGAAAAAAATATTAAAAAGGGAAACCATATACAAGATCATGTAAATACAAAAACAAAGATTACACAACTCTGCATGCAAAGTATTTCAGTTTCATATTGTTTTTCCACGGACTCATCTTGTAAGCACTCAGTGACCCATCTATTAAAAAAGTGAATAACAACTGTCTTAAAGAAATATATATTGGCAGCATTACAATGTAAGAACAGTAGTAAACGCTACATATGTAAAAGCAGCATGTAATTCATATCATGAATGTAAAAAAAACATTCTGCATACTGGCAAAATTAGAAATATGAAACAAAACTAAAATCCTGAAACTGCTCCATGAATTCACTGATGGCTGTGTGTAGTGACCACTAAAAAAAATCAGTAAATAGCTATGATTTTATGCTCTAAATCAGTGGTGCCCAACTCCGATTCTGGAGAGCAACAGTGGCTACAGGTTTTCATTCTAATCATTTTCTTAACTAATGACTAGTGTTTGCTACTAATTAACTTAATTTAATTTGCTATTTAAGATTCAGACCCTTTATGTGAATTTTCCCTTGTGGATTAATAAAGTCTGTTAATCTAATCTATCTATCTATCTATCTAAATCAGGGATGAGCAACGTCAGTCCTGGAGGACCACAGATTTTTGTTCTAACCCAATTGCTTCATGAGAAACCATTCATTGCTGAAGAAGCACATATTGCTCAAGTGATATTTTTCTGCTTCATTTTAGTTGTCTCGCTTGTTAAGATTTTGAACCCTTAAGTTCATTGTTTCATCTTAAATGGCTGGATTTGTTGCTTTAACTGCTCCTTATTAGCAATAAGATGCAAATGTCAAAGGAACCGGCAGTTTTCCATCCAGCTTGTCTCCATTTCCACCCGTGTGTATTCATCATTCACTATTTGGTTTAATTAAGTACTCAGAAGGAAACTGAAGAGAAAGTGAAGAACTGAAAATTACTCATTCTTTTTATGCTTCAAATCACTTGGTTGATATATGTATGATTAGAAAGGGAAAACAATCTATGATCTATACTAATAAAAGGCAAAGCCCTCACTGACTGACTCATCACTAATTCTCCAACTTCCCGTGTAGGTAGAAGGCTGAAATTTGGCAGGCTCATTCCTTACAGCTTACTTACAAAAATTAGGCAGGTTTCATTTCGAAATTCTACATGTAATGGTCATAACTGGAACCTGTTTTTTGTCCATATACTCTAATGGAGGAGGCGGAGTCACGTATCGCGTCATCACGCCTCCTACGTAATCACGTGAACTAAAAACAAGGAAGAGATTTACAGCACGAGTCAAACGCGGGAACGAAGGTAAATGACGTTAATTTTTGAGTGTCTTTTAATACTGTGTAAGCATACATATTAACACATGTGCAATTAAACGTGTGCATTTACGGGGTGATTTCTCAGGCTTAAAAGCTCGCCTTTTATCAAACGCGGGAACAAAGGTAAATAACGTTAATTGTTGAGTGTCTTTTAATACTGTGTAAGTATACATATTAACACGTGCAATTAAACGTGTGCATTTACGGGGTGATTTCTCAGGCTTAAAAGCTCGCCTTTTATTAAAGAGTTAAATGCAAACTGTTTTCATTCTGAAGGGCACAAACCACGTTAGATTTCATGCTCAAGAGTAAACTCAGCACACAGCTTGGTCATATTACAACTGGTTCATTTTCCTCAGTTTAAAAAAGTTTACTTTTCTTCTTAATAAAATTTTTAAAGCAGTACTTCGCCGCTGCGAAGCGCGGGTATTTTGATATATATCAAAATATATCGCGTCATCACGCCTCCCACGTAAGCACGTGAACTGACCCACTGCCGTTTGCAATGCCATATTCGTGAGATACAAGTTTAATGAGAAGACACGAGGTATAAACGACAGTTTGGATCACTTTGTAATAGAGTTAAAATTGCTGTAGCGAGAAACTTTTAACTGCCGGGTCATTAAATAAATCCGTGGACATCGCAACATCACACAAGACAGCGGCTCACGTGAAGTGACTGAACGCAGCAGGAGTGATCACTTCAATGAATCAAACCTGTTCAAAAAACACATTACACAATTGATAAGGTACGAAAACAATATGAAACCGATTGTGGATTTGCGTACAGCCACTGAAACTTTGTGACGGCACGAGACTTCAGGTCACGTGTCTGCAAAAGAACGTCATTGAGGCAACTATTTTTACTGGCGGTGGCTCAGGGGAGAGAGTTTTTATTCCTCGCATCCCCGTTATACCCTCTGATCTCCCATTTCAATTCAAATGCCTACAATTTCCACTAAGGCTCTGCTTCGCAATGACAATTAATAAGTCTCAGGGACAGACCCTACAAAAGGTTGGCATTGATTTGAGGCAAGACTGCTTTTCACATGGCCAACTGTACGTTGCATGCTCAACAGTAAGCTCAGCACACAGCTTGGTCATATTACAACCAGAGGGGCGAACTGACACCGTGATATACAAAGAGATCCTTAACAAATAATTATTGATACATTTTCCCTCGGTTTAAAAAGGTTTACTTTTCTTCTTAATAAAAATTTTAAAGCAGTACTTCGCCGCTGCGAAACGCGGGTATTTTGATATATATATATATATATATATATATATATATATATAGATATGTAGATATGTATATATAGATATGTAGATATGTATATATTATATATATATATATAAAAATATGTAGATATATATATATGTAGATATATATATATACTGTATATATGTATATATATGTGTGTGTGTGTATATATGTATGTGTGTATATATATATGTATGTGTATATGTATATATGTGTATGTGTGTGTGTATGTATGTGTATATATATGTTGACATATGTATATATATATATATGTATATATATGTGGATGTGTATATGTATATATATATATATATATATCTTTGTAGATATGTGTATATGTAGATATGAATATATATGTATATATGTGTATGTATATATATGTTTATGTGTGTGTGTGTGTATATATTATATGTATGACAGAAACACTCATAACAATGACAACACAATTACATATACAGTATATATATGAAGATATGTATATATATATATATATATATATATGTGTAAATGTATGTATGTATGTATGTCTAGATAGATATATATATATATATATATATATATATATATATATATATATATATATATATATATGTAGATATGTATATATATGTGTATATATATATAGATATGTGTATATATGTAGATATGTAAATACAGTATATATGCAGATATGTAAATATATATGTATATATATGTGTGTATGTATATATATATATATATATATATATATATATATATGTGTGTGTGTGTGTGTGTATATTATATATATATATATATATATATATATATATATATATATATATATATGTGTATGTATGTGTATATGTATATATGTATATGTGTGTGTATGCACTGTATGTGTGTATATATATGTTGATATGTGTATATATATATGTATATATATGTGGATGTGTATATGTATATATATATATATATATGTATATATATGTATATGTAGATATGTGTATATGTAGATATGTATATATGTATATGTATATTTATGTTTATGTGTGTATATATTATATATATATAAGACAGCAACACTCATAACAATAACAACACAATTACATTGACAATCATGTTACATTATTTTTAAAATGTTTCCTTTCTTTTTCATAACCTCTTTAACACACTACTTCTCCGCTGCGAAGCGCGGGTATTTTGCTAGTTTAAGAATAAACTGACATGAAAGCAGTTAAAACACTAACAAGCCATGACATTACATAAGATCTGTTACTGCTGAGAATTGACTTCTAATTAAGCAACTGGGTTGGAAAAAAAAAACCTGCAGCCACTGCGGCTCTCCAGGATCGGAGTTGACCTCCCTGATCTAAATGGTTTTGCAGACCATTTGCTCTATTTTATTTTGCTATATTTACATATTTAGACTTAGATATAGCCTGTGTTTACATACACATATAAATGGCATTTAGTGAGTAGAAGAAAAACTTAATGAAGACACTACATGAGAAACTTCACAAAACATGGCTATTTTTAAATTTAAACTTTGAAAGAAAAATGACAAATCTAGATGGGTATAACAAATTTTTGTAAACAACATTTGAATAAGATGATAAAAAAGAACAACTGACACATCCCGCTTTTGGCAGGCTATCACAATGGTGTAAAATTTGAGTGGTCCAGCTTTTTGGTAATTTCTCCAGACCAAAACACCTGAACAAAACTAAAGAAATGAGAATTCTGCAAAAGAGGAGACATTTTCCCTTAAGGAGACAAGTTCCAGCTTGTAGTTGTAGACCTGAGACTCAGTTTTAATGATGTGTTGTCTTCCTGTATCTTAGAAGCTCTTTGTTTCTAGATGTTAAATCAGTATTAAAAATCAAGCTAAATGCTACTTTTTGTAATGTATGAGTGGTTTGTCTTTAATGACACCTACTTTGCTTCTGTTGAAGGATTAGTCAATTATTCAAGGTTTCAAAATAAAATAATCTCTTTTCTGAGGTGTTCAAAGGTGCTATCTGGGTAATGGGTTTGTCAATAGTTTCTGCAAAAATGTGTAAATGCATTTGATCAGTGATGCTACTTTTCTGTATTGTTTCTGTATTTTTTTGGTAACTAGCAAACACTGTCTGCAGTGTTGGATCACAACTTATGTTTCAAACCCTGCTACCCTAAAATGGATCGGACAACAGATGCATGGATGAATACCCTTATTTGTAAAATATAAATAAGTAAATAAAAATCTGAAAAAATATAGTCAGTAGCCATTTTTTCTGGTCTACAAAGTGAAATGAGAACTCTATTTTCACATTCTCGTCTTTCAGACAAGCACAAATTACCTTAATAGATAAGATTATCCCTCCTCATACTGCTGTTTTAATCAATGCCAAGTGGTTGTTGTTTAAAATAATTCTTAAACAGGTTAAATTATTTTTATACTAATACCCATAACAATCATGGAGAGCGCTATGCCTTCCATTACAGAGTGCTGCAACACACTTGGTAACTTCTTTTCCTGTGCATAAAGACATTCATTTTAATGGCAGCACATCAACAACAATAAATATGTTAAAACTGTGTTATTTACAAGTTCTTCTAAAGAATAAACAACAACTCATCCAGAAAAGTGGCTAGAATCACAATATTAGTCAACAACTGAAGAACACCAGTTCAGTTCTCCTGCAGTATCACATAAGATTATCAAGACTATTCAATGTGATTACATCTTGCCTGAAGAAGGGGCCTGAGCTGCCTCGAAAGCTTGCATATTGTAATCTTTTTAGTTAGCCAATAAAAGGTGTCATTTTGCTTGACTTCTCAAGACTATTCAATGCAATTATTTCCTCCTGAGCAGTTCTACCAGATGTTTGTTTCCCCTCCAAAATTTTAATCCATGACCAGGTGCTCTCTGGCCTGCTCTCTTCTAGAACATGAAGAATGAGAAACTTAGCTTATGGAGATAAAGAGAATTTACTTAGCTACAGTGCATCCGGAAAGTATTCACAGCGCATCACTTTTTCCACATTTTGTTATGTTACAGCCTTATTCCAAAATGGATTAAATTCATTTCTTTCCTCAGAATTCTACACACAACAACCCATAATGACAACATGAAAAAAGTTTACTTGAGGTTTTTGCAAATTTATTAAAAATAAAAAAACTGAGAAATCACATGTACATAAGTATTCACAGCCTTAGCCATGAAGCAAAAATTGAGCTCAGGTGCATCCTGTTTTCCCCAGAGATGTTCAATCAGATTCAAGTCTGGGCTCTGGCTGGGCCACTCAAGGACATTCACAGAGTTGTCCTGAAGCCACTCCTTTGATATCTTGGCTGTGTGCTTAGGGTCGTTGTCCTGCTGAAAGATGAACCGTCGACCCATTCTGAGGTCAAAAGCGCTCTGGAGCAGGTTTTCATCCAGGATGTCTCTGTACATTGCTGCAGTCATCTTTCCCTTTATCCTGACTAGTCTCCCAGTCCCTGCCGCTGAAAAACATCCCCACAGCATGATGCTGCCACCACCATGCTTCACTGTAGGGATGGTATTGGCCTGGTGATGAGCGGTGCCAAAAAAAAAAAATAACAAAGAGCATCAACCTTTTTTGCCAGAGTAAATAACAGGCACAAGACTGTCATACCACCAACAGACCATCTGTACACACATAATACTGGATAAGAAAATTACTTTCCACTCCAACCACAAAACAATGTTAGCAATACTTAATGATATTCTAATGCTAAATGATTATCATTGCACTGTTAAAATACACCACTTCTTCCACACTGACCTTAAGAAATGCATCCCACCAGGGCAGTGAACTGAGATTCCCTCATGTATTCCTTGGTTACCTATGACTGTGCAGCCACAAACTGCTCCAACTTCAACTTTTAATTTGCTGATGACAGCAACATTGTAGGCCAGATCACCAACAGTTATGAGATAGATTACACAGTAGAGATTTGCATTCTGAAACAGTGGTGCCAAGACAATAATTTCTCACTTAATGTCTGCAAATCCAAGGAGCTGGTCATAGATTTCTGAAGCAGGAGGCAGATCACTGTCCCATCTGCACTGGAAAGAATGATATGGAAAAGATCAGCAGCTTTACATTTCTTGGGAATCAGGACTAGTGATGAGCTGAAATGGGCACAATACATCATTATTGTTGTAGGTCTTAATGGTGTTAGCTTTGTGTTTGAGGTTGTTATCGTTCTTAAATATTATGTATTTACAAATAAGTTGTTTTCCCCGAGGGCACACATGATGAGTCAAAAGCTGTTTACATTTCACAGTAGGCATCATTACATTGATATTAACTAGATCTCCTATGCAGTTGGCTGAAATACACCCCCAGAACTTGACAGAGCTATCACCTTCTGCTTCATGGAAGGCTGCAGGGAGGCTTCAATGTACTTCTCACCAACAAGCTTTGTTTTCCTTTACATATTGCAATCTATTCTGCTTGTTGTTGAATGGTTTCTTAGTTGTGGCATGCCCTACTAGGCCGTTTTTTTTTTATATTTCTTTGCAGGGTACTTTGGTGCCTGATGTCCCTATCAGGTTGTAAGGATTTTACTGAATGTCCTTTTTCTTTAAGGAAGTGATCTTTAAACACTGTTCATCATATGCAGACATATTTTTTAGTCTTCCACAATGCTTTCCTCTCTCACTTGCAGATTCTTCAGATTTCTTTACGACACCTTTTCCACCAAGTCAGCTTGGTGTGCTATTAATTATTGACAAACACCTGATTTTATACCTGTCAACATGCTTAACCCTTTGTCATGCTGAAACATCTCCTCAAGCTTTTCTGGTATTTGTGGTTATCATCTAATATACTAATATTCTTAGTTAAATATTACTACCTGCACCTTAGGCTTAGGTAGTAACTACCTAATTAATCTGAAACAGGCTTGCTGTTAGTAGAGTTTAAAGGATATACAGAATGGGTAAAGTCCCTCGAGGATATATTTAGGAGCCCAAAACTGTGTTGTTTGCTGTTCTCACAAGAAGTATATGGAAAACAATTGTTACTTGCTATTGTATCAGAGTTTAATTGTGTTTAATTTAATGCGATATAGGGATTTCAAAAGCACAAAATAATTAAAATTTCCAAAAAAAAGTATAACTCCCCACCCCAGGCCAACCCAACAGGCAATCTAGCCATCAAATATCAAAGATATTTCTCTAAACCCAGCAAAAATAACATTAAAAAGCAGCAGGGTCAAAAGTGCCTAGACCCCCCCCCCCCCCAGAGAGATAGCCACCACACCCAGCAGGGCTGGTGAGAAGAAGTTAAGGTCAAGCATCAAGGTCAGTGGTGGTGGTTGGGAGCATGCACTGATACAGCGCATTACACACTCACCACATAAGTTAGTAATGAGTCATTGAAAAATGGTTATCTGAAATCTAAATGGCTTATATATATTGATATCTATGAATATTGGGGTTGGGTAACTGATTA
This sequence comes from Erpetoichthys calabaricus, assembly GCF_900747795.2. Classification (NCBI taxonomy): domain Eukaryota; kingdom Metazoa; phylum Chordata; class Cladistia; order Polypteriformes; family Polypteridae; genus Erpetoichthys; species Erpetoichthys calabaricus. The sequence goes on along the minus strand of NC_041401.2, from coordinate 129,193,992 downwards.
ATCCATACTGCAGAGAGTTCAAGTAGAAATACTGTAAACTGTAGAAGATTTATAACCAGTAAATACAGATTTCCAGCAGAAGGCTAACATGGATTTTGACACAATAATGCTTACTGATAAAAACCCCTGCTGGAAAGTAGTCAAGAAATGAGCAGAAGAATCCAAATTAAGGCAGAAGAGGTATACTAGCTGACAGAATAAAGGTCAGAAAGTGAGTAAGAGCAGACCAGAAAACCTTTACTGGGTAGGGAATATTCCCACATGTCTTCAGATCAGATCTAAGTCTTACCTAGAAGAAAATAGAAGAAAAGGGAAGGGAAATACAGGTCCACAATGACTGGAATGTTCAAAGCTAAGTGTTACCAAACATTTCTATTCAGTTTATTTTTGTATACAGCTTTGCATAGAATGCAGGTACAAGCACTGTGACAAGTTGTCAAGTAACATGTAAGTATAAATTTCTCAAATTACTAAATGCAGAATCAGTACACATAAAGACAAAGACTTGTTTAAACATATAGGAAAACAAATTACTTTGAAACCAACAATATCTGTCCATTAATTAATTGTTGAACTATGGCCATTTGACAACAGAAAAAATCCTATAAAGGTCTGAATACTCTGGCATGACCAATAATGAAAGGAGATGGGATTACACCAATATGTAGGACCAAATTATGAAAGACAGGTGTGTTGGTGCCAAACTGGAAATGGGCCCTCAGGTTATTTAACCTTGCATGAAGTTTGTAGAGCAAATTAGATAATGGAGCTTAAATCTGAGCAGGATTTCAATTTAGTAACTGAGGAAGATTAGACAGAGGAGCTACAATATTTGACTCAATGGCAGTCCAAAGAGGGGAGCTGGGAGAGATCAAGCTAAATTCGAACTGGGTGAAGTGCAAATGCCCAATGATATACAGTAGCTCCAAATCTGGTAGAAAGATCCCATGAAACAAACATGAATGTTTAATGGACGACCTTTCATTGTTATATATAGTAAGAGATTAAGTATCTAACCTCAATCTAGTATTAGATAAGCAGAGAAAGAGGTAACACAACACTAGTAAAAATAAAATAGGGAACGACATTTTCTCTAGAAAGAAGTGAAGAGAAGAGCAAGAAAGAAGCAACTCCTTCTATAAATTCACTGGCAATTTGGCACTACAATGTTTTGCAATAGGGGAATTTCCTTGATACCTAAATATTTAATCAAGTTGGGCAGTGGAATTAGGGATGTAGGGTGGGATGGAGGGTACTGATGAAAAGAAGGGCAGTTTTTGACTAATTAATTATGATAGATAAGAAAAACAGAGAACTCTGAAAATTTACAGAATAAACTATGAAAATTTAGGTATTAGAGGAAACATTGCCAAGAAAGGGCAAAATACCATCTACATAAAGAGAACTCTTATGATGAGTATCATAGGCAAGTGTTGGAAGAAATTATTCCTTTGAAGCAAAGGGCATTTGAGGTTATAAAATTAGAGGGGAAATGGCATAACCTTATCTGGTGCCTCTAAAGACCTGAAAGGGGCATGAAATATTTGCATTAGTAAAGATTACAGTAAGGGTTACATGTTTTAATCATATTAAGATACTCTTCAACAAAGCCCATGAACCTCATAATCTGCTGCAGAAAGTTCAATTTCATTTGGTCAAAGGCCTTTCCTGCACTGTTTGCGAGAAACCACAATATGACCAAACGTTTGTGGACACCTGACCTTCACAGCTATATGAGCTTGTTTAAAAATCCTATTCTAAACACAGGGACATTAATATGGAGTAGTTCCCTCTTTGTGGCTATAAAAGCCTCCACTCTTCTAGAAAGGCTTTCCACAAGATTTTTTAATGTGTCTGGGGGAATTAATGAGTATTTAGCCAAAACAGCATTTGTATGGTCAGATACTGAAGCTACCCAAGAACACCTGACTGTCAATTGGCACTCTAGTTCATCCTAAAGTTGTTCAATAGGGTTGAAGCAGGGCCCTGCGCAGGCCACTTGAATTTCTCCACACCAAACTTGTCTAACCATATACAGTTAGGTTCATAAATATTTGGACAGAGACAACTTTTTTCTAATTTTGGTTCTGTACATTACCACAATGAATTTTAAATGAAACAACTCAGATGAAGTTGAAGTGCAGACTTTCAGCTTTAACTCAGTGGGGTGAACAAAACGATTGCATAAAAATGTGAGGCAACTAAAGCATTTTTTTAACACAATCCCTTCATTTCAGGGGCTCAAAAGTATTTGGACAATTGACTCAAAGGCTATTTCATGGGCAGGTGTGGGCAAGTCCGTCGTTATGTCATTATCAATTAAGCAGATAAAAGGCCTGGAGTTTATTTGAGGTGTGGTGCTTGCATGTGGAAGATTTTGCTGTGAACAGACAACATGCGGTCAAAGGAGCTCTCCATGCAGGTGAAAGAAGCCATCCTTAAGCTGTGAAAACAGAAAAAACCCATCCGAGAAATTGCTACAATATTACGAGTGGCAAAATCTACATTTTGGTACATCCTGAGAAAGAAAGCAAGCAGCAACGCAAAAAGACCTGGACGTCCACGGAAGACAACAGTGGTGGATGATCGTAGAATCATTTCCATGGTGAAGAGAAACCCCTTCACAACAGCCAACCAAGAGAACAACACTCTCCAGGGGGTAGGCGTATCGATATCCAAGTCTACCATAACGAGAAGACTGCATGAAAGTAAATACAGAGGGTGCACTGCAAGGTGCAAGCCACTCATAAGCCTCAAGAATAGAAAGGCTAGATTGGACTTTGCTAAAGAACATCTAAAAAAGACAGCACAGTTCTGGAAAAACATTCTTTGGACAGATGAAACCAAGATCAACATCTACCAGAATGATGGCAAGAAAAAAGTATGGAGAAGGCGTGGAACAGCTCATTATCCAAAGCATACCACATCATCTGTAAAACATGGTGGAGGCAGTGTGATGCCTTGGGCATGCATGGCTGCCAGTGGCACTGGGACACTAGTGTTTATTGATGATGTGACACAGGACAGAAGCAGACGAATGAATTCTGAGGTGTTCAGAGACATACTGTCTGCTCAAATCCAGCTAAATGCAGTCAAATTGATTGGGTGGCGTTTCATGATACAGATGGACAATGACCCAAAACATACAGCCAAAGCAACCCAAGAGTTTATTAACCCTTTGCAGTCGTATTTAATTTTCAACGTCACGCTACATTAGTCGTAATTAATTATTGAAAAAACGGCAATAATTACAGCAGTTATTTTTTCAAGCACGTAGGAATAACACAGGCCACTTTTCTCGACCAGGCGACTGTGCAAATCGGTCAGAAACTTGCAGGGCCACCAGCGGTGGCCTGACGACCTATAGCGCACTTTTTACTAAGGCCAGTTTTCTGGCCTAACGACCGCAAAGGGTTAAAGCAAAGAAGTGGAAAATTCTTGAATGGCCAAGTCAGTCACCTGATCTTAACCCAATTGAGCATGCATTTCACTTGTTGAAGACTAAACTTCAGACAGAAAGGTCCACAAACAAACAGCAACTGAAAGCCGCTGCAGTAAAGGCCTGGCAGAGCATTAAAAAGGAGAAAACCCAGCATCTGGTGATGTCCATGAGTTCAAGACATCAGGCTGTCATTGCCAGCAAAGGGTTTTCAACCAAGTATTAGAAATGAACAGTTACTTATTAGTTATTTCTAGTTATTTAATTTGTCCAATTACTTTTGAGCCCCTGAAATGAAGGGACTGTGTTAAAAAATGCTTTAGTTGCCTCACATTTTTATGTAATCGTTTTGTTCACCCCACTGAATTAAAGCTGAAAATCTGCACTTCAACTGCATCTGAGTTGTTTCATTTAAAATTAATTTTGGTAATGTACAGAACCAAAATTAGAAAAAAGTTGTCTCTGTCCAAATATTTATGGCCCTAACTGTATTTATGGACTTGGCTTTGTGCACAGGAGCATGTTGGAACAAAAAAAAAAGACCTTCATTCAACTGTTGAAACAAAGATTGCCAGAGAGTGAAGCGTGATTCATCACTCCAGTGAATATTTCCACTGTCCAATGATGGCATGTTTTCCACCACCTCAAACCACACTTTGTATAGTGATCATAGGCTTGTGTGCAGCTGCTTGGCCATGGAGACCCATTTCATGATGCTCCCAATGCAAAGTTATGTGCTGATATTGCATCCAGAGGCAGTTTGGATCTCTGTTTGACTAATGCAACAGAGCAGGGTTTCTTAAACTATGGGTTGTGGGTTGCCACAGTAGGGTTGCTAATCATTATTGTATTTAATGGGAATGGGTTGTAGAAGGTTTGCAAAGTGTGTTGTCATCGGTTGATTAAGCATTAAACATTGCTCGGGAGATTGGCCTTGATTCTCCCTCCTCCCTGTTTTGAAAATTATTTGGGCATTTAACTAGGAATGGGCCATAGAAGACACTGAGAATGGAAAGTTGGTCTCATCCATTGTGAGACATGGACATCTTAGACACCACTGGCAGCAGTGTTATTCAGCTTTTTATTATCTACGTGAGATATCCTGCAAGTATATTAAAAACATGAGCAGGAGACCAAGAGGTCAGAAAGAGAAAGAGAAAGAAAATGAAACTAAAGTTTCCTCAAGGACAAAGCTAGTCTCATGTTCATAATATGGCCTGCCACAGGCTGAACTAGGAGGGATAGGTGAAAAAATGGATTAGCCAGGACCTCACAATGCAGCATCTGCTCCAGTCCACAGTGAATGAATGTGGGAGCAAAATCATGAGTGAGGCAGGCAATGAGAACTTACCAATCTTAGACGGCATACTGGAACCAAGCATGGCTGCTTTATCCCTCTGTCAATTACTACCAACATCCCATTTGAGTAAACAGCATCAGCTCCAACAGGAGAAGATGGAAAACTGTCTGAGCTGAAGGTATTGATCACCTCACTCTAGGTAAAAGTAAATGATGTAAAGGAGCATATAAAGAAGGATATAGCATGAATACACAACAAAATAGAAAAGCTGCTTCAGGATATAAAAGATCTGGAGGTATATTCAAGCAGTAACTCTGATGAAAAAATACAGGAAAATATGAAAACAAAAAAAGAGTACTTGGTGCTCATCTGGAAGAATTTAAGCAAACGTTTATGACTCGTATTGAAAAACTAGAACAACTGACATCCGCTGTCTGAATAGAAAGTACTATGTAATAAATTAGCTGCGTTTGTAGATAGATATAGAAGAAATAAGAATCAGAATTGAAGGCCTTCCTGAAAACCGTGAAAGCCCAAAAACCAGTGAAATTCATAGCTGAACTATTTTCCAAAATATTGGTAGAGGACTTTAAATTGGACACTGAGATCTCAGCAGCTTAACGCAGACATAGATCAAATGCCTCAAAGCATACAAGTCTGATTTTCCAATTCAATAAATCATGTGTTCAAAGAAAATTTGATGTTGATTTTCAGACAGAAAGACTGGAGATTATATTTGAAAACAACCATATTTGTATCTCCCAGATTTCTCTTCTTCAGTAGCTGCCAAATGAGCTGCATTCTACAGCATTAAATCTTTAAGTAACTACAGTAACTGATAGTGTTATTATACTTAAAAATGCTGCTGGGGGTTTGTTTTGTTTTAGATGTGCACTGTCTCTTGGCATGTCAGAGGAACTGGGACTCTGTGAAGTGTTGTCTAGCCTCACTTGGGGAGGCAAAAAGAGTGAGGGACAGGGTGGCAAGAGAAGGGAAAAAAATGTTACTTCAGATTTATCCTTTTTACTCCAAAAACTGTAAGTGCCAGCATAACAACAAGCTCCATAGACATAACACCTGGCAATAATATGAAAACATGGTCAAAGGTAATTTATGAAACAACACACTACTTTTATTTAAGATTACAAAATGCCCCCAATGGTTCAAAAGCAGTGTCATGTCTCTCTGACCATACAGTCAACATTATAAGCTGGAATGAAAAAGGTCTCAATCATAATCTAAAGAGAAAAAAGTTTTCTCCCAACTAAGAGGTCTAAATGCCAAGCCAGTATTTTTACAGGAGACCCACTTAATAAGTAAGGACCAGTTTCGATTGCAAAGAGATTAGATTGAACAATTTTTTTCACTCCAGCTATGCAAAGAAAACTAGAGGTGTGGGAATATTAATACATAAAACAAACTCATTTATAGCATCAGATGTACTATCTGAAGGGCAGATGGGTAATTTACTCAAATCTAAAGTTATTTTGATAAATATTTTAACACCTAATGTGTATGACAGAGATTTTATGCAAAACATATTTGCATCAATTCCCAATATGAGCACTCATAAAATAATAATGGCTGGAGACTTTGTGTTTTAAATCCAAACCTAAATAGATCATCAACTACAGTGGTGATAACATATAATATCGCAAAGACAAACACATAATTTGTTATGGATCATAACGTATCGGTCCCATTGAGATTATTAAATCAAAAATCAAGAGAATATTGTTTCTTCTCACAGGTACATCATTGTTACTCAAGAATTGATGATTTCTTTATCGATTACAATTTATTGTTCACTATCAAATCTTGTAAGTACGATGCTATTATTACCTCTGATCATACCCCTTCGATTTTGGAGCTCAATCACTATGCCTTACACTCATTTTGTAGCTGGCATCTTAACCTCCGTCATTAACGGATGAGAATTTTACAGAATTCCACCTCCAAAAAAATTGATTTTTTTTAGAAAGAAATGCATTCTCAGAAGTCTCTGCAGTAATACTCTGGAAAACTATGAAGGTGTTTTAAAGAGAAGAGATTATTTCATATCTTTCCCAAGAAGGCATCAGAGTTAATCAGTGAAATTACCAAAATAGATCAAGAATATGCAGATTTCCAAATGAGGTACTCTACAGGAAAAGATAAGTTCTACAATCAAGCATTTGACAGAGTTGAATAGAACTACCTATTCACCATATTGCACAAATTTGGGTTTGGCCCAAATATATGTGCATGGATAAAATTACTTTATACCAATTTAGAAGCCTCTCTCTGTATTCACAGCATGATTTCAAACTATTTCAAACTAGAATGTGGTACTTGGCAAGGATGCCCACTATCTTCACTGCTTTTTGCAGTTGCCAATCAGCCATTGGCCATTCACTTTCAAAATGCATTAGAGATAAAGGGGATAATCAGAGAAGGACTTGAATAGAAAATATCAATATACGCAGATGATATGGCACTGTATATGGCATATCCACAATCATCAAGTATGCTTTTTCCACTGAACTTTCTAGTACAGAATACAGTGATCCCTCGCAGTATCGCGCTTCGCCTTTCGCGGCTTCACTCTATCGCGGATTTTATATGTAAGCATATTTAAATATATATCGCAGATTTTTTGCTGGTTCTCGGATTTCCGAGGACAATGGGTCTTTAATTTCTGGTACATGCTTCCTCAGTTGGTTTGCCCAGTTGATTTCATACAAGGGACGCTATTGGTAGATGGCTGAGAAGCTACCCAACTTACTTTCTCTCTCTCTCTCTTGCGCTGACTTTCTGTGATCCTGACGTAGGGGGTGTGAGCAGGGGGGCTGTTCGCACACCTAGACGATACAGACGCTCGTCTAAAAATGCTGAAAGATTATCTTCACGTTGCTACCTTCTGTGTGCAGCTGCTTAGTGAAGCGACATGCTGCAAGGTGCTTCGCACACTTAAAAGCTCAAAGGGCACGTATTGATTTTTGACTTTGTTTTTCTCTGTCTCTGTCTCTCTCTCTCTCTCTCTCTCCCTGCTCCTGACGGAGGGGGTGTGAGCTGCCGCCTTCAACAGCTTTGTACCGGCGGTGCTTCGCATACTTAAAAGCCAAACAGCCTTATTTGTTTGCTTTCCTCTCTTTTTCCTTTGAAGAGGAAGATATGTTTGCATTCTCTTAATTGTGAGACAGAACTGTCATCTCTGTCTTGTCATGGAGCACAGTTTAAACTTTTGAAAAAGAGACAAATGTTTGTTTGCAGTGTTTGAATAACGTTCCTGTCTCTCTACAACCTCCTGTGTTTCTGCGCAAATCTGTGACCCAAGCATGACAATATAAAAATAACCATATAAACATATGGTTTCTACTTCGCGGATTTTCTTATTTCGCGGGTGGCTCTGGAACGCAACCCCCGCGATGGAGGAGGGATTACTGTACTATACTGGACATTTATCTGTTTATTTTATCAGAACAGTTTAAAAATCTAGGGGTAAACAAGAAAATAAAAAGATCTTTTTTAACACAATTTTGCTGTCAGATTGGAAAACATTAAACAAGAAGTGAGCAAATGGTCTACTCTTCATCTCACATTAGCAGGGAGAATCAATACTGTCAAGATGAACATCCTTCCCAAGCTGCTTCTTCTATTTCAGAGAATTCCTATATACATTAACAAGTGGTTCTTTAAGAAATTAGAATCAATTATAACCTAATTTATCTGGAAACTGAGAGGTCCACAACTCAAAAAGAAACTCTACAAAGACATAAAGAAGAAGGTGGCATGGCACTATCTAATTTTTAGTTTTATTGCTGGGCAGCAAATATAAAAGCTGTAAAGTCCTGGAAATTGACACAAATTGAAGAATATTCAAAAGCCTGGTTTGCAGTAGAAATAAAATCTTGCTGTACTTCTTTATATGCTCTACTTTGCGCCTCAATAAATACTAATTATCATCAATATACCAATAATCAAATTGTCCGTCACTCAGAATATGGAACCGATGCAGGATGCACTTAAAGGCAGATAAGTTTTAACCTATTGCACCTATACATGATGATCACCTTTTCCAACCCCCTCAATCCTACACAGTATTTAATCTTTGAAAAATGTCTATGGTTTTGTAGGATTTTTTTCTTTTTTTTTACCAAGTATTTTCTGATTTGTTTTCACCTTCTTTGTATAGATTGCAATTTTGCAATAAATATGGAATAAATTCTGACAGGATTTATCTTGGATTAACTTTTTATTACATAAAATCTGCAATTTTGGCAGGGGTGTGTAGACTTTTTATATCCACTGTAATTAGAGCAGTATATGGTATCTTTGCCTTGTGTAAAGAGAAGGGTGATCATAGCTCAATTTATAAAAGGGTTCAATTTGTATTCATCACATTTCACATCATAAATTCATCACATGAGATATGAGAAAGACAGGTGCTTCGTGAAAGTCAAAAATGGTTCTGGAGGGAATCTATTATGGCCAGGACATTTTTTGGTGTTCATTGAGCCTTTTTATGTTCTAATAACATGATGGGGGAATTAAGAAAATCTGTATCCTCTATCATTAGTTTAGAGAGTGACAGCTTTTTCTAGAAAGACATTCATATTAGTGGGGGATTATGTTACAGATTTCAGAAAACAGATCTGATCAGAACTTCAGAAAGCAGTTATTGATTAGTGGAGAATTGGTAAGGAAGCCTAATTTATTTTTAATAGCCAGAATAAATGCATATGCCTCACAGCTCTGCAGCTTTAATGGTAACAGTTTATTGGACTTAGTACTAGGTAAATAAAAACAGATTCTAGTGTGATGGATTTCAACTTTAGCCTTTTACTTGAGTAGAATATGTAACTCAGACCTCACATTATTCATTTTCAATTTATGCTTTGGATCCAACACAAGCTTCTTCCAAGATGAGAAACAAGATTTCACTTCTTGTTGTGCCTGTGGACTCACACCAGTTGTGTAAAAAAGTTTGAGCATATAACTGGATAACTGACATGTGGATTATGGGACATAAGTAACATGACATTTTTTTCTTTTTCCATGGATGTTTTTCACATCATTTGCTGTTGTACAGCATTGGTTACCATTGGGTTCTCTTATATCATAAACTTTATTTCCATTCTGCATGAAAAAATCAGATTAAAATTTTTTCTCATCCATCACTACAAGCTATGTGGCGGAGTGGACTAACATCATTACCTGGAAATGTGGATGCAATGGCAGACAAAGCACTCCTTAAAGGAAACATTCCACCCACCCCACACCTTAGACACTTGCACTGTTAAATATATTCACATAAACCCTTTAAGGAATAAACAAAAATAGAATGATTTGTGTATTAAACCTGAAAAATTTTAACCTGAATAATAATAAAAGGGACTGTACATAACCAGGAAAACACATATGAAGAGCCACTTTATAATTAATATAAAAGAGCAGTGCCCTCTACTTAGAAGGCAAGCCCTGTATACAAGATCCGGAAATACAGTGTTACAGTGCACCTTTGTATTAAAAATACTCTAAAACAGAAGGCACCTGTAGCCTTAAATGCTTCAGTAGCTTAAAGCACATCCTCTGAAGATTCAACCCCCTGGTGAAAGTCACCCTGGCTAAGTTTTAGTGATACAGATCTCGAACCAACCTCTTTTGCTTTCCTCAGAACCAGATTCATCACAAGCTGTTTTCAGAGAAGTTGACACTACACTGTAAGTAGTTGGGAAAACACTTTATGTAAGCTCCCTTGTGGACCATGTCCATTGCTTTATGGGCCTCTGATAATACATTTTATCAGTCGATACAACATTTTGGTTTTAAAAAGTGGAGCAGCTTAAAGCTGAAAACCGCCTCATTGAGGCTTTGGACAAAAAATTAGTAACATTGTCCCCATTCAAATTCTCTGACAGGCCCATAACTCATAGGTTCTGGAGGTGTTAACGGTCTTCTTGTTCTGCCAGTCTGAATTTATGAGCAGTAGCGTTTTGAGAAAGAGTGGCATGCAAAGAGTGCATTCCTTTTTTTTAAAACTGGGACTGTTCCAATTAGATAACTGCCAATTCAGCTCACAGATTACTAAAATAAACCTGCATATTAGCATTTCAAATATTAGTATGTTATATAAGGAGGTCTTTCATCATCTCCTAGGATGAGAAGTTTCGCAGGCATCAGAGGATGGTGTGGTGGACTTCTTCAGAGAGTTGAAGGTTAGTTCTGGTGGAATTCAACTTCATGGTGAATGACCAAGTAAGTAAGTTCCTACTGTTTAACAAGTGATACAGTAGTGGGTTTTGCACTAAAAGGTGGGTCAAAAAGCATGGGGTGGTTGGGAGTAGAAGTGTTAGATAGACATCACAGACAAGATGTCACATGGCCTCACTGCTGTACATTTCAGCTTATGTTTCTGCATCATTAAACACTGACCTCAACTTATGACAAAATGCATCATTTGCTAGTTTACTAGACATCAAGATCAACAAAGTACTTGAGGATTGTACCGTTTATCTTTACTGTTAATGACTTCCGCAAACCAATGTAAAGTCCCTTCGTCTATAATACAGACCTGTGCAAAAGAGCAATGCTATCTGCACAAGTCACTGCCATTTCTTCAGAAACATTTTATCTGACACTTGTAACCCAACTCATTTCTAATTCATAATCCATCAGTAAAAAAATTAGCCTGACCTACAACTGATCTGCAGCTGCAAAATTTTTTCATATGAAATTTAATTACAAGATCCAAAGTCTCAGGGAAAATGCTTTAATGGTATAGCACTCAGTGCAAGCAAGAAGAGGTTTGTACAGTGAGCTGTCTTTCCAAACAAATAACTGTGAGAGAAAAAAAATCAATGAACAAGAGCATGCAAGCTTCAAGATATTAAGTGCACTCTGCCAGGAATACTACAGCAGACATAAATATGCTATTGGCAATCAAACATTCTTTACAGGATAAAGTGCTATAGTATTATTGCTTAGTAAGATTTCAGATGCAGCCCCATCTTACTTCTTCCACACATAAATTGCTCCTATTATATTTTAAAATTCAGATGACCAGATAGAGCAAATGAATTTTTGCACGTTTAGGTCTTGTATACTGTACATCAAGTCATAATCAGAAGAACAAATGTAAATCTATCTTAATATTTTAAAATTAATCCTAGTTAGTGACACCAGCAGGAACAATGTAGTTCATTTTAAAGGGTGCTTCCTTAGGTATTAAGGTAAAGATATGTTATGTTTTATAAGTATGTCCAAACGTCTCCAGGTAGGAGGATAAAATCCACAAAACTGGAATGCAAACATACAGCACCTGCTTGTGTTAACTGTTTCATACTTAAAAATAGCAATCTCTTTCTAAGGCATTTCACTCCTAGGGTCACTTCTGTAAGTAGTATCACAATGTTTCTCACTGTTAGCAGTCACAACCTTACTCAGTTCATGGGTTAAGGTGTTCAATTCTTTGCATTTCCCTGGCTAACACTAGATATCACTCACCCAGGCCTTTACATTGCATATAATATTATCATTACAAATAAATCCCCTTTGAGTAGGAAGGAATTAATAAGCATGGAGGCCTAAGCCAAATCTAAAGCGTTGGTCAGTAGGCAAATACATAAAAAAAATTTTTAAAGCTGCAAGCAATAACACGGTCAAAAGGAGTAATAAGGAAAAGAAATAAAGACTACTGTATGTGTGGCAAGGGTAAAGGTAAGGTAATTTGCTGAAAGTCAATATTTGTCTTTACATGGCTCTTCTCTGATGTCTACAGGGAGTACTACAATCTTGATCTAAATGCAGAATCTTAAGCATATAAAAACCCATGGGCAACACTCAGGCTTTCTGGCCCTGTGTTTAACGGAACCCCAGGACTAGCAAACTTTGTAACTATCCTACTCTCAGTAGAAGAGAATGACAAGTGTTTGTCCCAGCTATAAAGTGCCTGGAAAAAAGATATTTATTCAACTTAAAATTGTATGGAAAGTCTGTTTAATTTCAGTCTCACATTTAGGGTTTCCTGAAATAAAACATCTTAAGCTGTGAAGTATGAATCAATTGCCTGAAAACGTTTGCATCAATCGGTAACACTTTTTAATTCACCTCATATCTGTGTTTTTAGCCTAAGGCACAATGCACCTGTGGACTCTTGTAGGTAATGTAAAGAATGGCTACAAAAAACAAATGTCACAAATAACCATTTTCCTTTAGTATATAATATACTTATCCACAGTATATCTCTGTTAAATATAGAGTAGATTATATGTGTGCATGCATATGATAGCAGCAGCAGCTTAAAGGCCCCACGTATTCCTCTACTTTTTAAAAGTGGCTTGCAAGCCAGCCTCTGTGACTAATGCATTACTGTTATCAAATATCACAACTTTGATGCTACCATGAGAGAAAACCAAGCCAGCTCTCTCAGTCTTTATGTAAGCAGGCATGTCTAATGGTTGCTGGTGGGCCTGGCAAAGTAGAACAGACAAAATTTTGAATGCTTCCTTATGCAAGCACACCAAATGTAAAAAATGCTCCAAAGACAAAAAATCCTGTTAACTTTCAAAAAGTATCATTCTCCTGGTATCTTTACTCCATCAACAATCACTCCACTTCCACTAGTGCCATTTTTTATTTTAGAATCTACTTTATTAGGAGAAACAAATTGTTACAAAACTTTAGATCAGAGGGATTTCAAGCTCAGATGTTGCAAATAAGATTAAGTTGTGGCTGACGGACATGTTTCCATCAGCTCTGTTGATCTGTATTTATCAATACACCCTTCTCACACTGAATGATACTGAGGAAAGGATAAGTAGGTGGAGTTGGGGTTCAGTTTTTCTCATTGGTCTTATTAGGAGAAGCAGTGAGTACAATAGAGGTGGGAACTACATGGGAATAGTGAAGAAAGTTTTGGGCTGAAGGGTGATGAAAGCAAGTAGGGGAAGGAGTTGAAGGAAATGAAATGTTTGATGGCTATTGAAATAGACATTGCTCAGAAAAATTGAATATATAGTACTTAATAATGATGAACAAAACAGTCATGATAACTAAGCAGAAGATAAAATTAGTGATATTTCAAGATCAAAAATTGGAAATCTATGGGCTTTGATTCTAATACAACTATTTCAAAATAAAAGCGTTAAAAAAATGTGACATGGTGACACAGTCATTAATCCCGATGTCTCAAAGCTCCAGTGTTCAATTCCCAATTCAGATACTTTTTGCAGAATTTGTACATTCACTGTCAATGTGGAATTTTCTCTGTGTTTCCCTGTCCAACAAAGGTTAAAGAACACCCCCACATATGATATATACAGTAGTTATCTTGATGTCTAGTTATGCAAGCCATAGAGGTTTTTGGGTTCCCCCAATATTTGTCCACATAGACCTGAAAAAAAACATCATTTTTAAGACAATTTGTGACCATATATTTTGGAGGAAATGACACAATTATGATAAATAGTAAACCAATAGGTTTATGAGGCAAAATTTATCAGAAGGACTTGAAGTTGTAGATTTCATATCACCCAACCCCAGGAGTTTACCCCCTAATGGGATATAAGGGGTCAAAGTTACTCCTTTCCTAAAAAATCTGAAAAAATGAGGATCAGTAATATACAGTAGGCATGTGGACTGTCATTTTATGCCATTTCAAAGCTGATGATAGGAAAAATAATAATATTTTTGATATTTGATTTTTTTACTGGTGGTGTAAGCCCTTCCAATAGCCACTCCCAGAAGGTTTAAAATGACAACTTTCAAACATAAGCATGTGAGGTATCATTTTAGACTATTACAAGGTAAGTGATTATTAATATTATGTTATTTTTGATCATTTACTAGGGATCTAGCCCTCTATGGATGCCTATCAGAAGGTAAAAAAAAGAAAATTTCATTTCCTTTGAAAATATTTAGCCTTTACACTTTTTAAAATTGAAGCATGTATTTAATATTTCAAATATTTGATGAAACTATTTTTGGTTATTATGTATTTATAGTTTATGAAGTAAATCATTACATTTCTTATGAGCACCCCAAATTAGGGTCAATTCAGACTTTTTTTTCTCAAAAGGTTCCAGAAACCAATTGTGAAATTATGATGATGATGTTTTGCAGTAAACTGCAAAAAGCCTTGTAGTTGAATAAAAATGAATTTGTTTTGCTCAGGTTTCCCTACATGAATAGAGAGGACCAAAAATGAAACTAGCTCCTTAAGAGCACAGCAAAAAAGCACAGAGCAAAAAAACAGAATGTAGTAACAGCGTTAGAACAAAAAAAAGGAAAAGGTCTAAGGATTCCTAATCCTAAATCCTATCCATTTAAAAGCCAGAGTCAAGTTTTTCTAAAGTTATTAGAATAGTTGATAATCTTACTACTGTCCCAGGCCTGCTTTCATATCAGACTGCTGTCACTGTCCTGCTCCACTGACAGATTGAGGAGATCGTTTCTCCCCCAAACTATGCGACTCTTTAATTCCACCCAGAGGGGTAAACGTTAACATTCAACATTATACATAGTTATTGTCTGTTTTTCTGTTTTTCACCTGCATTGTTATCATTCTTTAATTTAATATTATTTATTGTATCAGTATGCTGCTGCTGAAGAATGTGAATTTCCCATTGGGATTAATAAAGTATCTATCTATCTATCTATCTATCTATCTATCTATCTATCTATCTATCTATCTATCTATCTATCTATCTATCTATCTATATGACCTGACACAATATAAGACGTCAAGCAATCAATACAAAATAGAAAACAAAGAAAAAATGATGTAAATACAAAAATGCAAAACCATCACACAACATTATGTTCAACTTGCTGTAAAATCTGACAAGCTTATTTGTAAATGGGCAAAGGCCAAAGAATTTGAAATACTGTATGTTGTCATAGGTATGAAAAGGCAGAGATGTTTCCTATAAACTGTGTATTCAAGCTTGATGTTTGTTTTTTGGTGAGCAGTTATACTTGGATCTGTGCAAATAAATATAAATTTAAAAATTGTTACTTATTTTGCATAGTGGACGGAGTGAGTAGGCAGGTCCACATTGAAATATCCACTTGAAAAGTTTGGACATTATTAACTGTGCTTGTAAACCACCTATTTGAATTTCTGATGGGCCAAAAACATCAAAAAACAAAAACAAAAGATACAGTATATAAAATCTAGGTTACCTGTGTTTGACTATGCATCTAGTGTTTATTATAAGACACAACTTTGAGGCACAAAACTAGAAAGCCACATCACTAGGTCCCCTTCAATTAGGAAAATATGGAAAAAAAGAATGATTATTTAGCAACAGATAATTTGTATAGTGCTGCATTTTAAACATGAGTATTACCAATTGAGAGAAAGATGAATCCATGAGGGTCTGCTATTAGTGTGATGCAAGTATTAGTAGGGAACCCACTATGATAACAGTTGTATGATACAAAGATTTGCTAAAATAAGCACGTCCCAGCAAGCTACTGCACTGTGTGGGATTCCTGTCTGCACAAGAGCCACCAGAATGCCTCACCTGGTAAGCTGGCATGCAGTTTCAGAGGGGTTAACTTGCTGTACCATTCTCTCTGCATGCTGTAAGAGTTCTGAATTACGTCAGAAGAGAAATATTCGAGCCGAGCAGCAGGGATTAAAGAGTGAAACCCAGAGAAGGCAAATCATATCCGTCAAATCCAGCTGCTTTCAATTGAGACTGCTCACACCTGCTTTTATTTATTATTTTTTGCCTCCAATGGGAACAGACTCATTCTTCAAGCTTCAGGGTTTTCATAAGGAAAATAAAAAGAAACACAGAAGCACATTACCAATTCTAATGCTGTAGCTGTTTGATAAAAAATAATAATAATAAATGGTCATTCTCCTTCAAGAGAGATTTCTTCCGTTTAACCATAAAGTGAACATACTCATATATTTCCGTTCTTCATTTTACAAAGGAAACTGAAACAAAGTAAAAGTTTGAAAGGGCAGTGGACAAAACTCAAAAGTTTTTGATAGTTTTGTTTACGAGTTAAGGGTGATGGCGAAACAGGTCCTCAACTGCATTTCTTTCAAGTAAAAAAGGTTTTTTTTTGTGAGATGAAGATGGTGACAAATATTATGCTTCATGTTTTTTTGTTTCATGGGTAACTTCCTTCTCTAGTCATTTTACATCACCCAACTGAGCAAAAAAATTACGATTCAGAGGCATTGTAAAACTCAGTTAAACTCGAAATGCACTGACAGTATGAAAGCAGAACAAAAAATTTACTGCTTCTTTGTTATCATTTCACAGTTGTAAATTAGATTCTATCTTCAGAAAAGCATGTAGTGAGGCAGTTAAGTGAATTCAATTGCATGTAATAAGCAACATTGTTGCGGGCTGCAACATACAGTAAGATGCCTAGAACGGCATTTGGCACCTACTGTGAACCAGTAGGTGTGTCTTTTTGGGGTTGGTAGGTGAGGGAGCATCATAGGCCTTAGTCCCTGATTTATTGCACCCAGCCCCATTGTTTTTTTCGGGAATAAATCAGAATAATATTGGTAAACTCCTGATTTTCTTTTCTCATGTTAACACAACCCCACTCTTCAATTTTTTTTTCTGAGTTATCCAAGTAAGACTGGGCATGAAAATCTCAGAGGGGGTTAAGACCATAATCTCTGCAAATCCTAGTAACACCTCTGATGTAAACTAAGTTCCTTTGTCCTTGTGTTTGTAATCACCAAAACATTTTCATGTTTTTGATAGGAAAGGATCCTTTTTTTAAAATTAAGATACAATTACGTTTATTTAAATGTATAGCCTTACTATATGACTATGACATTACTGATGTTGCAAAAGACTATTACTGCTTGAAATAATTAAGTTATAATTTATTATTCACATAAAACTCCATAGCCCCATTTTCAGCAGTCATAACTCCAGTGTCCTAATAGTATAGTCTCTTAGCTTGTCCTTGATTAGCCATGTTTAAATGCTAATTCGTTATTAGAGAAACCTTTGCAATTGCATTAGCACAGCTGAAAACTGTCATGCTGTTGAATAAAGCAAGTAAACAGACTTTTCTTGGGCTGCATGGTACTGGTATTCACTAAAGTTTAAATCTGGGTTTTCAAATGGCTAAACCAAACAGCTTTCTAAAGAAACTCATTGATTATTTTATTATTCCATGCAAGAGACAGTCCAGAAATGTAAGATTTCATACAAAAGTGGTCACTGCTGTTTTGAGAAAAGAGGGCAAACTGCATCTAACCAGGATAGAAAAAGAAGCAGAAGGCCCAGGTGCACAACTGTGCAAGAGTATGAGTACATCATAGTATATAGATAAGGTAGCAAATGCCTTAAAGGTCCTTCCTTAAATATATGCCAAATACCAGTGTCATCTGCAATTGTGAAAAGACGACTCTAAGCATGTGGGTTTTAAAGAAAAAGTCATATGTGAAACTGGCAAATAAACAGGTTGGTTGGGAGCATGCACTAATATAGTGTATTGCTGCACCCACTACACGACGAACCACCTCAGGATCCCAAATTAGGACCCCAACACAACCGTATAACAGATGATACCGCAGCACCACACACTAGTTGTAATGTAATGGAACAGTGTGATTTTTTTTTTTTTTTTTACAGTGGATGGAGTGCCAATTCTGCCACCAAGGTTTCTTAGAAAGTTGGAGGACCTGCTTGCAGGGCTGAAAAGGTTAAAATAGGCAAAAGAACACAGACATTGGACAGAAGATGATTGTATATGTGTATTATGAACAGCATCCTGGAGTCATTTTTTTACTGTTGCAGAGGACACTGGAATTTGAAGTATATTTAAAGAAATGGCTAAATAATGACCTCTGAAGTGTGTGTTTCTCAAACTACACACTCTGGTGTACTTATCCTTATGTGCATCTGGGCCTTCAACTTTTTTTCCTCTCCTGGTTAGATCCAGTTTGCCCTCTTTTTCAAGACAGTAATATACAGTTTTGTATGAAATCTTTACTTTCTTTGCAATCTGTCACATTGAATAACTTTCATTTTGCAACATAACAATAGACTGAGGTGTTTTATCTAATTGCCAATCAGTATTTAAACATGATTAAATAAGGATGAGCTAAAGGAGTTTACTATGAGGACACTGGAGAATGGCTGCTGAGAATGGGGCTTTGAGAGTAATAAATTATAAATTGGTTATTTCAATAAGTAGCAACCATTTGCAACATTAGTAATGTCTTGGCTATAGTTTTAAATTAGTTTAATTATACTTTGATTTAATGATCAATTTCTGTCAAAAACAGGAAAATGTCTGGGTGATTCTACCTCTAAGTGCAGAGGTGTATATGCCACACTGCATTTTTTCAGGTATTGCACAAATATAAGTAACTATTCAGTTTCACATTATATTTTACAAAGGCATTCCTCAGAAAACAAAGAACTTAGTAAAGCCTTCAAAATAACGTACACAGGCCATAAAATATCAATGTAGAAAAAATATACAAACAATAAGAATCACTTGAGTTACTCAAAGTGAAGCAAAATTATGTTTGTTGATGTAAAAATGTAAAGAGATCTTTTGTAGCACAAAGTATTCAGGCTAAACAAAATTCTGAAATGAAGTGAACTGGCTCAAATCTAGTTTAACCATCTTCCAAACTATTTACATAATTTTGGAATACTTTGGATTAGAACCCAAACTGACAAAAAAGTAAGTTGCCATTTCCATCGCATAAAGGTTAGTGTGAAATGTTCATCTCTGATTCATCAGACTTTCAAGTGTGTGTGTGTAAAATGTACTATAACATTATATATTTCTTTATTATCTTCTTTTGCTGCACATGACAGATGAAAAACTGCTTCTAAGCCTCTTTCTCTTACCAGATTTCCATTTAGGCAGACAAACATACAGAAGGATAACATTAGACAGTAGGTAGGCAAATGCTTTGGGTATCAAATTGCTCTATACATTAGGCAATGCTAGAATTTGCCATCTGTAATGATTATAATCCAGCATTATTCAGATTTGCCATAATTAAAAACGTAATACTTTTTTTCCTGTTAATGTCCATGAAAATCAGCTGGCACCCAAGTAAATGACCACTTTTACAAACTTTTTAAGCAGCCCAAGAGTGAGAACTACCAATGAATTTCTAAATGAGCTTACTGGCTTTTGTCAAGGAAACATCTGCTCCATTGATGGAAGGAAAAAATAAATAAATAAATTAATATCACGCTTCATCCCGGCAAGTTAGGGGATATTATGCAGAATCAATTCACAGGAGGCTCTGTTTCCTCGGCTCGCGTCACAGTGCAGCTGGGAAAAGTTGAAACTGCAACTTGTGTACAGCGGAAGGGCAGAGGAGATCATTTCCATGTGGCTTAGTGTTCATAGGCATTTTTTTCCTGGCCTCTTTCACAAGCTGTCCAATGCTGATAAATGATTCACTTCTAAAATAATGTTATTGTGGCTTAGAACCTGAAGACTCAACCAACACTAGTAGATAACTTTAATCAGTAAATATAAGTAACACAAAATGACAGGGCATAATTAACATTAATGTGGATCACACAAACATTAGACATTCAAATGCTCATGGAAGTAAATAACGTCCAACTAAGACACCCAATCAGATATTATCTAAGCACAAGTCAGTTATTTTTTCACAATCGTGATGTATATTAAGTTGACATATAGTATGTATATTAAGTTGACATTATAAAGAAGTATTTCTTATAAATTCACAAAAATACACTGCATATGTTTGCAGTTTAAAGTGGTGTTCAAATGGCCAGAGTCTAAATGTAGAGCCTTAAAACTTATAGAATATGTGCACATTTAGGCAGAAAAGGTTCAATTTCAGAAAGCATGTCTTCTGTGTTTCTAAGGCATGTTTTTCCTGAGATAAGTGTATGCTCTGTTCACTTGTCTCTTTAAAGGCAACTTTTGTAGATGGAGTTCTCATGGAAATAAGGAATGAATACAGCACAAAAGAAGGCATGTGTGTCAAGGTGCATATTGTGACATTGCCTTTCTACCAAAATACATTGAAAATGCAAGTATCCGGAATGTAAAAATAAAATAAAAAAAGTTTTTGCAATTTCCATTTACCCCATTATGGTAACTGCAAGAATTTGAGGTTAATTCACCAGTAGTCTGATATTTCAATGTGGCTTCAGGCTACATATTTTCTGACTTTTGTTTCTAAAATCTATCTTGCTCTTATTTTCCCATCATCTTAAATCTGCTAGAGCTCCTTCTCAGTTTATTCTGGTTCCTACAAATAGGTGGTGTGATCTCGGGGAGATCGAAGGAGGCAGTGCAATCAGAACACAGCATCAAATGTGACTGAAGCAGGCAAGGGTCTTATACTGGAAAACAAATACCAGAGTCATAGTAAAGTCTTATTTTAGCTTCTTCTAACACTTAGGGGATGCATAAATGCATAACAATGCAGAGGCATGTCCAGGAAGAGGCAAAAAAAAGTCTAAATAACAGAAAGAAGTCTAAAGCACTGCTCATCAAAGTTTACATTTACATTTATTTACTTTGTAGACACTTTTCACCAAAGCAACTTACAAAAGAGATCAGCATAAGAGAGTAGGCATCAATCTGGGAACTCTTTAAAACAAGTGCTACAGGACAAGGTTACAAAATTGATCATCACAACTGAAGAGAGCAGTTGAAAGACTGCAAGGAACAAAGTTCCCTGTGCTACCTAGATTTGTTTTCTCCTAATTAAACTACAAAAGACCTTTGTTTTGTTTTATGAATCCAGGGATAAAGCAACAAACATCACTGGCATAAAAAATGTGGCAATTGACATAATAAATCAAGAATAAAATAGCAGTGCAAAAAAAAAACAAAAAAAAAAAACATCAAGATAGTGAAAAAGTAATGTGATTGTCATAACAATATAATGTATTAATTGGTACACAAAAGGTGCAAAAATAAAAAACAGAGATTCCAAAATTTTACAACAATACAGTTGGAAGCTTAAATGTATCCTTGTCTTTGTAATTGAACATAACACTGCTATAAAATGACAGCACAACTTGTTTCAGCTACTGTTAATAAGGCTTACCAAAGCCTTTACTTCCTCAGACATCTGATAAAGCTCAGATTTCTCTGAGTGCTCTTACTAATTTTTATAAGATGACAGTAGTGTCGATCCTTATTGACTCCATAATATCATGGTATATGGCACCTGCTCAGCTCAAGATCATATAGCATTGAATATCGCAGACAGTACAGATCATTAATAACACCAAGTGGCCTTTGTACAGGGCATGTTTATATCATGCTGCCTTAGAAATACAAGCGGGATTACTGAAGACATCAGTCATGGCATATTCTCCCTTATGACAATTCATTTAGAGCCATTCAAACTTATATCAGTTGTTCCAGAGACAGTTTCTATCTACAGATCGTAAGGTTACCAAACAGCCAGTTATAATAACAAATACTATATGTCTTCTTTCATGTGTATGTTGTATATTGCTGTAGCTATGTGTGGCACTCTATGAATTCTGTTTTTTAGTGTTTCTCTTGTTGGTATTGCATTACTGTCATTATTCTGAGGAGACCTGCAAGTAAGACAGTCTTTGTAATATGCACACATGACAATAAACTACAACTTTCATAAAAATTTTGTCCTAATCACTAGAAACATTTGAAATTGCAGCATTTACGGGCTGCAGGAAACCATGGGAAGAAAGGCTGCTGGGGAGACATAAAAGCAATGATGTGAAGACCACTACTGGACTTCTTTTAAAATGGCAGAATCTCATAAAATACAATTTTTTCCCAATAAACAAATAAACTGTTTTTCATAATTTGTGCACTCTCGTGACACAAATCAATGTTCAAGAACATTCTTTTCTTGAAGAAGGATGCATTTGGTAAGATTTAAGGCTTTTGTGTTTATGTTTGGAACCATGCTCCTTGGTGCCCATTTTAAACTGCAAACACATGAACTTTGCTTTTTTGAAATTCATTAAAAATACTTCACTTTAGAACAAATTTGTCTATGACAAATTAATTAGTTGTTGATGTGGACCCCCAGTACTTGTAGGAGTAGACCACCTCAACATCCATTTGAGTATGAGTTATAGGATGAAGCATCCTAAAAGCGTAAAATGGCAAAATAATTACGTGAATCTTAATTTCATATTCAAGTGCAATCCAGGTTGAGTTTTGCTGTAATGACACCCACAGCCAGCTATGCAATTTAGGTGAATTAGATGGACACCTAGAGTAGTAAGACCTCAGAGGCAACATTTTTTTTTTAACAATACCAACACTGGCTTACAAACACTCAGACTCAACATAACTGTCCAATTCTCATTAACACTATTATATTGTTTTGATAACTAGAGATGTCTGATGACTTGCATGAGCCATTTGCAGATGGTCTTCCAAGTTCCTAGATGGTGCAGCTTGATTTAGTGACATTTGATTGAAGAATGGTCCAAAGTGATAGAATGTCACTGGACAAGCGAACTATCAATGAATTCCTCACATGAAACTTTGAGCGGGTACACAAAGAAGTTCTGCTCAGAAAACTAACACAGTGAGAACATGCAGCAGAGTCCAGATATGGTAATTGAACCCATGACGCTTGAACTGCAAAAGTGCACACCACGATGCTTCAGTTACACTAACCAGTACTTACAAATCAAGCATAGAATTGAGTTCAACAGAGTCAAAACTGTGACTTAAGGTTTTCATATTCCATATCATTAGCATTCTGAAACTTTTCTAGGACTTCCTCAACTATATGTTGTTTTTTTTTTTTTTTTGAAAAAGACATTTCCCTAGTACAAACTTCAAGTCTTATTGCACATCAACCAAACAATCCACATGCTTACTCACAGAAGCATTTGTGTAACAATGTGTAAAGATGGGTCAAGAATAGCTGTCACATAAGCAATATACTGTATTTTTTGTCTTTTATGTATGGGTGTGACATATAGTATGTGACACTGTTCCCCTAGCTGAAGCACCACCAAATGGAATGCAAAACACTTCTAAAAATTTAGGCGACTTTACATCCTTAGAGGCATTCATTTTAAATATTAAAACAGATTCCAACACAATTATAATGCTAGTCTACAGACCACCTGGGCCATATTCATCGTTCATAACTGAATTTAGCAACCTTTTATCTGATTTGGCTATAAATTATGATCACATAGTATTGATGGGGGATTTTAATGTACACATTGATGTGGAAACTGACACTTTTAGCAAATGTTTTACTTATTTGTTAAATTCAGTAGGATTTTGTCAGATTGTCAAAGGTCCAACTCATAATCATAACCACACATTAGATTTAATTATAACTTACAAAGTTGAAATTCAAAATTTAAATATTACTCCATTAAATGAAATTATTTCTGATCACTACTTAATTACATTTGATTTAGTCCTGCCCTTGCCAACGTACTCACAGATTAAAACAAAGACAGTGCAACATCTAGATTGTAGTTCTGCTTCAAAATTTATAGATACTTTGAGTAAGTCGAGTGTAATTGTGGAAAACCATTTAGATCAGTTAACATCAAACGTAAACGTGGAAAACAATTTACATCAGCTAACATCACATGTGACCTTGAGAGAGATGCTCTGGACGCAGTGGCTCCCCTTAAAACAAAAGCGATCAAAGCACATAGAAACTCTCCCTGGTTTAATGAAAACACTCAAGCTCTTAAATTAGAGTGTCGAAAACGGGAGCGCAGATGGAGAATAACAAACCTACATATATTTCAAATTGCATGGACAGAGAGTGTTAAAAATGTAAAAAAGATCTCTTTAAAGCTCGCTCAGAATACTATTCTACAATAATATATAGCAATAATAAAAATTCTCGAGTACTGTTTAGAACAGTGGCTAAATTAACAAATGGGAATTCAGATCAAAAGTGCAAAACAACAACAACAACATTTATTTATATAGCACATTTTCACACAAAAAGTAGCTCAAAGTGCTCTAAAAAATACCAAAATACCAACAGATATTAGCAGTACAGACTTTATGAAGTTATTGAATGACAAAATTAAAAATATAAGACCCCAGATCTCAGCATCACAGTACAAACCACATACTAACTTAGCAGACCCTGTCTCACATTGTATTCAACACTTTTGATTTTTTGAAATTTTAATCCTGTAACTGAGCAGGAAGTCTTAACTTTAATTTCTAAAATGAAGTCCACTACTTGTTCCCTAGTTCCAGTGCCAACAAAACTAGTAAAATGTGCAAAGGATGTTCTTGCAGCGCCTATTCTAAACATTACCAATAATTCATTATTGTATGGCACAGTACCTGATGCACTAAAAGTGTCAGTCATTAAACCATTACTTAAAAAAAATCAGACCTAGACCCAAATATACTCAATAATTATGAACCTATTTCAAATTTACCCTCTCTCTCTAAAATACTAGAGAAAAGTAGGGGGGCTGTCAAGAGGAAGGGCCTGTTAAAGCCCATTGCGGCACTTCTTGTGTGATTTTGGGCTATACAAAAATAAATTATATTGTATTGTATTGTATATAGTACAAGTGGCTAATCATAGACAACTATAGATCATTAAAAACGTATGAAACTCAATATCTGATCATTAAAAAGGTCTGAAACTCAGATATCCAATGGTAATGAGCCTTTCATTGTATGTGGTGCAACATAGGTAAGATTTTTAATAAAAGCAGATTCATTCATATTTTACTAACGAATGAGAGAAGACAACATGAAAACTTCTGATTTATTTGAAAGATGATACCCTTGGGTATGTAAAAATACCATTATTGCTTTTGATTGAGTTGTGGCTTTAATGCAACATACACAAACAACTTTGAAATATGGTTGTCCCTCTGGTGGGGCACCTCATGCGTAAGTGGCTACACATGTTATTCTCTTTGTTAAATAAAGCTACCACCAAGCAATTAACCCATTTACTATGATGTTATATTGTTATAGTAATACATTATTTGTGTTTGAACACTTTATAAAAATAACACACTCTGTACTAAAATTCTTGGTCAAATTTACGATCATTTACCTTGTATCTGTAATAAATATTATTATTACTTATTTATCAAGAACTTACAAGCATTATTTAGAAGTTTATTATTATTATTAAGCATTATCAAGAACTTATAAGCATTATTTATCAAGAACTGTGGAATTCTGCAATTCAAATATGTACTGTACCTATAGTCCACAATAAATGCATATATAAATGTGAGTATACAAATCAGTTCATAATCCATTTACTACCAGATTCTAAAATGTATGATAATATGGGGAATACTATATTAATAGGTAAAATAGCAATAATAATCCCATTTTTATGAAACTTTTATGTCATAGAAAGGCTAATACGATTGGGGTTGTCACCATTTACAGCGTCACCTAGGGCAGCCAAAATGCTAAAGCTGCCCCCGATAACACAACACTTTATTGAGAGGTGTGTCCTATGTGTGCATATGGGACATTCCAGGAGTTTGGTTACAGAGTTTTAAAAGCAGTTGTACTTTGTCCTCACTAATTTGTCTGTATACACAAAAGAAAGAGTCATCAATGACAGAACTACAAAATAGGGGGCACACTGTGTTTTTGATTTTAGGCTTGGACTTTTTCTGTGCATTTAATGACTATGAATTTGATTTGGCCTTTTGTTTGGTTGCAAGTGTTCACTCCCATGGTGTCACAATATCTGGCATATTTAGAACTGCATATGTAGCCTGAGAATGGGAGTAACAATGTGCTGGACCGGGAAAGCCCTGCTGTGTTCGAATACAGAATGGCAGCGAATCGATTGTCACTAGAGCAGTGCGTACATTGTGTACATTTATACTCCGCAACAAACAACTATGAGATGGTGAAACAGAGGATGGCAGTTGAGTTTGGAGGCAGTAGCTCTAGTGTGCTAACCTTCCCAAGAACAAACACAAAATTTGACATCAGTAGTACTGTATTGCAAGTGAAGGGAGCAGGTAGGCCCAGGAGTGTGCATACCGATGCCAACGCAGCTCTTGTGGCTAATACCTTTCAAAGTTACCCTGAGAAGCCAAAATCACTGCGCTGTATGTCCAAAGAGCTGAACATTTCTCCCTCAACGCTGCAGAGAAGAATGAAGGAGCTGTATTTAAAGCCGATTCATCCTTGTTTGGTCAATGCTCTCAATGAGGATGATTCGGGCAGGCGCATGCAGTTCGCAGACGTGTGGTTGGGAATGCTACAGGAAAATCCAGGTTTGACAGAGCACGTGATTTGGATAGAAGAGGCCAAATTTCACTTTTCCAGCAGTGTTAACTTGCACAATTGAGTGTACTGGCATGTACAACCCATTATGTGCCATTGATATTGATGACAAAAGTCGTGGTGTCATACAGTAGTATGGGGTGGCATCTGTTATGATGGTTTGACAGGCCCATTCTTTTTCAACGACACCGTTACCAGAGAAAATTACATGCAGTTGTTTACAAGTACTGTGTATACTTCATTGTCTGCACGACCAGACATTGATGATCTGTGGCGGCAGCAAGATGGGGCACCGCCACACTACGCTGTACCAGTGCAACAGTGGTTGAACGAAACATTCATACAATGCTGGATTGGCCGATGCGGGCCTGTGGAATGGCCGGCTCAGTCTCCCACTTTCACCCCACAAGACTTTTTCCTTTAGGGTTACCTAAAAGACAAGGTGTATCACCATCTCATCCACAATGAGGCTGAGCTACGCACAGCTATCTCAGAAGAATTTCAGGGGATACCAGTACAGATGTGCCAAACCGCCTGTGACAACTTTGCTCTTCGTCTTCAGGTGTATATCGATCTGGATGGCGTATTGGTGGACCACACCATGGAGAACAGGGGATGAAAAACATTTAAGGTTCTTAATGTTCAAGTTCCATTTTGCTACTTGATAATAAATAACATTGGTAGGCTCCTGACAATAATGGTTTTTCAATCGTATACATACAGTAAATATATATAAACTGAATGACTGAAAAATCATTTTTCTTGGCTTGATTTTTTCATTAGGAAATAAAACTGCATTGGTAAATGACATTTTAGAAGTACCAAGTCAGATCACTGTTTATTTCCTGCAACCTGTCTTAATTTCCTAAGTCAAGATTCCATTGGACGTTTTCTTACTGTAATTTTGTAAATTTGCAATTTGTAAAGACATAATCACTCCCATCCCGTCTCCTGAGAAGAACAGTCTATAAGAATAAACTAAATTGAATTTAATTTGAAATAAATAGAGAACTAGGGCAGATGAATGTTTGAAATTTCACAGAAAATACAGTGGTAATTGGAGGAGGCAATTACATTTAATGAAGGAAATGTATCAATACATATGTAACTAAAGTGACTAAGAAAAGAATACACCAATTTAAAGGTGTACATTTGGAATTTGGATACAGTAAAGCTGACATAGTCCTTTTCTTTGTGTAGTGAGATGTATCTTCTGAATTTGTTCAGTTATTTTGAACACGTGGGATGCCCAAGGGACCATTTTTTAAAAAAAAATCAGAATACCCTATAATGAGATACTGCTGCATGAGTGGCGCCACAAACTGAAATATTTAATTCAATTTATTTTTATTCAAGCACTTCCCATTTATAAGACATGAGCTCTGTACACACTAGTTTAAGCTGGAGAGAGTTATGGCCATTTCCTTGATCAAAAGAGAACAGAGGAGAGATAGGAAGTCCTGATGAGATCTACACCTCCTGTTGCTAATCACTGGGGCTATTGGTTAGAGAAAGGAATTATTCCTCAGTGCTAGTTAAAAGACAAATACAGCATATGTAAGCAGGATCCTAATATTCTTGAGACAATTGTTCACAGAGTCACTCTTGTTTTTAGTTACTCATGCCTTTGGAATTTCTCATGTTTTCAATCTTTTACAGGTGCTGGTCATAAAATTAGAATATCATGACAAAGTTGATTTATTTCAGTAATTCCATTCAAAAAGTGAAACTTGTATATTAGATTCATTCATTACACACAGACTGATGTATTTCAAATGTTTATTTCTTTTAATGTTGATGATTATAACTGACAACTAATGAAAGTCCCAAATTCAGTATCTCGGAAAATTAGAATATCAATTAAGACCAATGCAAAAAAAGGATTTTTAGAAATGTTGGCCAACTGAAAGGTATGAACATGAAAAGTATGAGCATGTACAGCACTCAATATTTAGTTGGGGCTCCTTTGGCCTGGATTACTGCAGCAATGCGGCATGGCATGGAGTCGATCAGTCTGTGGCACTGCTCAGGTGTTATGAGAGCCCATGTTGCTCTGATAGTGGCCTTCAGCTCTTCTGAATTGTTGGGTCTGGCGTATTGCATCTTCCTCTTCACAATACGGGGTTAAGGTCAGGCGAGTTTGCTGGCCAATCAAGAACAGGGATACCATGGTCCTTAAACCAGGTACTGGTAGCTTTGGCACTGTGTGCAGGTGCCAGGTCCTGTTGGAAAATGAAATCTGCATCTCCATGATGTTCGTCAGCAGCAGGATGCATGAAGTGCTCTAAAACTTCCTGGTAGATGGCTGCGTTGACCTTGGACCTCAGAAAACACAATGAACCAACACCAGCAGATGACATGGCACCCCAAACCATCACTGACTGTGGAAACTTTACACTGGACCTCATGCAACGTGGATTCTGTGCCTCTCCTCTCTTCCTCCAGACTCTGGGACCTTGATTTCCAAAGGAAATGCAAAATTTACTTTCATCAAAGAACATAACTTTGGACCACTCAGCAGCAGTCCAGTCCTTTTTGTCTTTAGTCCAGGCGAGACGCTTCTGACGCTGTTTCTTGGCTGGACACAAGGAATGTGACAGCTGAAACCCATGTCTTGCATACGTCTGTGCATGGTGGTTCTTGAAGCACTGACTCCAGCTGCAGTCCACTCTTTGTGAATCTCCCCCACATTTTTGAATGGGTTTTGTTTCACAATCCTCTCCAGGGTGCGGTTATCCCTATTGCTTGTACACTTTTTTCTACCACATCTTGTCCTTCCCTTCGCCTCTCTATTAATGTGCTTGGACACAGAGCTCTGTGAACAGCCAGCCTCTTTAGCAATGACCTTTTGTGTCTTGCCCTCCTTGTGCAAGGTGTCAATGGTCGTCTTTTGGACAACTGTCAAGTCAGCAGCCTTCCCCATGATTGTGTAGCCTACAGAACTAGACTGAGAGACCATTTAAAGGCTTTTGCAGGTGTTTTGAGTTAATTAGCTGATTAGAGTGTGGCACCAGGTGTCTTCAATATTGAACCTTTTCACAATATTCTAATTTTCTGAGATACTGAATTTGGGACTTTCATTAGTTGTCAGTTATAATCATCAACATTAAAAGAAATAAACATTTGAAATACATCAGTCTGTGTGTAATGAATGAATCTAATATACAAGTTTCACTTTTTGAATGGAATTACTGAAATAAATCAACTTTGTCATGATATTCTAATTTTATGACCAGCACCTGTATATATAGTATCTCTTTTCATCTTGCCCACTTTGATAGAGGACTTCTGCTAAAGTATGTCCTTGTCTGCTCATTTTCTTACCGTCTTTACTCAATCTATGTTCTAAACCTTGCTTGAAAATTTTGTAAATTTTAGAAATCCAAACTCATCTTTCTAAATAATCTGCTGACATGCTTTGTGTTATTCAGGTAACTCAGTCAGAGATAGTAGCATTGGAGGAGATTGTTCCATAGGTCGTCAGAAGAGTACTTAACCTGTGATTTTATACCACGACAGAAACAGTGTGTGCATATTAATAGCAATTGACATGCCAATACTAATGCTAAAACTGATCTAGTCATTGTGAACGAATTTGTAAATAAACTTTTCTAATTACTGGGCTTGAAATTTAGCTTAAATAGAGTTTAGGTCACAGCAGGTAACGGTAAATACAGCCAGGTCTGGAGCACTTTTATTAGGGAGTCTGGACAGCTTCATAGGGATTATTATTAAGAATTTATGGTGAGTACCTCCAGCCTTAATAGTTTTCATACCTGAGCTTTAAGTAAGTAACTCATTGGAAGATACTGGACCATGTTGTGGCTACAAAGTCTGAGAGACAGGACTAGCATAAAAGGTATACTGTATATATTTAATAAGGTGATGGGATAAGGATAGAAGAAAGATGTTTTGAATTAAAATATTACCACCACGGTTCAGTAGTAAGTGCTATAGTCTCACAGCTTCATGAGACAGAGTTCATATCCCATCCTCATCACTGTGTATGTCTACAGTATACAACTTCTCCAGAAGACAGCTTTCCACCACAAAACAATACATTCTCACCAAAGGTTTGAAGTTCAATCACAAAGGCGTCTCCAACTTGAACTTCCTAGGCTCCCTGGAACATATCGTACAAAAAGAAAAAATACCAGCACACAATGCACAAGAAATAAAATGTGTTATGGCCAGCCAGTAACATGCAAGATATTCGACGGTATGTATTTCTGTAAATGAACAGAAGGCTTTGAAGATTGCTATAAAATGACAACAGCAGTGCTATTATACCAGCCAACAAAGTAGGTGCAACAGTCATATTAGACAAAGAACAACATGTCACTGCAATAGACGAAATGCTCTCTAACACCACCACTTATGAACAACTAACCAACTAAATCCATCTTTAACAGAGTAAACACCACTCTGAATAAGCTCTGTAATAACAACCACCTAAAATTACAGGATTATTATAAAATGAAATCCTATGATGTGAATAGCCCTGAATTGTATGGCCTCAAAAAAATCCATAAAACCCCTCTAAAATTCAGACTTGTGGTCAGCCTAACAGGTGGGCCAACGTATATCTTACATGAAAAGATTTTTTCAAATGCTCAAACATTTAACATACGATTCTGAATATTCTGTTAATAGCATCGAGGTGGCACTGCAGCATCTAAAAATGTATCCATTGCTGAGGATGAGATCATGTGGTTTACAACAGGGGTCCCCAACTGCCTGCAATGGAGACTCGATCAGTGAAGGGCTACAGCAAAACGGCTGCCGCCTTCATTGAGGACACTTTTCAGAACACTAGGCAGGCGGGGCTTTGCAGCGGTGCAGAGAGAGGAGCGCGACCAAGCTGAGGAGAGATACGAGCATATACTACAGGTAAAATTCCATTACAACAAAGTATTTTTATGGTTCCGACAGTTTCCCCATATGACACGAGTCTATAGAAATCTTGTTACTATGAAGTACATTCAGCAGATACTTTCATTATAACGAAGTGAACTTGAAATGCTTGAATGAATTATCCACAGAGCAGTTAGTTCTGTGGTCACAGCTCAGTTGTGCACAACGATCCCCAAACAGAAACACTGAAAAAAAAAATTTCTTTCTTCGAACTTTCCTCGCACTGTTTATTTTGCTGTTTTTGTTTTCGGTGATTTTCAGTGATACCTTTTGCTTATTGCTCGTCAACATTTGAAAAACATCCATTGGAATGTAACTCACTGTCACCCTCTTATAGAAACGGCAGACATGAAAAAACGATAACAGTTCATATTAGATAAAAAAAACTAAATTTTTGCAGCAAAAAGAAAAAAAGAGAATTCGGAATTTCATCATTGACACTGTCAACTTTCTTGAAAGACCGAGCAAAAAAAGAAAAAAAATCTCAGGTTGCAAACATATGCAAACTGCCACATCCTGCTGTTCCCGTTTCAAGCTGAATAAAGCTGGCTTTGCTCAAGTACTGAGACTCAGCTTTGTGTTTTGGGGTGTAAGATAGGGACTTATAGAGCGCCCATGATCTTTCAGGATTCGCTTCTGTGGCGCCTCACTGCAGCGTTGTGAGCCTGGGGTTGCCCTGCCCCAGCAACGGACAAACAATCTTACACAGATGAGGCAATCGCTCTTCAGGATGCACTTCAGTGTAACGTTCCCGTTGGGTGGGGGTTGTGGGTGGTCCCAAAAGAGTTCAGAAACCTCAAAAATGAAGAAGAAGAAAAGCATTATTTGGCTTCTGATTGATAACTGTGCTGCTCACAACATGCTTCCACATTTAGATAATGTTTGCATTGAATTCCTCCCACCCAATTGCACAGCAGTGCTTCAGCCATTGGATTTGGGCATCATTCGCACCCTGAAAGTGTATTATTGCAAGGAAATGATGAGAAAAATTCTCATCAGCATAACTTGTAGACAGGAGGAGATTAACATTAACTCGAAAGAAGCTATTGAAATGATTGCAAACGCCTGGACGCAAGTTAAAGAAAGCACTATAGTGACAAATACAGAATCTCATTACTATGAAATTTTCATTACAACGAAATATTTTTTAGGTCCCTGGCAGTTCGTTGTAACAGAATTTTACCTGTATTTGCTCTACAGGCATACAGGCACTATCGGCACCCAACCTTTACCCACTCAGAAGACTCAGTATCCAGCCAGGCTGGAGGAGTGCTGGGGGAGCCTGAGGTGGGAAATATGAGGCAGCAGCATGTGGGGCAGAGGCAGAAGATACCCGTTGTTCAAGTTGGCAGATAAAGTGGCTGTATTCAAAGCCAAACTTGATTTATGGGGCCGACAAGTGAACATTGGGATTTTTGATATGTTTCAAACGTTAGCAGAGGTTGTTAAAGATACCAAGCCAGGGCTTTCTTTCACCCAGCTGGTGTATAATCACCTATCTCAGCTTTCAATAGAGTTTGAGCATTATTTCCCAACCACAAAAGACCCCCGAAATGGGAAGGAATGGATCCGTGACCCATTTGTGAATAAGCCAGGTGAATCTACTTTGTCTGTGTTTGAAAAGGATCAACTGCTTGAAGGTTGCAAATGATGGTGGCCTTAAAAGTTTGTTTGAGACAACTTCAAATCTCCATACCTTTTCCATTAAAATCAAGAGGGAATATCCTGAGGTTGCCACAAAACCACAGAAAAGTCTGCTTCCATTTCCAACATCCTATCTTTGTGAGACAGCGTTTTCTGCAGTGACAGCAACCAAAACGAGATTACGGAGTAGACTGAACATAAGCAACACACTTTGCGTGTCACTGTCTTCCATCGTCCCCAGATGGGATCGTCTGGTTGCAGAAAATACAAGCTCAGGGCTCCCATTGATTCTGCATTATGATAAGTTGTATAATTTCTATTACAATATTATAACTTAATAATAATAGAACTATAATGTAAATTGTGTATAAAACTGCCCTACAAACCCACCCCGAATCCTGCCCCCCACCGGTCCCTGGAAAAATTTGCTTCTATAAAACGGTCCTTGGTATCAAAAAGGTTGGGGACCACTGATTTACAGCATACCATGTGGTTCATGCTCAGCTGTATACATGGGACAAACATCAAAAACACTCGCAACACATATACAGGAAAATCACAATGCTGTCAGAAGGAAGGACCCACATTCTCTGAAGTATGCACATACAAGTTCCACCAGACACTGATTTAACTGAGATACAGTGCAAGTAAAATTTAAGGCTAATACTAAAAGTGCCAGAGAACTGGCTGAAATATGGCTATCCAATGAAAACGACATCGACATTTGAAAATGAACCCAGCAATTGCAAGTATAAGAAGAACAACATGCACATAATAAATAAGACTTTATGACCAACAAGGTTTGCACCCCACCTTATACACCCCCCCCCCTCCCCATTTGCTATATATTACCTTGGATTCCTGTATGTCTAATCATTTTCCTCTGATGATGACCCCTGGTAGGAGATGTAAGCTTAGGAATAAAAAACTATTTTAAGATACGTGATTAATTTTCTCAGTTTGTGGATTTCCACTTACAAATGACTACAGTATATAGAGTTTGCATGTGCCCACATCACAGGGATGTCCATGTTTGAGTGCTGGTGTTTGAATAACTGCCCACTGAAGACAGAGAACTATGTGTGGGTTTAGGTTATACCTTTTGTTCCAAGATACTGAGATAAGCCCCAGCTTCCCATAACTCTGAACTGAAGTAAGCAACCTCTGAAAATGGATGATAGGACAACATTATGAGTTGCTTTTAGTTGATGGAAATAACATTCCTTTCATTTTTAATAGTAGAAATTGTGGTTAATGTTTCATTCCTGTGCAAACTCAGCATAGTTGCTTATGTAAAATAACATCTGATTCTACTTCGGTGTAGCTGGAATTCTTCTTACAGTTGCCTAAAATAATTCAGGTTAGCTTTTGCTACAGAAATGTGACTTTCTTTTTTTGTTATTTCTTTTTAATTTCAAGTAAATAACCCTCCTGACTCTCCTTCACTCACAATCTAAGATTTAAAAAGTCAGAAAATATAAAATACATAAAGATAAAGGTATATAAAATACTCTGAGGATTGAAAGTGAAGAGCTGTATCTAGGAGAGCTTTCTATACTTTGTAAAATAGCCGAATTGACCTATGTTGAGCAAATTTTATGTTTTTCAGTTTCAAGAAGGATCTATTGGGACCCCAAAGGGCATTAGCCAGTGTTCAAATTCTTAGACAAAG
Source organism: Erpetoichthys calabaricus (assembly GCF_900747795.2). Lineage (NCBI taxonomy): Eukaryota > Metazoa > Chordata > Cladistia > Polypteriformes > Polypteridae > Erpetoichthys > Erpetoichthys calabaricus. The sequence goes on along the minus strand of NC_041401.2, from coordinate 129,158,805 downwards.
CAAGAACATATAGCTAAGGGATTCTGCTGCCTGCCTCTATCTCCAACAAGTTGGGTCTGATCCAGAAAATGGGATCTTGTAAAGATAAACACAGTGTATTATTTTAAATTGTATGAATCCTTGCATAGCACAGACTGAAGAAGAGATTATGCTTTTGAAAGTGGCTTCCCACTCACTATGTGTGATAATAATATTTTGCCCCAGCACTTAAGTTTGCCCAGCACACCTAAGGGTAAGCTATCTTGTAGGTGCTAATATACTTTTGAGAATACCTCTTCATGTATATTGTTGTTAAGAAGAAATATCTTCATAATAGTTAAAGGTGGAAATGTTGGAAACAGAAGGCTATTCCAATTAAAACATTTAACATTTCCAAGAAATAGAAAAAAATACTTTTGCTGCAATTTGTATTTCTTAGTCACTTGTTTGAATGTCACAAAACTGCCAAAGTTTAAATTAAGGGAATCAAAAAAAATTAAGAATTGTGCATTAGTTATTTCGGAGAAAAATGTCTAAAATTCAAAACGTCTTCAGTACTGATATGGAATTCTCACTGGATTTTGAACTACTGAATTTTTTCTACAAATAAAACAGTTTATGTATAAAAGAGTATATAGGAAAACATGCACAAAGGAAAACAAATTAAGACTTCCTTTATTTAGTAATTCATACAGGTAAAAGACTAAGTAATATGTGGCTCATTCCAGAATCACAGAGTCTGAGTGCTTGTGAAAGAGTTGAACAGCTTAAATACTGATAACTTTAAACTTCAAGCCTTTCATGATCTAAAGCAATTATTGCATTTCCAGGTAGGATGATTACTTATTCTATATAAACAAGGCATGTCATCATCTAAAGATTTAATTATATAACATACTCCTACACAGTTCCGGTGCTAGATAATTTTGTGCCCTAGGCCAATCTTATTAGTACACCAACTGACTGTTCTGTAGCTAACCTTTGCAACTGGGTAACCCACCCCACCCCCACCTAATGATCTGTGTCCTAAGCAAATGCCTAATTTGCCTTAGTGATGGTGCTGGCCCTGCTCCTCCTCCTCTCAAATCCTACATCTCACTCAAATTGGGATAATCAACTAAAATTAAATGAAAAGTCCACATCAGCTATATGGACAACACTGGCATCTGTGTTCAAGGAAACCTTTTGTTTTCAGTGCCCCCAAACTATCAAATTGTAATCAGACAAGTAGAGAGTGTCTCAAAAGTGTTGGCAAAATGATGTGGTGAAAGAGAGCAACCATTTCCACTATGAACTACAGTAGAGCAAATAACTTTTAAGTACAGTATATCTTATTAACTAGAATGAAATAATTTTATACAGGCTATTATTTTAGTGCAAAATCCAAAAACACAAAGTATTGCAAAAAGCCAGTTCCATTAATCTCTGTCAAAAGCCTTTGCGGCATGTAGGAATAATTGAACCTCCAGCATGATGGACTATATAAGGTAAGGTAGAAAAGATACTGTATACACCACATTGAACAGAACACAGAAATTAAAGAGTGTTTTCCCTTGACAAATCTTCACTGATTCTATGAAATGAAAGAAAGCACTAGATATCCCAGATTTAGATAAACCAAGTTAGATGAGGACGAGTGATCTAGTAATAGATGTATCACAGTGTCTGTATCAATACCTAAGTCTATTAACCTGAAATTATGCAAGCAGCAACTATGAATACAATCCTTACATCTCTACAGCAGATAAGTCAAAAGACATTACTTCAATTATTTTTAATCCCCATTTTTGACCTGTCAATAGGGGGCAGGCTCCATCAGTTTATACAACAAATGTGACTTGAGGAAGCAAATGGCTACCACATTCTACATCAGTAGCTCAACTTACTGCCTAAAAATAGGAAGCTTCAGATATCAGTCATACACATAAAAAAAAAAACATTCTGCAAACTGGACCTGCATATGACAACTGTAATGTGAGAAAACCTGCCAAAAAGTCTACCACATGGAACTAAACTAACCACCAATCTAAGAAAATGTGCAAGACTAAAAGTACATTTGCTTCTGTAAAAGAACTAGAAAAGAAATGAATGGACAGAAACTATCAAGAATGAATCATGGTATAGAGGGTATTATATCAGTTTGTCTAACATTACATACAATCAATCTGGACGCTAATTGACCAACACTGGAGTAGTGCAACAATCTAGCTGTCTATTCCTGACTGAAATTCATACATGGATATCTTCTTCTTCTCCTTCTTTCAGCTGCTCCCATTAGGGGTTGCCAAAGCAGATCATCTTGTTCCATATCTTCCTGTTCCTGCTCTGTCACACCCGTTACCTGCATGTACTCTCTTACCATATCCATAAACCTTCTCTTAGGCCTTACTCCTTTCCTCTTGCCTGGCAGCTCTATCTTTAATATCCTTTTTCCAATATACCCAGCACCTCTCCTCTGCACATGTCCAAACCAACACGATCTCACCTCTCATACTTTGTCTCCCAACCGTCCAACCTAAGCCGACCCTCTAATGTACTCATTTCTAATCCTGTCCATCTTCATCACACCCAATGTAAACCTTAGCATCTTTAACTCTGCCACCTCCAGCTCCGTCTCCTGCTTTCTGGTCAGTGCCATTGTCTCCAACCCATATAACAAAGCTGGTCTCACTACCATCCTGTAGTTCTTCCCTTTCACTCTTGCTGGTACCCGTCTGTCACACATTACTCCTGACAATCTTCTTCATCCATTCTCCACCCTGGCTGCACTCTCTTTTTCACCTCTCTTCCACAATCCCCATGTGAAACTCATACATGGATATAATGTATAAAATTAATCTTTAGCCCATATACACTGTCAAATCATTAATAAATCATTACTGATTACTAAACAAAGGTCTATTAACCATTCTCACCATTTTGTAGCTTTGACTGCCTTACTAAGATGTACTGCACTGCTGCTGAGGCCTGCCTACCACAAGGAGGTGATTCTTCACTTTATAGCCTCACCCTGTTGTCAGTCCAGCATGTGAGGCTCTGAATCCAAAAGTCAAACAAACAACTTGAGTGTGAGCCCTCCGGGGCATATGCCTCATGGTTTTTCATTCACAGCTATTTTTGTTTTGGCATCTGTAATAGTCTTGTGTCTAGATTTTATATCATTTTGAGTCTCGATTTTTGTGGCAGCTCTCCTTCGGGTTATTGTGTGATTTTGATGATCTGCAATTTAGATGGCAGTACGACTTCTAGTTGTCTAATGCTTTTAATTCTTGTATTGACATTTAGGAGAGTTTTATGCTTTGGTTACAACTTCTCAGGTTTAAGTATTCAACCTTTGAATAACTTCAGTGTGTGTACTCAAAGTACTGAAGGTCATTTGGCTTTTGACACATAGAAATTCTGCTTTTATTTCTGCTAACAGTTTTGTATCTAGTTGTGGTGACAAATTCACTTTTTAATTTTTGATTCACAGCAGTTCACCTTTCAATTAATGGTTTTGCATACATGTTTTACATATTTTGTAAAGTACTTCTGGCTGTTTACCATTTAGCTACAGTACGTCCATGGGTTAATGCTTTGGTTTTAGCAGTAATTTTCTTGACTTTCGATAACAACCCTATCTACAGTTTCTTGAACAAATACTTATCTCCCAGTCCAGCTACTCCATCATTTCCCTCGTGCCTGTAGTCAGCTCAGGACTAAAAAAGCACGTCAACATTCCAGATAAAGCATATAGCATAACATCTTCTTGTTTTATAATTCAGGCATATTTTTCCATTCACAAAAATAATTTTATTACTATAATATGACAAGATGGTGTGAAATATTTAAGCAAATTTTTATTTCAACAATCTCGACAAGGATTTGAGGTGCTAGGTTTTCAATAGTAATGTGAATTATGGAAGTCTAGTCAAGAGTTAGGTTCTTTGCCCCTCAACAGTATCTGCATCCAGGTACGTATTGCTGGTTTGTGCCTCTAAAGCTTTTTAAGTCAAAACAGACATTACTATTTATCACACAGCTTGGTAACTTATGATTTCCATTTTCAGTGGTGAGTCTGCTGCAATTCCCAAGTGTCCTTCATATTTATTCACATTATACTGAATCTGCAAAATTCTGCAAGTGCCCGAGCCAGACTTTTGTCCAGGTCCATCTACTGTATAATGATTTTTTGACCACAGGGAATCTGTCATTTCATGCAGTTAGTGTCACTTTCAAAATTCACAAGCTTGTTTGTTACCTTTTCATCTGGATTATTTACATAAATAAGAAAGATGACTTCATCATTAATGGGTTCTGATGGATACTATTTTTAATATCTCCTATTTCAGAAAAAAGTTGTTTGCATCATATCAATTTACTTTCTGTACTTAAGCTATGTATCCACTAATTTGCACATTGTGCCTTGAACTAGCTCTCCTATAAAACCTTATTAAATAATATTTGGAGAAAAAAAACAGTAGTATGTGTCCCTCTGACCAAATCATTTTGTTTTTTCTTCAAAGGATTATGGCATAGTGGTGAAAAATAACCCCAACCAGTCAAAACCCACATTGACTGTTTACTAGTGCACATTTACTTAACAATTATTGTTCTATGTTACTTACTGGCTTATAAATACCAATGTCAGTCTGATCACTTTTCAGAATTTTCAGTCTTTAGGAACTTACTCCGTGTGCAATGATTTCTGAAAATTATGTGTTAAGACTTTATATACAGTACAGACACCAACTTCCTACAGAGTTCTTCAGTATTTTCTACATAATGGAAGAGTTTGAATGCCCAAAGGGCAAATAATAGCGTGAACCAGGAGATGAAAGCTCAAGTTCAAAGGAAAATTGTTAATACTTGCTATAACAAATTTAATAACATATTTTTTAACAACTTAAATAATATCTGCAGCATGACATTACACAAAGCATGCTGACAGCTTAAACAACATGGATAAAGTTATGAAAATCAAGTCAAATAATGATAGTATCCAAGAGTAAGCAAAGAGAAATTAGTCTCCCAAAAATAAAAATAAATTCTAGTAGCATGAAGAAAAACTAAACCAAAAAAATAATGAGTATCCGAGAAAAATGCTCAAGGTAGAAAATACAGAATTCATGATATTCTGTAAATGTATGTAGCCTCTGGTGATTTGATTTTAGCTTTTTTAATCATACTTTCACTTCTTTTATTGTAATCTCCAAACCATTCAGGATCTCAGTAATATTTCTTGCAGCTATTAGGAAGATAGTGGCTTCTTCAAAAGTAGACAACATGAGGAAATATAAATGTAGAATATTTGTTAATTTGAGATATTTTTAATTTTTATTGCTATTATTAATACTCTTCACCTCTTTGTAGACAATTCTATTATTACTAAAGAGAAAGCTTTCTTTAATGCAGAGATGTTAGGTAAATATGATATCTGAATTTCCAAGAGGGGATGAATAAAGCATCCATCCACCCAACCTACCTACCTACATGGTGGAGAACAATTTAAAGCACAACAAAGCAGATATTCCACTGTCTGAGAACAGTACTCTGAAAGGGGCAGGAGTCTTAGGGGAAAACTGCTTCCTGGCTCTGCTTATTGATATCATGTAAACAGATTGTGTTTCCTTTGCAGTTAACAAGTTCTGTGCTAGAACAAATAAGCGTCAGTTTTTCTTTGTGATATCTTTAACAGAGAGCCTTTTTGGGGAAGAACTCTTTTGTTTGCTGCCATTATATGGATGCTATGCTGACAACATCATTTTGACTTAACTGTTCTAGTTTTGACGAAACAGTAATGGGTTAGATGTGGGCAAAGTTGTGTCTTTTGTAACTGATGGAGTTCTGGCCATACGTGGACCACTTAATAAACCAGTAAACAGGCTGTCATTATAAATGCAACAGTTGCATTTTTACTGTAATTATGACACATCATTTCATTACTATGTGGCAACCTATGGGGAGAAATGAAAGAAAACTTCATTTCCAGGTTCACTTTGTAACACAAAACGCCTGCAGCATGTCACAACTTGCCAAAGATAGTAAAGTAAATCTACTATTATTATAACAACCTTTGCTATTGGTATAGATATTTCCTGGTCTACAATGTTTTTGTTACCATTGCTGGTTGAGATTTACCTTTAGTTTGAATTCCTGGATGTTTAAAATCTGACTTACTCAAAGAAAAACATAAAAAATCAGTACCAATGAATCCTGGGTAACTGCGAAATACAAACACAGAGTAAATGTCACTGCAGTATTATTGTACAGAATTTTCCTATTAGTACATATTTGAGTTGTTATTGTCTTGAATAACTCCAAAAAGTGATGGAAGAAAATCTTTTCAATGGCCATCTTGACCCGTAACTTTGTATTACTTGAACAGAATGCCAACCCAGTTACTTAGCCCATTGATCACAAAATAAAGTAAATCCTAATGTGTCCACAATTAATAATAATAACTTTTTTAATAGATATCTCAGTGCCGTCGGACTATAACATTGGATCAAAACAAGGGCATAAATTAGAGCACAATCATCAGCTACAAAATGAGGTTAAAAGCCTTTGGAAAACATACGCAAAAGTAGACCCTATCATCATAGGGGCTACTGGGTCATTGCTAAATCCATAAAGCAATATACTGAAAAGACCTTGCACAACATCAGCATCTCTATTTTACAAAAATAAGTACTGATTTACACAGTGTCCATTGTAAGTAAAGTCTTTGGTACAGTTACCAGTAATTAATACCAGACATTTTCCTTTGAGATGACCATGACTAAGCTCCCTAACCCTGACTAGAACTCTTCTTCTTCTGGCTGTTCCCGTTAGGGGTTGCCACAGTAGATCATCTTCTTCCATATCTTTCTGTCCTCTGCATATTGTTCTGTTACACCCATCACATGCATGTCCTCTCTCACTACATCCATACACCTTCGCTTAGGCCATCCTCTTTTCCTCTTCCCTGGCAGCTCTATCCTTAGCATCCTTCTCTCAATATACCCAGCATCTCTCCTCTGCACATGTCCAAACCAACACAATCTCGCCTCTCTGACTCCAACCTGAACTGACCCTCTAATGTACTCATTTCTAATCCTATCCATCCTTGTCACACCCAGTGCAAATCTTAGCATCTTTAACTCTGCTACCTCCAGCTCGGTCTCCTGCTTTCTGGTCAGTGCCATCGTCTCCAACCCATATAACGTAGCTGGTCTCACTACCATCCTGTAGACCTTCCCTTTCACTCTTGCTGATACCTGTCACAAATTACTCATGACACTCTTCTCCACCCATTTCACCCTACCTGCACTCTCTTTTTCACCTCTCTTCCACAATCCCCATTACTCTGTACTGTTGATCCCAAGTATTTAAACTCATCCACCTTCGCCAACTCTACTCCCTGCAACCTCACCATTCCACTAACCTCCCTCTCATTTACACAAATGTATTCTGTCTTGTTCCTACTGACCTTCATTCCTCTCCTCTCTAGAGCATATCTCCACCTCTCCAGGGTCTCCTCAACCTGCTCCCTACTATCGCTACAGATCACAATGTCATCAGCAAACATCATAGTCCACAGGGACTCCTGTGTAATCTCGTCTGTCAACCTGTCCATCACCATTGTAAATAAGAAAGGGCTCAGAGCCGATCCCTGATGTAATCCCACCTCCAACTTGAATGCATCCGTCACTCCTACCGCAGACCTCACCACTGTCATACTTCCCTCATACATATCCTGTACAACTCTTATGTACTTCTCTGCCACTCCCAATTTCCTCATACAATACCACAGCTCCTCTAGAGGCACCCTGTCATATGCTTTATCCAGGTCCACAAAGACACAATGCAACTCCTTCTGGCATTCTCAAACTTCTCCATCAACATCTCAGAGCAAACATTGCACCTGTGGTGCTCTTTCCTGGCATGAAACCATACTGCTGCTCACTAATCATCACCTCACTTCTTAACCTAGCTTCCACTACTCTTTCCCATAACTTCATGCTGCGGCTCATCAATTTTATTCCCCTGTAGTTACTTAAATATCGGTACCAGTACACTTCTTCTCCACTCCTCAGGCATCCTCTCACTTTCCATATTGCCATTAAACAATCTGGTTAAACACTCCACTGCCATCTCTCCTAAACACCTCCATGCTTCCATAGATATGTCATCTGGACCAACTGCCTTTCCATTTTTCATCCTCTTCATTGCTGTCCTTACTTCCTCCTTGCTAATCCATTGCACTTCCTGATTCACTATCTCCACGTCATCCAACCTTCTCTCTCTCTCTTTCTCATCATTCATCAGCCTCTCAAAATACTCTTTCCATCTGCTCAACACACTCTCCTCGCTTCTGAGTACATTTCCATCTTTATCCTTATCACCCTAACCTGCTGCACATCTTTCCCAGCTCGGTCCCTCTGTCTAGCCAATCTGTACAGGTCCTTTTCTTCCTCCTTAGTGTCCAACCTCTCATACAACTTATCATACGCCTTTTCTTTAGCCTTCGCTTCCTTTCTCTTCACCTTGCGCCTTATCTCCTTGTACTCTTGTCTACTTTCTGCATCTCTCTGACTATCCCACTTCTTCTTTGCCATCCTCTTCCTCTGTATACTCTCCTGTATTTCCTCATTCCACCACCAGGTTTCCTTTTCCTCCTTCCTCTTTCCAGATGTCACGCCAAAAACCCTTCTTGCTGTCACCCTTACTACATCTGCTGTAGTTTCCCAGCTGTCTGGTAACTCTTCACTGCCACCCAGTGCCTGTCTCACCTCCTCCCTAAACTCAACCTTGCAGTCTTCCTTTTTCAACTTCCACCATTTGATCCTTGGCGCTGCCCTCACTCTCTTCCTCTTCTTGATCTGCAACGTCATCCTACAGACCACCATCCTATGCTGCTTAACTACACTTTCCCCTGCCACCACTTTGCAGTCTTCAATCTCCTTCAGATCAACTTTTCTGCATAGGATATAATCTACCTGTGTGCATTTTCCTCCACTCTTGTATGTAACACTATGTTCCTCCCTCTTCTTAAAATATGTATTCCCCACAGCCATGTCCATCCTTTTGGCCAAATCCACTATCCTCTGACGTTCTTCATTTCTCTCTTTGACACCATACCTACCCATCACCTCCTCGTCCCCATTGTTCCCTTCACCAACATGCCCACTGAAATCCACTCCAATCACCACTGTCTGTTCCTTGGGTACACTGTTCATCACTTCATCCAACTCACTCCAAAAATCTTCTTTATCATCCATTGCACACCCAACTTGCAGGGCATATGCACTAATAACATTCATCATCAAACTTCATAATCATTACTCTGCTTGACACTCTTTTCACCTCCAAAACACTCTTGACATAATGTTCCTTCAGAATAGCTCCTACCCCATTTCTCCTCCCATCCACACCATGATAGAACAATTTGAATCCACCTCCAATCCACCTGGCCTTACTCCCCTTCCATTTAGTCTCTTGCACACACAATATATCAACCTTCCTTCTACCATCATATCTGCTAACTCTCTCCCCTTACCAGTCATACTGCCAACATTCAAAGCTCCTACCCTCAGTTCTACTGTCTTTACTCTCCTCCTCTCCTCCTGCCTCCAGACACGTCTCCCCCCTCTTCTTCTCCTTCGGCCAACAGTAGCCCAATTTCCACCAGCACCCTGTTGGCTAACAGTACTGGTGGTGGTCGTAGTTAACCTGGGGCTCGACAGATCCGGTATGGAAATTTGTATTGTTGTCCGCATATTGATTTGGCAAAATTTTACACCGGATCCCGTTCCTGATGTAACCCTCCCCATTTATCTGGACTTGGGACCGGCATGAAGAAACACACTGGTTTGTGCATCCCCTGTGGCTGGGTTCCTAACCCTGACTAGACCTAAATTGTGGAATTTACCCCTACCCAAGGCTTTCAACTATACCCTGACTCAAGAGGTCTCTTGAGTGGGCATAGTTTTCATACCAGCTGAAAGGCTGTGAGATCTAAAGAAGTGAAATATAATAATAATGATAATGACAATAATAACAACAACATTATTATTATTATTTTTATTAACAACAACATGTAAGTATAATACTGTCTTACAGCCTATTTTTGAATACATCCTGAAATCAAAAGTTATCATACCCCCTTTGCTATAGTTTTTCAACATAAATTACTTTATTACATTGCATCATCTACAATCCATTTTTCCTGGTAATTGCAATAGCGGAACTAAACACACTAGTCTGCCCTATACTCAAGCAACGGTCCCAAGCTCCACATGATACTGTGAAATTCATTGTCATACTCAGATGCACTTTTAAATAGATGGAAAAAAAACATAACATAGATAAACTGAGAAACTCTCCATTATGACTCATTATATCAGTAGTAATGATCTAGAAGTATTATTTCTTGAAGATACCATATTTTTTTATAAAGAGTGAACTATTAAAGATGCTGTATTTAGATAGAATGGCTAAATTATATTGTTTTGTTTTAAAGTATTATACTGTTTAAAATACTAAATTAATAGCTAAAATAAAATATCAAGTTATTAAATGAGGTTTGAGAAAGATGGAGATATAAATGAAGCGCATTCTGTCCTAGTATTAGGATAAATGCATTTCCAGTACAAGACACTATAAAAAATCAAAACTGCGTGCAGCACAGACGCTTCCATGCTTGTAGCCTAATTTTATTTAAGCAGTAATGAAAAACAGCTCTCACTTGTGACACAATGGAGGCTGATTGGCTGGACTGTGAAAAGAGACAGGTGCGCCCTCACAGGAAGGATTCCACAAAGAGATCAGAGTAAATGAGGAGCTGTTAGCATCAAATCTCTCCGGGAAAATGGAGCACACATTCCACCTCCATTTGCTGTATAATTAAGTTAATAACAAGTGTTCTTATTCCGGCAGTGTGGCGTTCTTTCCTATCTGCACCTGCCCAGCTTGAAGCTTGGTGCCAGCTGCGCGTGCTTGGGCTTCTGAACAGTGAGCAGACCTTTGCCTAGTGGCTGAGGTCAAAAATAAAGTCAAGCGCTCTATTAATTGAGGTTAGATAAAATTAAATTGGGGGTGGGGAGGACCTGCGCCACACAAAATGCTTATGTTATATCATGACACTTTAAATAAAGTATGGAAGAGAGACTTTTGGAGTAAGATGGATTGAAATGATATTGCAGTTTTTTGATAGCCACTTGCAAAATGCAGTTTTATACAATTAATTAAACAAAGCTCTGACAGTTCTTCATTCTTTCTAAGGATAAAACAATTTTCAATAATGTTCACGAGGAATAACTTTTTTTTTTTGTAAAATATTGGTAGAACAAGAAAGGTACAAAGGAAGATTGGTAGCTTCAGAACTTGAGACTCTAAGGGACTTTGCTTGAAGTTTCTGATATGACTCTGATTCCAACAAGTTATATCACTGCAGAAGGTCTTTAGAATGGGAAGACCATGTTTCAGCAGATGTTAGTCATGACATAAGATGTACTGCACAGATACCTTTCTTTTTAGGGTATCTTGACAATACTGCAGTGCAACTGAAGGTGAACATGCCACTTCCACTATTAACTATCAAATTGTGCCTAACACCAGCAACTGCTACTAGAACTGAAGCAAACTACATTTCTTTCATACCAAGAGGCATCTAGAGTAAACAGAGTATAATATTAGAGTAAAGTAAATATAAAGACACAAGTTGTGACCATAAAAAAACAGACATGGTGGTTGTATCTGCGTGATTAAAAAGAATGTATAATTCAATTACTGGTGCAGTGAAACATGAGCACAATCTCAGGCACAAACGTAATGGAAACAGAGAAACAAAATTCTTGATTTCTCAATGGCAGAATTAAAAAAAATGTTATTTTTTCGGAAATTACCTGGGAAATGCATAATACACTGAATATACTCTCATGTTACCTTTAATATTCTTCTCCTTCTAACCTTGAAGAAACCCAGCACATTTCAAGTTAAACAAACTATGAAAGGATAGGTGGGCAAGCTGGATGTATATACAATATATTTCATCTCAATTCTCCCTTTTTAACATTTTCTATATAAACAGTAGATACTTTAAATATATGACTTCAAATTTAACATACATCATGTGTTTCTACTAATATGTATTCTTTTAAGCTTTACCTCTTGTCCAATTTAATGGATCTTAATGGATTCTCACTGTACTATAATTATAATAAATAATAAATAAATTATAATAAATATTATAATAATAATAAATAATCGGAAGGTTGCCGGTTCGAATCCCGTAAATGCCAACAGGGACTCTGCTCTGTTGGGCCCATGAGCATGGCCCTTAACCTGCAATTGCTAAGCGCTTTGAGTAGTAAGAAAAGCGCTATATAAATGCAAAGTATTATTATTATTATAATTGAGCTCAGGATAAAATATAATATAGTAATAAAATCAAGTAGAAAAGGAGAAAACTCACAGAGAGTGATCCTTGTTGGAGCTAGGAAATTCAAACTCTAATGTTGCACGTGGCTTGACCGTGCATTCTTGAAGGCTGAAGTTTCTTTGTTTTGTAAGAATTCTGTGTAAACTTCATAATGCAAACTATGAAGCTCACTATGATGTAGAACAAAATCCCTAAGAATGATCACACGCCATTCTGATCCCAATGTGTTAATAAGCTTGTTTAGAAAGTCTGCTGCAAAGTTGAAAAGTCTGAAGTGGCTTTACGTTGTAAAGTGCAGAATCTATGAGGATTAATTAAGATGTTACAAATCCAAAACCCCACAATTCCATGTGAAGAACTTATGGGGTTAAAGAAAAATTTAGACTTGCTTCTGTATTCCAAAACAATTGCTTAAAACAATGTATCAGCCTCTTAAACTTTTACTGAAGAGAGTTACTTTTTTATTTTCTTACCGAGTATCACCATTCTTCTCTTGCAACGCAGTAATCTTTTCTATTTTGTCTAAATGTGTTTTGCCAGGTTGTCTTTTAGAGAGTTTATTCTGGAATTAAAACAAACATCAAAATAAATTTAGTAAATGAAAGTATTTTCAAATGAACATTTGCATTGTGTAAGGTTTTAAAGTTTAATAAAAAAGGTTAGCCTTCTTCCAAAAGAAGCTAAATGGTAAGGATACATAGTGTAAACACCCAGAAGATGAGTTTAAAGCTGAATTATACACACATACACAAACTTATGTAGACCACTGCAGCTGCACACATTTGAGAAGTGCTTCAGTTTGCTACAGTATCTTTCTGTCGTTTTGACTATTGCATCCTCATAAATAGAGGGCATAACAATAGCAAAAAGAGTTTAGATAAACATTGCGGTGTAGGTATATACTACGTGTTAAAATTCTGCAGCTATAATCTGGCATGGCACATTTGCATTTCCAAATAGAGAGTAATGGTAACTTACTTAAGTTACTCGTTTTGATATGCAATCAGGAGGTGGGTGCTGTACAGTCTTGTCAATGCTTTACTGGTGTCATTAAGCAGATTTGCTTTAAGCACTGAAATATGCATTTCCTGTGGCTCTTTGTTATCAGCTTTCTTAACTGCAGTGTGTGACGAAGTGTGACATACTCTTTATTTCAAATGCATATTTTGCAGTTCATATTTTCACAAACATAGCTGTCAGTTCTTTCAAGCTTACATTGACTCCTTAAATATCATTGTAACAACGAACAACAGAGAGTACACACAGCACCTACAACAACATATCATTCACGTTTACTGCACGTCCATTAATGTCTTCGAATGCCATTGTATAATCTGATGTTATAGAAAGGTTTTTCACTTGCAACAGGTTATGTTTATTTTTAACATGTGCAATGTTCTCTCTGCACATGTGATGCACATTTATATGGTTTAATATGGACTTTTCAGGAAACATTTTGACTGTTCATCATATATAGAAGCTTGCTCTCTGTCTGACCAGCTTACGAAGAGCACCACTGCACTTTGCAGTTCAAAATCACCACCCTTACTTGGAGAACCGCCTTCATGAGGCATTGGATTCATTTAGAAATGTGACACTCTGTAAGCCATCTAATTGTTCCCACCCACTTTGAAGCAGAATTCATTCATGGGTGTCTCCAGACATATAATATGCCTGGTTTTAACAACACTAGATTTGGTCATACATTGTCCATAATAGTCAAAATCCTGCTGAAATGCTGAGATGTTTTTAGTAACTCATATAAAGTCACTGTGACATATGTTCACATGAGACAACTTTTTTTGCCAAAGAAAGAATTGGATTAGAAACACAACCTGTTCAAGCACAGACAATGGACCAGTGAGTAGATGGGACTTCAGAGGAGGAGCCAGCATGAGGTTTTGAAATGTGGCACGCCCAGCTTCAACTCTCTGGTTGGTGGGGTTGGTGAGCCATTCATCTTCTGTTCCTGGTGGATGAGGGAGACCTGTCAAATTAGATCAGAACAAGAAATATTTATCCAGAGTAGTAACTGCCATTCTCATATAACTGGGTTTTTCATATGCAATGGAGAAAAATATCTAGCATATAGCCTAATAACATCTAACAATATCATATTTTAAAATGCAGGGAAGCGGTGTAATTCAGTCCTTGCTCGAGAAACATTTAAGACTTACTTGATCTGAAAAGATTTTTTGTTAAGTGCTGTGGTTTGGCTATTTCTGATGGGGAGGGGGAAGTTCACCATAGTGGGCTAGGTGTGCAGGAACACTTTACATTATATGTGCCTTCCAGGACTGGAAGGGACAAGTAAATACATGATTCTGAGAGATAAGCGGGTTTAAGAAAGCAGTTTACAATTTAATTAATTGTATACTGTTTCCTACTTATTTGTCTGAAACTACATTTGTGCATCCATTGAAACTGCAGAAAATACGGGTGGCTAGGTCATGAACAGGCCACAGCAGGACTAGACTAAAGTAGGTCAATTTGATTCAATGAGGGGTGTCAATTTGGCACATGATATCACTTAAATTAAGGATTAAGAAAAAGGAAAAGTGTCTCTGAAATTTCCCCTCTTAAGAGAGGTAGCTGCTGTTGCTCTTTGCAGATGGCATCCTGGATCAAGGGTCATGCGAGACCAGGCCAAACCAAAGACAGAAACCCCCTGGCAGTCTAAGCAAGATATTCTGATTATTACCCAGGCTGTGCTAATTTTATTACTCACATTTGTATTTTGTTTATTATTTTGGGCCTATAACACATGAATACATTTCTGAGTTTTCCTCCTGCTTGTTCTGGTACTCTGTGTAATTGCCTGGGGTTAAGAATGTAAAAGAAAGGAGGAAGCACTGAACTACAGCAGGAAATTAATCCTGAAAGTGTGGTTAGGAGTATGGTATTTGGGGCATTCTGTTATGGTCTATGTAATAAAATAGTATAAAGGGAAATAGGATCATCCTAGGACTCTTCCATGACAAAACACTATCCTATCTCACACACCAGCATTTTTTTCCTCTGCACCTATATTACTTTTTTCTGTCTTATTCTCCTTTGATGTATTCTTTTGTATCACACTGAGATAAGATTTAAATAGTTTATGAGCAAAAGAGAAAGGCAATTGTGGGATATGGGGGAAGGGAATTAATGTTGCATAACAGTCTATGATTCCCCAATACTTTTACAGAGACTAAAACTATCACAGAATATATGTATTCCTTCCCTTATTCTCTCCACACCTATATCCAATACATGGCCATAATGGAATTAGGTATGGAGCTAAGAACTAATTCAGTAATTTTGATATGTCTGTCATTAACTCATTTATTAACCTTCTCAAAGGATTAATATGTAACTGCAAAAGAAAAATATGAAGATATTCATTAGTGATGTGTCCTGCGCAGTAGGTTCATGATCATCATTACACTGCTGCCAAAAACTATGCCCATTCAAAAATCATTAGGCTGCTAAGATAAACACTGATTTAAGAGGAAAAACTGTCATAATGCTGAGAAAAATAAGGTAAAGAATACTGCAGCTGGCATCAAGAAAACTTGCATGGCACACTGAAGCCTGGCACATCTCATTCTGAACAAACAGTACATCTAGCCAAATAAAACCAAAATGTCTTGTATGAGTACAGAGTTGTAGGAAGTGCATGAAAAACTAAAAATGTATTAAATGAAGCCTGTCAAACAAGGCCTCAAGGGCAAATGAAAGTTCTACAAGGCTGACACAGTAGTTTGGCCAGTAAATGCAGATTAAGCCAGCCTAAATAGATTCCTTCACCCTGAGTGAAGTATGCTATTCACATGCAGGAGGTTAATTGTGATGTACTTCAGCGAATTGGCTGCCACTTGTGACTGCACAGCTTATTGACAATTTCCTGCACATCTGGATGGCAACCACTTGCCAACGCACAGCTCTTTCTTTCTTGCACATTTTGAGTAAAGGGCACCGCATACACTTATCTCATTATGGGGCCAAGAGACAGTGAGAAAGACTTAGCCACCCCACACCACCACTCCCATGTGAATATATTCTAATTATTACAATTACAACAGAGCCTGACTGATAAAGGTTAGGCTTTCGCCTTAGGGACAGACCAGCAGGTGTCACAAACCCTTTAAACTGTCGCAGAGAGACAGGGCAGTGTGACCTCCCTACACTAAAGAAATGCTACTTAATTATCTTCCTTCTTTATACTGACTCAATTATAGCACACTAATCACCTGAAGGGGGGCAGTGTAGGTTATAAGAAAAAAGATGTAAAAGGAACTGGGGAAATCTCATCCCACCACTGAGAACACCAGCAATTATCATAAAATTCAAAGAATAAGACTTTATTATGAAATACAAACAGTTACAGATGCTATATTAGCACATCATGAGTTGGATTTTCAACAAAATGAAAGAGATTGATTTTATTAGGCATATGAGAGGGTTAAAAACATTTTACTTTAGAGGTGACCAGACAAACTGTGCCAGTGGCATTTATAGCGCCTCGCAAAAGGATTCATGCCCCTCGGAGTTTGTCCCTGGAATTAATATGAATTTTAAATAGGATTTTATGTAATGGATTTAACAATATTATATATATATATATATATATATATATATATATATATATATATATACACACACACATACACATATACAAATATTGTGTATATATATATATATTGTCACACACATATGCAAACAGGACAGTTAAAGGACCTAGTGACTGCAATTCTACCGCTGCTCCCTCTTTGAGGTTTGAATACCTATACATTTCAGTTTTTTGTCAAAATTATCGTTTGTGTCACAAAAAAAAATTTTGCTCCTTCACATTGGTAAGCAGTTATTGTAAACCTTGGGTTTGTGAAAGGCATTCTATAAATGCAACTTATTATTATTATTAAATCAAATGTGCTAACTTCCCTAAAGTCCATTTTAATTCTTGGTTGTAATGCGACAAAAATTTGCAAACACAGAGGGGGTGAATACTTTCTCAAGACAATATATATTCTGCTTTCTTTATATACCTTTTCACCAACACTGACCTTAATTAAGCAAAATTAGAATCTATAAACAAAGAGTAGACATGAAACAAAAGTGTGATACTAGGAGTAGTAAATCACTATTCTGATGGTCTGCACCGAGAATGGCATGAAGAGCCAAGCTTCTATGGCCTGAAAAAGAATGTCAAACACAGTAAAAAAAAAAAATGACTCCGGGGCGAGTCTAGAAACTGCTGGGGGAGTGGACATGGATAACAACATGACTGGCAACCCATAATTGTGAAACCAACAAAATAAATGTACCTGTTGTAGAAGTATCATTAAAGCTTTTAATCAATGTAGCACATAATAAGCCATCACTTATTAAGTTACCAAACAATTAATGTTTTTTGACAGTCTTGTAGAGCTAGAAAGAAAACAGGAAATGTGTGTCCAAAATGGCTAGTTATTAACATCCTCAATAATTATAGTATTCTGCTAACAAAAACAACCTAAACAGATGCATGTATTCAGCAGACCAACATCAGTGAAATAGTCCCTAGCAAACAAGAAGTTCCAGACTACACACATTACAGGAATAAAGAGGAATAACATAGAAATTGTGCACAGTTGCAATGCACACAAATCACAACAGAAACAGAAAAAGTCACAGGTTTTTTTTATAACTGAGTCTATTGCATAAATTCAAGCAACATTCCTAGCAGCTGACGATACTCAAATAATCAATTAATTCCATTTATTTTTCCATTATACTTTTTCCACATACAGCACTGAGCCTGCACTCAGACAAGAGTTCTATAGAAGAGTAAATTGAAGTAAAATCATTCTGTCTCTGTAGGGAGAAAATACAGACTGGAGGGGTTTCTGGCTATGTGTATCATAAAATAAATAAAATACAGCACTTACTGAATCAATTTTGGACAGACTTAAGTGTCAGAAGAGGCAAAGATAATATATGGCCCTGTCCAAAACACCTGCTAGAGGTTATGATGTTTGAGACTCAGTAGACAACACATAGCGTTCCATTTTAAGAGTGACTGAGTATCCTTTGAGCCTGTATCGCATAAAATCTACTTCTTGTACCTTTATAAGACACTTCTCCGTGTTATAAAGGTGACAGAAGATTAAAGATTTGGTGGAATTCCTGTTGTGCAAGGATGGCACCATGCAACATGTCATTCAGATACATGGCTAAAGTTGATTTTGCCATCATAAATATTCTTAAGGAAATAGATTAGTTTGGTGCTAAATCTAAATGCATACTTTCATAGCATTAGAATCCCTAGTTTGTCATAAAAGCTATAAAGTGCCTGCTTATTGGGCCAAGAAGAATTTAAAAATAACCTTGATCCAGTTTGCTGAAAACTCTAAACCCATGATAGTGTGTGGAGAACTCTAAAATCTTGCAAATGGGTATCTGTTTGAAATTTTTGTGTTATATACAGGAAAAAGATCAACAAATAGATGTAGGCACCCAGCTTTTTTTCTTAACCTGAAATCCATGTAAAAAGACTACTACTAGTTTGATGATATTCTCATCCATGATGTGTCAAAGTTCAGTAGAAATTTGTTTCATAGTAATAATGTTAATCTTTGCTAAACCCAGTAATGCAGCCTATACCTTCAAACAACACTGGAAAGGCCTGCTGCCTGTGTGGTCCAACCTGTAAAAATCATTGCCTTTCAAGTTTGTATGTATCCTTCTCCTGATCTTTACCTTTAAACAATAACACCTCATAGATCTATTTATAGATCACGTTGGTGTCTGGTTACTGCTTTGTTTTTTTTGTTTTTTTTTTTAAACAGTGGCTGGAGTGCCAATCCTGCCACCAATCACCAAGTTTTCCCTGCAAGTTGGAGGACTTGCTTGCAGGGCTGGATGCAGGTTAACGTCATACCCAGGATGCAGCAATTGCAGGTTAAGGACCATGCTCAAGGGCCCAATGGAGTGGAATCACTCCTGGCATTTACAGGATTCAAACCAGCAACCTTCAGATTACCAGCGCAAATCCCTGGAAAGTACCAAAATATTTATGGTTAATAAGAATCACTACAACAAATGTCAGGTGAAGATCTGGAATTTGATTGGTTAAATCTGAACTTGAGAACATGTGTGAACATTTACATACAGTGTAGGGCCATTAAGCCGCAGTGATTGGGGTCCAAACTGCTTAACCGTGGCTTAGGTGGTCCGCGGCTTAAATATTTTTTGATAATGCATAAATTACAATAAATAATGAAAAAATAAATGTTTTTTGATCACAATCCTTTCTCAAGTGTTGACCCCCGAGTCGCCATTTTGAAAGTAGCGCCGTAGTCTCACGATCGCGATATTGCGTGCTGCATATTAAATCATGATTAAAGGTCTTGAAATTAATAATAAATTATTATTTAAGAATAACAAAACATATCAAATACATTTAAAACATTTTATTCCACATCTTTTCATAAAAATTACTAAATATTTATTCGTAACATTGCATGGCACAATACAGTATTAAAATAGTAATTATTTGACATATAAACGAAATCACACGCAAGCACTTTTATTACCATCACACATTAATACATTAACAATGTTATAAACATTTTATCCATCCATCCATCCATCCATTGTCTCCCGCTTATCCGAGGTCGGGTCGCGAGGGCAGCAGCTTGAGCAGAGATGCCCAGACTTCCCTCTCCCCGGCCACTTCTTCTAGCTCTTCCGGGAGAATCCCAAGGCGTTCCCAGGCCAGTCGAGAGACATAGTCCCTCCAGCGTGTCCTGGGTCTTCCCCGGGGCCTCCTCCCGGTTAGACGTGCCCGGAACACCTCACCAGGGAGGCGTCCAGGAGGCATCCTGATCAGATGCCCGAGCCACCTCATCTGACTCCTCTCGATGCGGAGGAGCAGCGGCTCTACTCTGAGCCCCTCCCGGATGACTGAGCTTCTCACCCTATCTTTAAGGGAAAGCCAAGACACCCTGCGGATATAAATATATATATATAAATATATATAAATATATATATATAAATATAAACATTTTAATAAAATTTTATTTTTTTTTTTATTTCCAATATAAAATTAAACATACAGTAATATAATAGTTGTTATTACACAATAACAAGTTACAAACAGTCTTTATTTTTTAGTAAAATACGAGGTGATGTCAGCTTGCTTCTTGTTCCTAGAAGCTCTCATCTTGGCATCTCTTATGAGAGACTTCAGCTGTAGTGTCTTTACTTTATCCCCCACACACTCGTAGTACTCTAAGGCCACTTCAAGTCCTTTAACTGCATCATCAGCGGTTCTAGTTGGAGGTACTGGGACAGGATCTTCTTCTTCATCTTCATCGCGGTTTTCTTCAGCTAAAATGGAGGATGCTATTGGGACATCATCATCTATGGTGGACCATGCTGCAGGGATTTCTTGTACTGGTACACTTGAGTGGACAGCCGACATCAACTTCTGTTCTGCCTCCCGTACTTCTTCTGGACTGAAACCTAGGAAGTCTTCATCTTCGTCTTCTTCAACAGTAGTGGGGTTCTCTGGGATGGGACCTCCAAGGGCTTTAGTCCAACAATTTTGAATTGTTTCAGGCTTGATTGCTCCCCAGGCTGACTCAGACAAATACAGTGCTTCTTTAATTCTTACAGTCTTCAGGAACATAGGAACACTCTTATCTTCTTCAACCATGGACTTTATCATCTCCCGTCTATAATTGGCCTTGAACACAGAAATGATACCTTGATCTAGGGGCTGAATCTTGGACATTGTATTCTTTGGAAGGTAATAAACGAAAATCTTGCCATCTCTGGACTTCAACGTCTCTGCAGGGGGGTGGGCTGGACAGTTGTCTAGAAGTAGGCATGCTCGTGGTTCCATTCCCTTGCTTCTAAGGTGCCTACGGACATCAGGGATGAACGTCTGGTGAAACCACTTCTCAAAATATGCTGCTGTCATCCAGGCATTCTTGCTGTGATCGTAGTCCAGTGGTAATGATGACATGTTGATGTTGTGGAAACATCTTGGGGATCCAAACTTGCCAATACAAAGAGGTGTTAGCTTGTGATGACCCGTCCAGTTACAGCAAAATAACATTGTCACCCTGTCTTTGATCTGTTTATAACCTTCTTTGCTGGTCTTGTCTTTCTTCATGGCTAAAGTCCTATCAGGCAGTATTTTGTAGTAAAGGCCCATTTCATCAGCGTTGTAAATCATCTCTTCTGTTAGCTGCTGTTCTTCTATGAATTGTTGAAATTTGGGAATGAACTCTTCTGCTGCTACAGTGTCTGCTGACTTAATCTCGCCATTGATCTTTACTTGTGAAATGCCGTGTCGCTGTTTCCACCTTTTCAACCAGCCACTTGAAACTGTAAACTCAGGATCTGCATCGGGACCATGAATTTCCTTGTACAGTAATCCCTCCTCCATCGCGGGGGTTGCGTTCCAGAACCCCCCGCGAAAGGTGAAAATCCACGAAGTAGAAACCATATGTTCATATGGTTCTTTTTATATATTTTAAGCCCTTATAAACTCTCCCACACTATTATAAACATTTCCCGCACAATTATACAGCATAAACCCTTTGTATTCTCTTAGATATTAGGTAAGATTCGTTGAAATTATGTATGTAAACACAGTTTATATACAGTTAAACCTAAATATTTTTTTAAAGATATCGAGCGTCTCCGATATCACATATGTTACAGCCATTACGACAGACAGGCCACCAGCAATAAATACGTACAATGCAAGAAAAATTGTATACAGTAAAATGTGTGTACAGTGACACTAAACTATGTACATGTAATAAGTACTGTACATAGATAATTATGGTTACTCACCAACAATGACACTATGACTTGTCCAAAAGCGATGAGTTTAATTTTACTGCACAACAAAGGATAGCGTTTCAACTCTTCTAAAGGAGCCTCTTCAGGCGACTGTGTAGCACCGCCGCTGTTCTTCCTCCAGCACTCTTCAATCCAAATCCCTAAAGCAGATTCCATCCAGACTACTGCCTTATCACGTCCACTTGCAACTCGTTTTGCGCCCTAATTAAAGGACACTGCGGCCGTAGATCTTATATGCTTTTCCTCCTTTTTAAATAAAAAGAATCTTGGACTCATTGATGCCGTAATGGTGTCCTGCAGCGGTGTAGCTGTTCCCTTCCTTCAACATATCCATAACTTTTACCTTTTCTGCAATCACTTGCATCTTCTGTTGGCGCTTGGACACGGCCCCTGAAGCAGTAGCAGGAGCACGTTAATGCTGAATGAGTGAGATGAGACTTCCTGGTTAATGCAGCACTCCGTCGCTGAGCCAATCAGCACACAGGAACTTAACCGCTAAAGTCGAAGCGTGATATAGCGAGGGATTACTGTATAATTTTTCTGCCTGTGCTTGGATGACTGGACCAGAAATAGGGATACCATTGTTTCTAGCCTCACAAAATGCATTAAAAGTTGCTTTGTCTAATTCTGGATCTTTTGCTGTTCTGGCTCTCTTGCGTCTTAAACCACCTTCATCAAGCTCATCAAGAAATGTTCTTAATTTGTTTTCATCTTTGATCCATGCGCGTAGTGTTGACTCAGGTACCCCTAACTCTCTGCTTACTTTAATGCGAGTTTCGCCGTTTTGTATTCTTTCGATGACATCCAGCTTTTGCTGAACATCATATGAAGCGTGTTTACGTTTATTACTCATGGCGTAAAATTTTTTAAAGCAAATATGATGTGCTTGCTATAGATTCAGAAACTGAAGTGATTTATGTTGGGTTTGTGACTCATATTTACACAATTTCAAGTTTTATCAGATTATCGATTTAAAAATAATACTTTAAATATGAGTCAATTTTTTGCGGATTTACCACAGATTAACTTTGTAGCATTGTAAGGTGTGAATTGGTTACAATGGCAGACTCCATAATGCTGACACTCAACGTGGATAAAACAGATTAATATTTGAATTTCATTGTAAGTTATTTTATTGTTTATTGATAAATAAAAAACTAATCTTCTATAAATACCTCTTTGAAGTTATAAACTGGCATTTAAATATGTAATCCGCGATAGTGCATAGCATGTCAATCACGGACATTCGAAATGCCAAAATGACAGCTGTCAACACCTGTCTCGAGTGTTTGAGAGGCCATGTTTAGGTCCGTACGATCCATAGTGTCAAAAAATTGGGATCCAAGCTTTTTGCGCGGCTTAAGCAAATTCGCGGATTACTGGACTGCGGCTTAATGGCCCTACACTGTATTTAAGACCTTTTTTTTGGATTATTTTACTTAAAACCAATCCAGTTAAGCATTATTTTTTCCGTTTATGAATTATTGATCACAAGATCTTAAAAATGAAAAAATGCATGACATTAATTTTTCTTGATTATTAACATTAACAAATGCTGAAATGATAATAAGGTCGTATAGAGATTTATATAGGATGGGAGCATGCGCTAATTACAGCACGTTGCCGCACCCACCACACGACGAACCACCAATATGCACTTTAACACATGTGATTCCAGTATATTATCTTTTGTAATAACAAATTACCAAAAAAAAGTTAGTGGTACTATCATTGGAATCTAAAACAACAGCCAAAGTGATTACAGCAGACTCAGAATAAAGCCTTCAGCTATTATGTATAACGGCCAATCTGGAAAAATGGAGGAATTATAAAATCTGCCAAGAAGCTATATAAAGCAATCCATGAATAAAACAAAATAAGGCAATTACGTTGACCGACAGCAGGATTCATTTTTATATTCTCATGCAATATTTACTTCATGCAAAATGTGTTTCTTTTTTTAAAACAATCATATTGTAAGACTGTTTCTCAGATTTAAACTTTGATCATCTTCTTGGAGACTTCTAAAGAGATAGGACTAGGAGGGTATCAAAAGTCCAATTAGGACATAATGAAGTTGATTTTTTACATGGTTTGCTGTTATTAAAGTCAAAAGGCTAAATAATTAGGGATATAGTTTAAATAACTAATTACATAAATTAAATAAAATTAGATGAAAACCAAAAATGAAAATAATGAGGGGCTATGGTCTAAGCTATTAAAACTGTTATGAATGTGAATGTTCAACACTGACCTGAGTCATTCTAAAGCCCTCGCAAGCATACTGTTGAAAAGGCTCAGAAATTCCCCTGTCACTTTACATTTAGGCATTCAAAAAATTCAGATGTGTTAAATGAATGCTCAGAAACTGCATACATGCAATCTCATTTCTCTCAAGCCCAGCCTACTGCTGCTAATGAGACTTTGATGCCTTTTAAGCTAGAATGAAGAGAAGTGTACATTTTTCCATTAACATTTCACATGCAATGAAGTTTCAAAGCCGTCTGCAATTATTCAGGGACTTATCCATATGCTGCAGGCTTAGGTGCCATGGGGGTAAACCTATAGTTCTTTGATCTGGCAACATTACACATCAAGGTTTTAAGATGCCAGGATACTGCTAACTGCTAAGATAAAACATTGAGAACGTGTACTTTCAAGACACCTTGACCTTTGATAAAAGTGGGTAAAAAGCTGACCTACAATTCTGATAGGCTCAAACATTAAAGAGAAGGAAATGTATAGGACAAGATTGCATGACAGTAATAAAAATGTACAAAATTTAACTTTACACTGGCTTAATAAATAACAAAATCCTTAAAAATGTATGTAGCTAAAATTGTGTTATATGTCATTTTCAGTAATTTTCAGTCCCTAAAGTAAACAGCACACGTTGGGACAACACAATATACAAAAAGACATATGTGACATAACCTTCCAATTCTAATTCAAAAACTAATTTGGCCTTTTCTTTTCTTTCCATACTGGTCATATAAACATTTGTAACATTAAAGTTCCCTATAGCTGATGGCACACAGTAATGATCAACATTTTAGAATATACTAATTATCCCATTTTATAATAAAGACAAAAATCCCCAATTAGATTAAACGTTCATAAGCATAAATACTTAAAATCTTATCATTAAGGAAGTGAGTTACAGTGGGGCAAAAAAGTATTTAGTCAGCCACCAATTGTGCAAGTTCTCCCACTTAAAAAGAAGAGAGAGGCCTGTAATTTTCATCATAGGTATACCTCAACTATGAGAGACAAAACGAGAAAAAAAAATCCAGAAAATCACATTGTCTGATTTTAAAGAATTTATTTGCAAATTATGGTGGAAAATAAGTATTTGGTCACCTACAAACAAGCAAGATTTCTGGCTCTCACAGACCTGTAACTTCTTCTATAAGAGGCTCCTCTGTTCTCCACTCGTTACCTGTATTAATGGCATCTGTTTGAACTCGTTATCAATATAAAAGACACCTGTCCACAACCTCAAACAGTCACACTCCAAACTTCACTATGGCCAAGACCAAAGAGCTGTCAAAGGACACCAGAAACAAAATTGTAGACCTGCACCAGGCTAGGAAGACTGAAACTGCAATAGGTAAGCAGCTTGGTGTGAAGAAATCAACTGTGGGAGCAATTATTAGAAAATGGAACACATACAAGACCACTGATAATCTCCCTCGATCTGGGGATCCATGCAAGGTCTCACCCCGTGGGGTCAAAATGATCACAAGAACGGTGAGCAAAAATCCCAGAACCACACGGGGGGACCTAGTGAATGACCTGCAGAGAGCTGGGACCAAAGTAACAAAGGCTACCATCAGTAACACACTACGCCGCCAGGGACTC
This sequence comes from Erpetoichthys calabaricus, assembly GCF_900747795.2. NCBI lineage: Eukaryota > Metazoa > Chordata > Cladistia > Polypteriformes > Polypteridae > Erpetoichthys > Erpetoichthys calabaricus. The sequence continues at coordinate 129,132,722 of NC_041401.2, read as the reverse complement.
AAATCCTGCAGTGCTAGACGTGTCCCTCTGCTTAAGCCAGTACATGTGCAGGCCCGTCTGAAGTTTGCTAGAGAGCATTTGGATGATCCAGAAGAGGATTGGGAGAATGTCATATGGTCAGATGAAAAAAACTCTACTCGTCGTGTTTGAAGGAGAAAGAATGCTGAGTTGCATCCAAAGAACACCATACCTACTGTAAAGCATGGGGGTGGAAACATCATGCTTTGGGGCTGTTATTCTGCAAAGGGACCAGGACGACTGATCCGTGTAAAGGAAAGAATGAATGGGGCCATGTATCGTCAGATTTTGAGTGAAAACCTCCTTCCATCAGCAAGGGCATTGAAGATGAAACGTGGCTGGGTCTTTCAGCATGACAATGATCCCAAACACACCGCCCGGGTAACGAAGGAGTGGCTTCGTAAGAAGCATTTCAAGGTCCTGGAGTGGCCTAGCCAGTCTCCAGATCTCAACCCCATAGAAAATCTTTGGAGGGAGTTGAAAGTCCGTGTTGCCCAGCGACAGCCCCAAAACATCACTGCTCTAGAGGAGATCTGCATGGAGGAATGGGCCAAAATACCAGCAACAGTGTGTGAAAACCTTGTGAAGACTTACAGAAAACTTTGACCTCTGTCATTGCCAACAAAGGGTATATAATAAAGTATTGAGATGAACTTTTGCTATTGACCAAATACTTTTTTTCCACCATAATTTGCAAATAAATTCTTCAAAAATCAGACAATGTGATTTTCTAGATTTTTTTTTTTCTCATATTGTCTCTCATAGTTGAGGTATACCTATGATGAAAATTATAGGCCTCTCTCTTCTTTTTAAGTGGGAGAACTTGCACAATTGGTGGCTGACTAAATACTTTTTTGACCCACTGCATGTACACTTTTAAAATATAAGCTTTTTGTTTTTATTTTACTTCCCTTTAATATGTCTTCTAATTATATAATTGAAATGGCATTAGAGGAGAGGAGGACACAAATACATCCCCAGTATAGAGTATGAAGCCTGGAGGTTAACACTTGAACAATGATAATCAGGGTTGTGCTCTTCTTTGCTTTGTGCAAGAAGGTAGTAACTGTGGATTTACCATAGTACATTACTATTTGAAGATATACAGTACAATAATTTTGGGAGTAAATAACCAATGTAAGGCATTGGCTTCATGGAAGAAAGTATTCTCCATTGCTATACTCCTGTTCATCCAATACGGTCCTCTGATTCTGGCATTCTTGTTGTGCCCAACACTAACCAGCACTCCATGGGTGACAGGGCCTTCAGCTGTATAGCACCCAGACTTCAGAATGACCTCCCTAAATTAATTATATCAGCTGACTCAGTTCATTCTTTAAAAAAAAAAAAAAACAACTTAAAACTCATCTGTTCATGGAGTTTTTTTTAACTTAACCTGACATTCAGCCTCCTCTTTTAGTTTTCCTCTCTGTCAAAACACTCAGTATTATTTGTGTGTGTGTTATATCACAAATGATGTTGTTTGCTAAGCTTTCTTTTAGTATCAAATCTAGTATTGTACTCTTGTTTGTTGTCTTTTATTCTATTCAATGCCTTTGTATATCCTGTATCTGTTTTAATGATCTATTCAGGAAACATCTGTGTCTAATGTTACATACACCTGCTGTTTCTTTATGAGACTCTGTGAAGCACCTTCAGCATGGGAAAGGCACTATATAAATACATTTTATTATTATTATTAAAATAGTGTTTATAAAGATGTTGTTGAAAGACAGACACCAATCAGTCAGTCTCCACAATAATCCCAGACACTGTCATTACTTTGCACAATCTCATTATTTAAATATATGGACAAAGAAGATTTTACAAAATGTCTCATGTTATTAGCAACTTGAGCCATAATCTAATCTAATCCATAACGAAAAACACAGCACTCTGGCTTCACAGTCAGAATAGTCAGAATAATAATTCTGGTTGTGTGCAATACTTATGGTTTGACACTAACTTACCCTTTTTAGCTCGTTCTTAGCAGCCTAGGGTATGTGATTACATATACTGCACTACTTTTAATGATGTTGTGCTGTAGTAGTAGTCTCTATCAGAAGTATGTGCACATGAGAATATTTCAAATAACTCCTAACTCATCATTTCATTCTTCTAAACTCTGAAATGACAGTGACATTTAATGAAACTATAACTACATTGTGTGTTGGCTGCCTTGTAAATGTGGTCATTATGCAACAGCCCCTGTCAGCCGAAGTCTGCCTCTTCATATTAAACAGAGGAGCACTTAGAGACATTGACTTCCCTACCTGCTGCTGTGATACACATTTTCCTTTATGAGTGAATCTTTGTGAGATCGTAAGTGTTCTGCACTTTTAAAGCAAATAAGCAGAAGAGACTAAAATTACAGGATGTGCTAAACTTTATAGTTGTTACTATTATAACACAGGTTACTATGATCATGGGAATTCGCAAAAGCTGGTAACCAGAAAATGTACCAAAAACACATGTGCTTTAGAAAGCAGAAAAGTGAAGTCATCATCTGGACACAGACAGGAAAACAAATTCTTAAGAAAACTGGAATAGACACAGAAACATGAGGTGGAAGTAGTATTCAGAAAATGGACAATCCAATCCCAAAGAAGTAACAGATAAAAAGTTTTAAAAGAAAAATTACTATAAAAACATTACATTCTCAAACCCATATAATCCATTTTAGGGTCATGAAGCTTATCCTAAAACTTACAGATACAAGGCAGAAAGTACCAGGGTGCTAATCTGTCACAGTGGCCATTCCATTCACACACTCTTACAAAAATGAGGCTCAGTTTACAACTTCTAATTAATCTAACCTTCATGAGGCAGAAGTAAAATGAGACTGCAATGGCTCAATGACTACATGTAAGTGGTTTTTCATCTCCGGATCATATAACTTCTTCATAACTGATATTTCTAGGTAAATAAAAAAGAGAGATGAAGCCAAATATGTGCAAAGGACACAAAACATGTGATGTGATGTCAGCAAAATGATGTAATGAAATTACTCCCTCCGAAAGACATTGCTTCGAGACATATGAAAACAACCATTTACAAATGGGCAAAAGAAAGCTTAAACAGTGAATAAATACAAAAAATTAGAGCAAATTTACTGAAATAAATGTTACCGGCCATAATTATATAAAATTTTCAAACCACCTTAATCCAGTCTGAGGCCATGGGGAGCCAAGAGCAGAATCATGCAGAACTCAGAAACCAGTCCTTAATAGGGGGCCAAAGCCATCTCATGCACAAACATTCACACTCACTTGCAGCAGAAATTTGTAACTGCCGATTAACTTTGTCATCACACTAATTGCCGGTGAGGTACACAGAGAGGGTTACCATCTCTGAAAGACCTGTCAGGAAACATATTTCTGACGTCCCAGATTAAGAGAACACAAGAACTAACAGGAATAACAAATTAACTGAGGTCCCAGAAAGCTGAAAAGAAATTTGTCATATGGTGCCATGAATGCAATAGCAGATGTAGCCTAAAACTCATGCCCCCACCAGGTCAAACCACCCTTTATATGGATAATATTAATATACTGCAAACAGTTTCTCTTTGCTATTAGTAAGTCATGGTACTAACAATCATACAGAGAAGTATTACTGCTTCAAGTAATAAACTCGGTCAAAGTCACCATAGCAGGAAATTGTTCCATGCAGAGAGCAAGAAGAATTGCTGTTAGACAAAGAAGTCCCTTATGTTCTGAAAGAACACTGTAAGTAAGAAAATGTAAAAAGTATGTATGCTGATCTATCTTGGTACTTTAATGACCATATTAATTGTTCTCCTTCTTTGGAACATTGACACACTAAGTAGTGGAAGGACTTAATACAGATGTCTCCACAGAAAATACTGAACATTTTGCAACTTTGTTCTAAATGTGCTGTCTGTTTGCAATTCTTAAAAGTGCACATTAAGTATGATGAGGAGTATCACCTGTGGAGAAGAGATTCTGGGAGCTTCTTCTATTTTCTGGAAGATACTATTCAGTTTTGGTAACCCAGCCACAGGAGATGCACAAACCAGTGTGTTTCTTCATGCTGGTCCCAGGCCCGTATAAATGGGGAGGGTTACATCAGGAAGGGCATCTGGTGTAAAATTTTGCCAGATCAATATGTGGACAATAAAGATTTCCATACTGGATCAGTCGAGGCCCAGGTTAACAATGGCCACCACCAGTGCTGTTAGCCAACAGTGTGCTGCCAGAAATTGGGCTACTGTTGGCCGAAGAAGGAGAAGAAAAGGGGGAGACGTATCCGGAAGGGCAGGAGGAGAGGAGGAAGGTAAAGAGAGTGGAACTGAAGGTAGGAACTTTGAATGTTGGCAGTGTGACTGGTAAAGCGAGAGAGTTAGCTGATGTGATGGAGAGAGGGAAGTTTGATATATTGAGTGTGCAAGAGACTAAGTGGAAGGGAAGTAAGGCCAGGTGGATCAGAGTTGGATTCAAATTGTTCTATCCTGGTGCGGATGGGAGGAGAAATGGAGTAAGGGTTATTCTGAAGGAACAGTACATCAAGAGTGTTTTGAAGGTGAAAAGAGTGTTAGACAGAGTGATGATTATGAAACTGGAAATTGAAGATGTGATGATGAATGCTGTGTGGGATATGGCTGGCCATTCATCCTGGCCAATACCCCCAGGCCGCTAGGTGGAGCCCTCCCTGTAGTGTGGAAGTGCCCCGAATACCAGCAGGGAATTATGGACAGTGGACTTTTAATTCACAGCCCTGCTGGATACCATGTGGGCCGCCAGAGGACGCTGCAGGGAGGAGTAAGGACTATTTTCCCTACACCACGGAAGTACGTCCTAGTCACACGGGCAGAAGAAATGACGTGCTTCCGGGATGAAAAAGAAGAGTTTTTTGATCTGACCCGGAGGTGCTAGGAAGTCACATAGACTGAGGGTTCAGAAGCAGTTCCGGGTCAAGGACTATAAAGGAGTCTGGGAAATCCCAGACAAACGAGCCGAGCTGGGTGGAAGGGTGGCAACGCGTCTGGGAGAGTGGAGGATTATTGATTATTGTTTATTATTGAGTATTATGGAGTGGAGGGTGCTTTGTGCACATTATTATTAATAAAGTCATTCTGGACTTTTATCTGGTGTCTGACGTCTGGTCTGAGGGTTCAAGGGAGCGAGAGTGCCCTTATCTGTCACAGCTGTTAGTGCATATGCCCCGCAATCTGGTTCTGCGATGGATAAGAAAGCAGATTTCTGGAGTGAGCTGGATGAAGTGTACAGTCTACCAAGAGAGAGAGAAAGAGAGTGGTGATTGGAGCGGATTTCAATGTACATGTTGGTGAAGGGAACAGAGGGGATGGGGAGGTGATGGGTAGGTAAGGTGTCAAGGAGAGGAATGAAAAAGGTCAGATGATAGTGGATTTTGTGAAAACGATGGACATGGCTGTAGTGAATACGTATTTTAAGAAGAGGAAGGAACATAGGTTGATGTATAATAGTGGAGGAAGATACACACAGGTAGATTATATCCTATGCTGGAGGGTCAATCTGAAGGACAGTGGTGGCAGGGGAAAGTGTAGTTAGGAAGCATAGAATGGTGGTCTGTAGATCAAGATGAGGAGGAGAGTGAGGGCAAAGCCAAGGATAAAATAGTAGAAGTAGAAAACGGAAAACTGCAAGGTTGAATTCAGGGAGAAGGTAAGATAGGCAGTGAAGAGTTGCCAGATAGCTGGGCAACTACAGCAGAAGTAGCAAGGGTGACAGCAAAAATGGTGTATTGGCATGACATCTGGACAGAGGAAAGAGGAAAAGGAAACCTGGTGGTGGAATGGGGAAGTACAGGATGGGTGATAAAGGATAAAGATGAAAACGTACTCACAAGCAAGAAGAGTGCATTGAGCAGATGGAAAGAGTACTTTCAGAGGCTGATGAATGAAGAGAATGAGAGATAGAGAAGGTTGGATGATGGGGCGATAGTGAATCGGAAAGTGCAATGGATTAGCAAGGGGGAAGTAAGGACAGCTATGAAGAGGATGAAGAATGGAAAGGCCGTTTGTCCAGATGACATACCTATGGAAGCATAGAGGCGTTTAGAAGAGATGGCAGTGTAGTTTTTAACCAGATTGTTTAATGAAATTTTGATAAGTGAGAGGATGCCTGAGGAGTGTAGAAGAAGTGTACTGGTACCACTTTTTAAGAATAAGGGGGATCTGCAGGACTGTAGCAACTACGGGGGAAAAATTGATGAGCCATACCATGAAGTTATGGGAAAAGAGTGTAAGCTAGGTTAAGAAGGGAGGTGATGATTAGTGAGCTGCAGTATGGGTTTGTGCCAGGAAGGAGTGCCACAGATGCGATATATGCTCTGAAGGTATTGATGGGGAAGTATAGAGAAGGCCACAAGGAGATGAAACTAGAAATTGAAGATGTGATGATGAATGTTGTTAGTGCATATGTGGACCTGGAGAAAGCATATGACAGGGTGCCATGAGAGGAGTTGTGGTATTGTATGAGGAAATTGGGAGTGGCGCAGAAATATGTAAGAGCTGTACAGGATACGTATGAGGAAAGTATGACAGTGGTGAGGTGTGCGGTAGGATTGATGGATGCATTCAACATGAAGGTGGGATTACATCAGGGATTGGCTAAGAGCCCTTTATTTGCAATGGCAATAGAAAGGTTCATAGACGAGATTAGACAGGAGTCCACGTGGATTATGATGGACAAGATTAGAAATGAGTACATTAGAGGGTTATCTCAGGTTAGATGGTTTGGAGACAAAAATCAGAGAGGCAAGAATGCGTTGGTTTGGACATGTGCAGAGAGGAGATGCTGAGTATATTGGGAAAAGGATGTTAAGGATTGAGCTGCCAGGCAAGAGGAAAAGAGGAAGGCCTAAGAGAAGGTTTATGGATGTGGTGAGAGAGAACATGCAGGTCTTGGGTGTAACAGAGCAAGATGCAGAGGACAGGAAGATATGGAAATAGATGATCCGCTGTGGCAAAACCTAATGGGAGCATCCGATAGAAGAAGACAACTATTCAGCTTTGGTGATCTCTTCAAATAGGCACTAGCTCTTAATTTTGGGATTTTAATTTTGGGGAGAACTTTATCGATCCCTGAAGTGAAGAATCAATAACCTGCAAGAGATCATACATTGTTTGAAAAGGAATTCTGCATTGCTTAAAGCTGAACTAATATAAAATTAATATTTACGTGTTTTTCCTTATACACATATATTGAGAATTTTAAAATGCTCAATTTTTTTCTATATAGGTCACTTTTTTAGATTACATGAGTAACACAACCCCAGACCTCAAGTGTAAATGGAGAATTTGAAAGAAAAAAAAAAAAGAAAAACTGATGCACATTTGAGGCACATCAGGCCCATGCTTATGGAGCTTAATATTAGATGCCTAATTTATTATGGTGTAGTTATGGTTATTGTAGATAAACACCTTTTTTAGTACAGCATGTGGATTACTGAGTAATAACTTCAGTCTTAGCCTAGGTAACTTCTCTTGAGCTATGAAACATAGCATTACTACAAATGGAAGAAGTGGTGCCATTACAAATCAGTCATACAGCTAAAACTATTAGGTGAAACTTCTTTTTTTTTGTGCAATGGCCATGTATGTTTTTTTTTCCTATGCAAGGAATATGTCTTGCAAGACTTTGCGTTTTGTTTGTTGCCTACCACATCTGTTGCCTCTGCAGGCTAGAAGTCAATAATGATTCTTTACAGGTCTGACACCCTATATTACTTAACATTACATTAAATATATAACTTTCTGAACCAGTCCTTTGGCATTTGCATTGTTCCATTTTTCACATATCTTTAATAAGGAATAGGACAGAACTAGGGAAACATTAGTCTCTTTATCCATTTCTCTAGTGGTTTTCAGGTCTTGTTCAGTTAAATAATCAAGTGTAAAAAATACGACTGAACAGTAAAGTGAAATGGATGAAGTCAAAAGGAAACATATAATAAACCAGCAACAGCAACTTCATAAACTATAATGACTATGTTTTTAATTGAAATGATTTTATAATATGACTGTCGCCAAACTTTTTAAAAATGGCACATAAATGCTGAAATATATATGGAACAAGAAAATTACATAATCTCTGTGTTACTGTAAATACTGTAGATATAATGAGTATGAACAAAAGAAAACATAATATAGGGAGAGCTCCAATTTCCTGCTTTGGATGAGTCAGGATATGATTGTAAATATCATTGGTCAGGCAGAGAGGTAAATTTTGTTGGATAATAATTACAGTACGCATTCCAAATTTCAGATTGTTAGAATTACTATATACACATCCCTAGAGAACTCCACCAACCAGCTAGTGATAAGTTTAGAACTGAAAGTCAGAAGATCCTGAACTTCCTTTGCACTTCCCAGCTCATTAGCTACAAGGACATACTGGTATTAAATCAAGATGCTATTAAATTAGCTCTAGTCTTTGGAATATTTCAGATCATGCGGGCTTTGCACTGTGCTACAAAGAAAGAGAGACAGGCCGAGAAAAATGACACAGAAAATTAACTTCATTGCTAGAAAAACATGGCCCATTAATTTTCATATTAAATGGCCCTTCTGGTTTTTAATTTTGTCCTTCGTAATAAAGAAACGCTGAAGATGTCTAATTCCTTTCTATCTCTAACTTACTTTTTCTCTTTCTCTCTTCAATGAATGAACGAATGGAAGAAATAATTGTGAAAATTGTGGTTGGACAGGCAAAATTTCATTGTCTAACTTATAAGTATATGCATTTTAGGACTAAAACAAAACAATGAACACTGGAAGAAGTCAGGAACACTATAGATTAGCAAATAAAATTAACCATGCTAAAAGATTAATTTTTGTTAGACTTAGTATTAACAGGGTGAACACAATATACATAAAAGTTCACACTTGTTGGTGAAGGGAATTCACATTTTCTTAAGTTTTCTTTTGTAAATAAATTGTTGAGACCAAACAATATTACTCAAGAGTAAAGGATAACCACTAACACTTCCAGATAACATTCAGCACTGGGTAGACCATCTTTCAACAACAATTTCAAATCACACATGGTATAACTCAGATAGATATGAAAGGCATTACCAAAGATAAATATTACATAAAAATTAGCATGTACATTCATAATACATTGAGCCTGATGTTGCACATGTGGAAACACATGTTTGAAGCTGTCCCATATGCAGAGTGGGGAGAGTTCACTTTTATGACTCATCAGGATGGTCTGGTGCCCTGACCAGAAATTAATTGTTCCTGCCTTGTGCCTGATGCTTGTTAGGATATGCTCCAGGTTTCCTGCAGCACTGGGCTGGATAAATGGGCTTGGGAGATGGATGGATGGATGGATGGAGATATGACAGTTTCTTTGTAATCTGAAAGCCTCCAAATCAGAGCTTATACTTGACACCAGAGAGAAGACTCCTCACAAAGACAGGTAGATGGGAAAATAAACCTGCAATATCTTATCCTCATAGGTTCTGTATATAACTAAGCAACTTTTTGTCATAACCTTTTATATAACACATAACTGTAAAATGTAAAGAACATAATTCAGTAGCTTTTCAACAGAAAGATAATAATAGGAAAACAAAGTTGAAAATAACTTTGAATTAAGGTCATGTAGATTTAAAACGTCCCTAAGGTTTATAACGGGTGCATAATAACAAAAAAACAAATTTCTCCTTTTCTATCAATTGATTAGACTTTTTCTATACAGATTTTATTATTGAAAACTGAATGCCTATAACGCACAACCTAAGAATGACCTAAGAGAAATGCCTTATGTGTGTTTAAATAATAAACAGATTCTGTTGAGAAGTTTAAGAAGGTCTAATATACAATGAATTACCTGTATATGCAGTTTTGAAAAGACTGAATGCAGGTACATGACTCAAGTAGAACCGAAAAAATACAATTATAGTATCACTTAAACAGTGTTGATTTTCAGTGTAAAATTCAAGGTAAGCTGATGTTTTGTTATGTAGTTTGCCACCACAGGCTAGATTTATTCAATTTTAGGATGCAGTGAGTACCTAATGATTGTAAGTACTGTGCTAAAACAAGAAACCTGAAAGAGGATATACCTGCTCACATGACTGTAGCTTCTACTTAAACATTTTCAGAATATTTTTACTCCCTCCACACTACAGCTGTCAGATTCACATTTAAACTTTGAATATACAGTATATATGACACACAACAATAGAGGGATGGTAAGATTCTGTAATCAGATTAGATGGACCAGCCCATACAATGTTCAGGGGAGGTTGAAGGCCAGTTGGCCTAGGTCTTCAGGAATGTAACTGTGTCTGACTTTTTGAGTTTCTCTGTCGTAAGTGACCATGTACTGCCTAAATGTTTATTTTCTCCAGAGATGCTGCTGACTGGAATTTTTGTTTTGTCCTCTTTCACTGTCAGCTCACCATAGTTCAACAATGATATTGCTGGACTCCATTTATGTTAATCAGATTTAAACTACCTTGTGTTCTTGTATCTTTAAATAAATCTGTCTCTTTAGGTATAATCATTTCATTAGTAATTTGTAAAGCTTGTATTTGCATTTTACCTGAAAACATGTCACAGCACTCTGAGTGATATGCCAGAATAAACTGAACTTAACTGAAAAACTGAATTGAAAGATTCTGAAAGTCTCCAATCAGTATTGTGTAACTTCTATATATCATCTCCAAGAACAAATTATTAATTTCTTGGTTGGGTATCTACTCACGTTATCGAGGAACAACAGACAACCTTCTGTCTTATGACAAAGAGAGGGCTCTTTAATATTGAAATGTAGATTGTGATGTAAAGCCATACTTTCAGGGCCATGAAAAGACTGGTGTACAGATCTTCACTATCTAAACTCCTGCTGAGAGGGGTTCCTGAAAGCTGTCTAATACTTCATACAGAGGCAAGTTTTAGAGTCTCTATGCAAACAAGTCGACTTGATCTAAAACAGTGGTTCCCACCCCTTTCTTTGCCCCCGTACCCCTTAGAAAATGTCTGATATATATTTGCACCCCATAGACAAGTAAAATCACAAAGTTATATGTCAAATACAGTATGTCAAATTTTTCATTTTGAACCACAAATTTAAATATAAATTGAGCAACTTACCTTTACAAATCTCAGTAATCTAGTAAATGTGCATCCTGTGTAGTTTAGACACTCGATTGATGATCTAGGGGTTGAGGCATCCCATAAAACATCAAGCACCCCGAGGAAATGACACAAGATTAACGATTGAAGGGTTTGAAGGATTAGAGACCCCCATGAAGCAATGGGTGTCAGCACCCTGATAAGCAATGAAATACAGTCAAGCTTTGTTCCCCAATAATAATAATAATAATAACAGAGGCGCCACACAGTTAAAATTGTAGGGCTACTTCCAGGACAGCCAGTAGGAGAGATGGGCGGAGTCTAAGCGGCAGGTGTTCCAATTCAGACCCCCTTGTCCTCCCCGGCATTAAGGTAAATCAAACTTCAAAATCAGTGACGTTTCACAATCACGGCTTGCATAGAAATCAATAATAGACATTTCTCTTCTCTGTGGATCATTGCAAGGTCCAAATTCCATTCTTATTGTTGCCTTATTAAAAAGCCCTAAGCAATTCTCCTTTGGCTTAGCTCTCCTTCTCAGGGGTGGGGTTTGATTTGTCTTCAATTTTGTTTGGTTACAAATTGATCTATTTGTATGGAATGATTACAATAAAAATTAATAAACAGAAAAAAAAAAACACCCACTCATTTTTGAAGTTCATTCACAGGTGACAGTTGCACACACAATGCTTCGTTTTTTTTAATATAATAGAGAAAGCACTAACTAATAAATGACGGCACACTGCAAGACACCAATTGTACTACAATAAAGTCAGACAATGCACCTAACTCAATTTTGGTGAATCATAACGTAGCCCTCCTCTTTGTCACATCCACTGAAATCCCATCTTGTACTACTCTGGAACCCCTGATCTAAAAGAAAGTGCATGCATCCATTATCAAACCCACTTAATCTAATTCAAGTTTGTGGGGGGCCAGAGTCTACCTTGGCCAATCTGGCAATATTCTAAGGAATCTTAATATGCTTTGTGAATAGTGTTATTCTAAGAGCTAATTGTCATATTTATTCAAGAACTTTAGTGTTCACATCTTTTGAGCTGCAGTACTCACTATCCTTCCACGTCTGTATCTTATCCCTGAAGAAGAGCAAATCCAATCAGAGTAATAACAAATCTCTGTGCACATATGAAAAAGGTAAACAGTAATAATAATAGTAATAATGAAGTCCTTAAGAAAGTGGATGGGCTGCTAACATGAGACTTTTATCATTAATGAGAATCAGTGTTTGTATAACTGTTTAAAATGGAATTTATTGTGATTACTGTCTCTTCAAAATCTTTAAGTAGGACCCTCCGACAACACATGCTGAAACACAATATATTGCAAATGCTGGACAGTAATCATCAATGTAATTCAAAAACAATATTTGCACACAAGAAAAAAAAAACAAAGCAATAGCAACCTGTTTCCTTGTATGATTAGCTGCTTTAACATTAAATGTATATTTAATTAGGAATGTGTTCCTATCTTGATGTAAAGTTTTTTTTTGTTTGTTCTTTTATATGTTTCTGAAATTTTGAAAATATGAATTTTCTAGGGTCTGGCACGGTGGCACAGTGGGTAGCACTGCTGCCTCGCAGTTAGGGGACCCGGGTTCGCTTCCCTACAAAAGAAGCTACAAAAGAAAAGCAACATTAGCAGCCGAGAAAATAATATACGGGTGGCTGCCCCAACTCTTTATGATGTCTCTGACTCATTCTTATCACAGTGGCGTAGTCAGCAGGATGAGGTTTTCCCAGAAGACACCGGGAAGGAACCGTGGATATACTTAGGTAGGAGAGTACCGGGGCCATGTTTCCTGGTGGGGGGCGTGCTCAGCAGTCCAGAGTGACGTGGTGCAGGCTTCGCTCCAACGAAGGGAAAGCGAGCCCCTATCCAACACAGGGAGAATGTGGAGGAGATCTACTGACGTGGGATGGTTCCTGGGGGGAAAATGAAAAGGGCTTATTATGTTCTCTCAGAGGAGGGGACTGAACCGCCCGTTGGGACCAAGATCCCAGAGACATATGGGCTATCCCCAGACCAGCAGGTAAAAGCCTTAGAAACTTGGGAATACGATCCAGAGAGATCAATCCAGGAGCAAGCTTATGCTCTCTGGGAGATAGTGGCTCAATGGCTGAAGCCATTTGAATTAAACACCCTACAAATTGTACAGCAGGTGGCTTGCTTTATTCTAATTAAAGGTCTTCCCATTAATTTTGCCCAACCGGTCATTCCCTGGATGAATTCATTAAACAATTAAGAACAATTAAGCCAGCCTCACAATCCGTGAGAGCAGAACGGTCCTCTAGTGGACTCTAGGGATTATGTCCCACTGTATAAGTCCCTTCCATATAAACTGAAGCCTGTCCTGATGTCCGCAGGAGCGCGGAGGAATTGCGGGTGGAAGGGGGGAGGACGGTTATGTACACTTACGAACCCCCAGGTTATTGGTCATACGGGAGTAGTAATTATAAATTGATTTCGAGTTACAGCCCTTCTAGACTCCAGCATCTCTATTGTTGATTGCCGTTACGTACTACCGCGACAGTGGACGAGAAAAAAGACCAGTATCAGGTGCATACACGGGGAAACACGTGTATATAAAACCGCCCTGTGTGTTGTCAGCTGTGAAGGGTTGGTAAAAAAAGTTCTCAGTGGCGATCCAACCACACCCACCTTTTCCTGTGATCCTAGGGCAAGACTAGTCTGACAGTAAATGCGGGGTGCTGATAACTACTCCCCTTACCCCTGTAGGCCTAGTCATGGAAGGGACTAACCCGACTCAGGCTGTTTCCACGCCATGTAACCAACTGGAGGAGAGAATTACGGAGGGCTGTCGCTCTTAAACACATCATCAACCCAGGCCTCAACGAGGCGGGAGGACTCCTTGACCCTTGAGGTCAGACCGGACCCTCTCTCCAAAATGCATTTTCAATTCAAAAAAACATCTGTATCTTTCAAGAGGGAGCAATGGAATGACGACTCCCTAAAATTTGCAAAAAATGCAGTCGTGCTTGTCAATGGCCAATGCACTCATCTGTTAATGCCATGCAGCCCTCATTTTGTGCTAGAAAACAATCTGTTACAGTAATCCCTCCTCCATCGCGGGGGTTGCGTTCCAGAACTCCCCGCGAAAGGTGAAAATCTGCGAAGTAGAAACCATATGTTCATATGGTTCTTTTTATATATTTTAAGCCCTTATAAACTCTCCCACACTATTATAAACATTTCCTGCACAATTATACAGCATAAACCCTTTGTATTCTCTTAGATATTAGGTAAGATTCATTGAAATTATGTATGTAAACACAGTTTATATACAGTAAAACCTAAATATTATTTTAAAGATATCGAGTGTCTCCGATATCAAATATGTTACAGCCATTACGACAGACAGGCCACCAGCAATAAATACGTACAATGCAAGAAAAATTGTATACAGTAAAATGTGTGTACAGTGACACTAAACTATGTACATGTAATAAGTACTGTACATAGATAATTAATTATGGTTACTCACCAACAATGACACAACGATTTGTCCGATAACGATGAGTTTAATTTTACTGCACAACAAAGGAGAGCGTTACAGCTCTTCTAAAGGATCTTCTTCAGGCGACTGTGTAGCACCGCCATTGTTCTCCTTCCGGCAGTCTTCAATCCAGATCCCTAAAGCAGATTCCATCCAGACTACTGCCTTATCACGTCCACTTGCAACTCATTTTGCGCCCTGGTTAAAGGACACTGCGGCCGTAGATCTTATATGCTTTTCCTCCTTTTTAAATAAAAAGAATCGTGGACTCATTGATGCCGTAATGGTGTCCTGCAGCGGTGTAGCTGTTCCCTTCCTTCAACATATCCAAAACTTTTACCTTTTCTGCAATCATTTGCATCTTCTGTTGGCGCTTGGACACGGCCCCTGAAGCAGTAGCAGGAGCATGTTAATGCTGAATGAGTGAGATGAGACTTCCTGGTTAATGCAGCACTCTGTCGCTGAGCCAATCAGCACACAGGAACTTACCTGTGTGCTCTGATTAGGTAGCTTCTCAGTCATCCGCCAATAGCGTCCCTTGTATGAAATCAACTGGGCAAACCAACTGAGGAAGCATGTACCAGAAGTAAAAAGACCCATTGTCCGCAGAAACCCGCGAAGCAGCGAAAAATCTGCGTTATATATTTAGATATGCTTACATATAAAATCCGTGATAGAGTGAAGCCGCTAAAGTCGAAGCGCGATATAGCGAGGGATTACTGTATATCGAATAGCTGAACATGAGGGCGGGGTGTGGAAGTTGTTGCTAATCCCACGAACCTACCGGCGGCAGGTTTGTGAGTTGGCGCACGCCCACCTCCTGGGAGGCCATTTAGGCACCGAAAAGACTTTGGAGCGGATTAAGTTCCGATTTTATTGGCCGGGAGTTAACGAGGAGGTTCACCGTTTTTGCATCTCTTGTCCAGAATGTCCATTACGGAAAGTTCCTAGGAAAGACCATGCTCCTCTCATTCCCCTTCCCCTGATTGATGTTCCCTTTGAACGTATTGGGGTTGATATAGTAGGACCTCTGGAGCCCTCAGCCCGAGGAAATAAATATATATTAGTCCTTGTGGATTATGCTACCCGATATCCAGAGGCAGTTCCGCTGCACTCTGCCACTTCTAAAGCTATCGCACGGGAACTAGTAGGGGTCTTTGCACGTGTAGGGATCCCTAGAGAAGTCCTCACAGACCAAGGGACACCCTTTACCTCGGCGACGTTCAAGGAAACGGCCAAGTTACTTAAAATAAAGCACTTAAAGACCACGGTGTATCATCCTCAAACCGGCGGTCTTGTCGAGAGGTTCAGTCAGACTCTCAAGCAAATGCTGTGCAAGGTGGTCAGCTGGGATGGGAGGAACTGGGATCAGCTCCTCCTCCTCGTGCTCTTTGCCTATCGGGAAGTTCCACAAGCTTTTACGGGGTTCTCCCCTTTTGAATTGTTATATGGACGACAACCCCGAGGACTATTGGATGTTTTAAAAGAATGATGGGAAGGAGAGGCTCTTCCCTATATCAATATATTAGAGTATATCGCGCAGTTACGTGATCGATTCAGGAAAATCCAACCTCTTTTAAAAAGTCACATGGAAGAGGTGCAAGCAGCACAGGCCCACTATTATGATCGTGGCACGGCTCTACGGGAGTTCCAACTGGGAGATCGGGTCATGGTATTGCTCCTTACCTCGCATTCTAAGTTGCTTGCCCACTGGCAAGGTCCGTATGAAGTTAAGAAGAGGAAAGGACTCGTCGATTATTTGGTGAAACAACCCAATTGTCGGCCGAGCGAGCAGGTATATCATGTGAACTTGCTAAAGCTGTGAAAGGAGAGGGATCCCGATCCCTCAGAGCGACAATCTTAACTTCGGTCCCGACTTGAATGCTAAACAGAGATGGGAGCTCGAAACAGCGATCCTTTCAGTTCCTGAGGTAGTGAGTGAGCAACCCGGAAGGACCTCTCTGATTGCGCACGACATAGTGACAGAACTCGTACGAGAACGCCCATATCGTCTTCCCAAGGCAAAGAAGGCAGAGGTGGAGCATGAGATCAAGCACATGCTAGATTTAGTTGTGACTGAGGAAAGTTACACTCCCTGGTCCAGTCTGATTGTCTTGGTCAGTAAGCCCGACGGGAGTTGGAGGTTTTGCAATGACTTCCGTCGATTGAATCAAGTCTCCCAGTTTGACGCCTATCTGATGCCTCGTGTGGAAGACATCCATGAGTGGCTTGGACAAGCAAAGTTTTTGACCACACTTGACATGACAAAGGGGTACTGGCAGGTTGCTTTAACGGACTCTGCGAAGGTTAAAACCCATTTGGCACCCCAAGCAGACACTGGCAGTATCGGGTCCTCCCATTTCGGGTTACATGGGGCTCCGACAACTTTCCAGCATCTGGTGGACAGAGTGCTCCGGCCTCATAACGCGTTTAGTGCTGCTTATTTGGATGACGTTGCCCTCTATTACAGCACATGTAAGGATCACATGCGGCAGGTGGAAACGGTATTGCGGATGCCGGGTGAAGCCGGGCTTCGAATTAATCCAAAGAAGTGTTTCTTTGGATTAAAAGAAGCTAAATATTTAGGCTACCTGGTGGGTCGGGATGCCGTGAAGCCACAGTGCTCCAAAGTTAATGCCATATTAAACTGGCCCCGTCCGAAAACCAAGCGTCAAGTGCAGGCTTTCCTTGGGTTAGCCGGGTACTACCGCCAGTTTGTACCCCGGTTCTCTGAGAGAACAGCACCCTTGACAGACTTAACAAAGAAGAGGGCTCCCAACCACGTGGTATGGCCTGACAAGACTGCCACTGAATTTTGTGACCCAAAACAGGCCCTTACGTCATCACCTATATTGAAAGCACCCAACTTTTCACTTCCTTTCATACTCCAGACGGACACTATGGACACAGGCCTGGGGGCCGTGCTGAGCCAAAATGTCGATGGTGTTGAACACCCAGTCACGTACCTGAGCCGGGAACTGCTGGATCGGGAGACCAGGTATACGGCAGTGGAATGGGAGGCTCTTGCGATAAAATGGGCAATTACACAGTTGAGGTACTACCTCTTGGGCTGTGAATTTACACTGGTGATGGACCATGCACCTCTCCAGTGGATGGTCCTCCACAAGGAGTCGAATCCACGGGTCACTAGGTGGTTTCTTGATCCCCCAACCGTACAAGTTTTCGCTTGTTCACCATAAGGGCTCATTCATACTTCACGCTCACAACGCGTACGCGCCCGCATCATGGCTGCCACGCGTTTCCATCGTTCATTTGATGCGTCCTCTGAGCATGTCCTCAGAAATTAACGCAACGCATGCGCGAGTTGCAGTACCAGCAAAAAGTCAGGGGGCGCAGTGTGCTAAAAGTTGGAATATGATGTCAGAGTCTCTGTTTACTATCTACATGTGACAGAAAGCCGCTTTGCGGATCCTACGAGATCGGTGTGCGCGCTTCGATGTTTGATGGTTTGAAGTGGTGAAGTAAAATGCCAACATACAGATGCATTCATGGTGCTTTTATATTCAAGCGTTGCATATTCACGATCGTAATGACACGATACATTTTAAAAGTCTCACATACCATCTTCTGTGCCGTTTTTTTTTTCTAGGGCTTCCTCCGATACTGACAGCAGCGGCAAACAGCAATAGATCGCCACACTGAGCACATTAAATGTATGATATTCCAACTTTCTGCATATTTAGAATCCTCAGATTTATACTTGATATCCCTTTCATGATGAAATGCATTGAAGTATGTATGTTACATTTTACAGATAAATCGGTAATTTCGTTTAAATAATGAACACTGTTAATTACACATAAGGGGGTGACACGGTGGCAGAGCGTTATCGCTGCTGTCTTGCAGGGAGTCACGTCACTGATATTCCCTGCCTGGAGTTTACATGTTTTCCTGCTGGGTTTTCACAGTGTGCTCCGGTTTCCTTCCAAAGATATGTAGATTTGGTTACAGTAAAATGACGCCAGCGTGTACGTGTGTGCTTGTATTCACCTTGCGATGAGCTGATGCCTCGTCCAGGGATTGTTTCAGCCTCGTGCCCAATGCTAGCTGAAATGGACAAATCCCTGGACTGATGGATTTAATCATTAAACATCCTTTTCAGAGATATTATGCTAAGGTGTCATCGGAATTTAATGGGTGTTCCAGGCAATTCACAACACAGTGAAGCAAAACCTGTTCTCACCGTGATAATATCTCGCACTGCCACATGGTGGATTCCTCCAGATCTACATAAAGTACGCGTGCAAGTATAAACAGTACAACGCTTGCATAGCAGGAGTGTCCGCTGCAGCATGCGTTGCGTCGCGTGAAGTATAAAGTATGAAGTATGAAGTATAAATTCAGCCTAAGGGTTCTCTCCATGCCAATGCTGATGCTCTCTCTCGAGTCCACAACCTCTCGGACAGGTTCCGCCTGACCCGATGGGTCTGGGCTGGGGGCGGTGGGGGGCCTTGTCACACACGTGCACATGGGAAAGAGCTGAAGGGCCTAAACTCTAGTAATTCTACCCCAGGCCAGAGGGCGGCGGAGTGTACTGACTAACTCTCTCAGTCCCTTTTAGACCTTTCCCGGGAAATCTCGCCTGTTGCCGGCCCCAAGGATGACGTCACTTCCAGGCACGAGAATGCCACTCCCAGATCCTGCACTGACGACGTCATTTGCTTCACGGGCTGTTAAAACTGCCATCTTGTCTCCATACAGGCAGTTCTGTTCTGGACTCTGACCTAAGCACATCATGCTACAAAAGAAAAGCAACTTTAGCAGCCGAGAGAATAATAACCCCAACTCTTTATGATGTCTCCGACTCATTCTTATCACACCCTACATATAAAACATGTACATTTTTGCATTGTCTTATATCAGCCCTATAGCACCGGCATCTAACATATCATACTTATGTAATGATGCTGCCTGTCATATGACTGTCAATTATGTTGTCGTCAAAAAGAAAGCCACAGAAGACATAGAAATACAACTCAGATAGAGGCCATAATGATGTCAAAAAAGGAATGTGATAAATAATACCTATAGATATACAATAGAGCTAAACAGAACCATGCAAATGTGATATCAAGAATATTAGCCCTATATGGTAAAAGTGTGACTTGAGTATGAAGTCTATAGGATATGCATTAATTTATAAACATGTTCTGAGAAAAAAAAGTCTTTGGCTCATCACAGGACTCCATCTACTCTGGGCAAGAACTGCCCCATCCCCCACCCCACCATTACAGAGTGGCTGACAGTGCCAATCCATCAGGACCTAAAGGTTCATAAACAGTTTTTATCCCTAAGCAGTACATGTATGGGGAATCTGAATTTTGTGATTACTACCCGTTAATATTGGGCCCATCAGACTTACACGTCATACTACATAGCACACATTTTATACATTGTTGTTTTGCTCTGAATTTTACTAAAACTTCACAGATATTTGGCCTGTGAAATAATTTGAACACACGTCACACTATTGCCTGTGGTGGCCCTGAAGTGCAAGCAGCAAAAACAAATTGATTTATGCAAAAAACAAATCAGAAAACACAAAAACAAATTAGAAACACAAACACAAATCATAAAATGCAAAAACAAACTGAATACAATAAAAATAAATGAGAAACTGCAAAAACAAATTGGAAACTGCAACAATAAATTTAAAGCACAAAAACAAATCAGAAAACAAAAAAACAAATTGAATGAGCAAAAGCAAATGAGAAAGAACAAATGCAAATGGAGCAACAGGCAAACAAAACAAAAACTGCGCAAACAAATTGAGAAGCACAAAAACTAAAAGAGCACCGCAAAACCCAAATCTAGGTGGAAAAAAACAGTGAAAAGTTCATCAAGATTCAATCCCAGCTTTTCAATGAGTGGTGTGGTGGAAATGAGAATGCTGTAAGGTAGAAGAGATCTCATCTTTTGTAGGAATTTTTTATATACTGTACTTTTAGAATAAATTATAATGTTTGCATAACTTTGAGTACTCTCTGCGAGAGCAGTATGTAAAGTATTACAAACATATGTCAGTATTTTTAATTGATAGTGAATCTATAATTTAATTTCGACAGCATTGAAAAACATTTGATATTGGCCTTTTTATTGCATTAGTATACACACTAGTGACGTGTTATTTAACATGAGCAATGTAGTGTTTGCATGATAAGTTGAATTCCTAGTATTATTAACTTTTCACGTCAACACCGTTGTATTATTAGGTGTCAACCTAAAATGTATTGTAACAACTCGGTTGTGAGAGAGAAGGAGAAATGGAATCAGTCGCTTTAAGCCAGACTGCTGGAGGTGGTCTAATAAAATTACTGTTAGCTTCTTTAGCTCATACACGCCACCCGGCTCCATGTCACTTCACTTGCCCAGGGTCAAAGGCAACCCATATACCACACTTTCCCCTGGTTCCGTGAGCCACCCCAAGGCCAGGGTCCACATATGATGCTCACTGGAGGCTAAGCATCACAATCGATGAGCTTCAGCTGCTGGGAGAAGCATGGTTAAAAGTGAGATGTACCTGCTACTTTACTTGACAGCTTCTCCGGGTAGGAAGTGAGTATGAAAAGAGACATCTTTCCTTTTAGTGTATGACAATTTTATGTTAAATCCGAAAGTCTTTTATGTCTGTCTTCATATTTTAATCTGGTCACTCATTGAAATGTAACCACAAATGCTGTCAATACCAGAGGTTAAATAGAAAGAAAAAATAAAAAAAGAAGTGAAGTGCCAGTACATCAAGAATCAATTACTGGGTCTCACCAGGTGGTGTGGTGGAAACTGTGATGCTGAGTGTCTACTGTCTATTGAGCTATTTTTTAATGACTGGACATCAAACTTTTGCATACCTGCCGGAGTTCCATTTAAAGTATAACACACACAAGTTTGTCAGTTCTATACTGACTGATAGTAATGCTGAGAGCATGATGGCAAGCAAATATTCACCAGAGTGTTGCAGGACATACATAACTAACCAAAAGCAATCATCTGTAACACATGCGACAACTGATCTTTTTAACGCGATTTGTTAATTCACTGATTTTAGTCCAAACTATTATATCTGATACCGAGGCATCAAATTCGTTCTGCTATGCTTGCAGTAGACATGCTAGAGTTCTACTGGATACAACCCCATTTACTGGTGAAACCCCAGTCGGTTCTGCCATGGCTTTGGCCGAGAGTGCTCAAAGTTATGCAAACGTTATTTTTTCCTCTAAAGTATATAAAATACCTAAAAAAGGTAAGAGATCTCTTTTACCTTTCAATGTTCTCGCTTCTACCACACCAGTCATTGAAAAACTGGGATGTATGTTTAGCTCTCACTGTTTTGTCTGCTTCGATTTGAGTTATGTGCTGGTCTTTTTGTTTTCATGCTTTTCAATTTGTTTGTGTAGTCTTCATTTTGTTTGCATGCTGCTCCATTTGCATTTGGGTCCGTGTACATTTTGGTATTTGAAATTTCATTTTAGAAGCAAAAGCGAAAAAACAAAAATGAAAAGAATTTTCAGATTTAGATTTTTGATTAAAGAATAAAATGAGGGAAAAAAAGGTATTTTTTAATTCTATGGTTACAAATAGCAGTCGTAAACTTAAAATTACACATACTTTTCTGGATGTATTTGTGATTCAAATAATGAAAGTGTAATTGCTCAAAAACAACAAAACAGACGCATTTATAGCTTTTGTCACTTCTATCTCCAAATGTGTGTCAGAGAGTCGACAGCTCGAGATTTGCTCAGCACAAATCATTCTAACATTTCTCGCAGAAAACCCTCTCGCTTCTCCGTGTTTATTATATGACAGATGCTCAGATATAATTTTCGATGACAGGCCTTGTTTTGCCATCTCTAAAATCACGTCTGAGTACTGTTCCAACGTCAACACACCAGTGACCAGTGTTTGCAGCAAGTGGAGCATTACCTGACCAGGTTGTTGACCTACAAAAACATCCGGTTCAGACAAAACAAATAAAGGGCGTTTTCTCATTCTTGTTTCTTGCATTTTTCTTTTCTGATGTGCGAAAGAACAAAAGGAAAAAAGTAATTGTTTTGCATTTTTCATTTGTCCCTTTTAAGTTGAAAATCAAAGAAGTGTCTCTTTTTCTCTTTTAAATATATTTTCTGAAATGAAATTTCAAATACCAAAATGTACACGGACCGAGTTGACAGCCTGAGATTTGCTCAGCACAAATCTTTCTAACATTTCTCGCAGAAAACCCTCTCACTTCTCCGAGTTCATATGACAGACGCTCAGGTATAATTTTCAATAACAGGCCTTGTTTTGCCGTCTCTGATATCACATCTGAGTTCTGTTCCAACGTCATGATGATGGTCCAGTCTACACACCAGTGACCAGTTTTTGCTGCAAGTGGCGCATTACCTCACCAGGTTATTGACCTACAAAAATGACAAAATAAATAAAGGGCGTTTTCTCGTTGTCGTTTCTTGCATTTTTCTTTTCTGATGTGCGAAAGAACAAACGGAAAAAAGTAATTGCTTTGCGTTTTTCATTTTTCCTTTTTAAGTTGAAAATCAAATAAGTGTCTCTTTTTCTTTTTTAAGATATTTTCTGAAATGAAATTTCAAATACCAAAAAGTACACGGAGAGGGTCCGTGTACTTTTTGGTATTTGAAATTTCATTTTAGAAGCAAAAACGAAAAAACGAAAATTAAAGGAATTTTCAGATTTTGATTTTTGATTAAAGAATAAAATGAGAGAAAATAAGGTATTTTTTTAATTCTGTGGTAACAAATAGCAGTCATAAACTTAAAATTACACATACTTTTCTGGATTTATTTGTGATTCAAATAATGAAAGTGTTATAGCTCAAAAACAATAAAACAGACACATTTTCATTGTCTGAAACCAGAAGTACTTGTTCTTCTGCGCGATTTTTGACGACACGTGCGAACAGTCCTCCTCACAACACATCGATCGACGGCCTTGAAGTTACACTGCATGGCATCAGCAGAGGATGGACCATTACATTGTTTTTCGGAACAGTAAAAGAGTGACACTCCGGGATGAGGCCATGACTGCAGAAAAACTGAGTCGCATCTTTCTGGTAAAAATACAAGCTTTGCAAACTTTGCTTCACTGATGTAGCAATTCTTTTAAGAAAGTTATTGTTATTACTTACTGTGAAACAGCTACCATTTAGTGATTTCATTTACTAACACGAAGTCTGGCAATTTTTATAGTGCTAGCATTTTGAATGGTTGCTCATTGACTTTTACCGGCTACTATAGCTAGTAAACGTTTCGAGTATTAACAGTGCGCACAAGTGTAACACGTTAGGAGAGCAACGTGATTTACAGAAAGTTTTCTTAACACGTATCACACTTGTCAATGAGCGACCATTCACACATTCGATGTGTTGTGAGGAGGACTGTTCACATGTGTTGTCAAAAATCGCGCAAAAGTACCACCTCCGGTTTCAGACAACGAAAATGAGTCTGTTTTATTGTTTTTGAGCTAAAACACTTTCATTATTTGAATCACAAATAAATCCAGAAAATTATATGTAATTTTAAGTTTATGACTGCTATTTGTTACCACTGAATTAAAAAATACCTTATTTTCCCTTATTTTATTCTTTAATCAAAAATCTAAATCTGAAAATTCCTTTTATTTTTTATATTTTCGTTTTTGCTTCTAAAATGAAATTTTAAATACCAAAAAGTAGACGGACCAATTTACTTATGCACAATTCATTTGTTTTTGAGTTTTCTGATTTGGTTTTGTGTATTCAATTTGTTGTTGCAGTTTTTGATTTATTTTTATGATTCAAATCTGCTTTTGCACATTCTGATTTGTTTTTGCATTTTCTGAGTTGCTTTTTCATATTCAATTTGTTTTTGCATTTTCCCATTTGTTTTTGCCTTTTCTGATTTGTGTTTGTGTTTCCAGTTTGTTTTTGTATTTTCTGATTTGTTTTTGCGCATTGTAATTGCCAGAACTGTCCAATGAAACAAACAAAAAGTTGCAGACCCTTTGGTAATTTGGGACAAACACATCTACACATTGCTTTATGCATTACTTATGCTTTGTTTACCATAATTTATATAAGCTGGTAGGCATACATAGCCTTATGCAGTACATTTATGGTTAATCAAAAATGTATTTATTAATTTTAACTTAAAACACCAAAAACAATAAAAACAACAAATTGCCTAAATAAAAACAAAAAACACAACACTAGAATAATTACTATATAGGAAGATGAAAAGACCAAAAATGACAAAGACAAACAAAAGAAATTACAATTTTTGGTAAAACAAAATAATCACAATCTTGAAACACTTATTATATTAAATGAAACAAAAATAAAGACAGACTATAAACAGCAAGTAAGGCTGAAAAGCAACACAAATTAATTTCCGAAAACCCATATACAGTTTACTTAGAATGTTGAAAAAATTCCTTGGTATTTTTCTTTATAAAAGCCAGATGCTTAAACCCACTGGCATTTGTTATAATGTAAAGACTATACTATAAGCTGGTTAAAGGGAGGAAACCAAGAGTACAGATGAGAGAATACTGCTCCACATAGCAGGAGGTCATCGGCAGAATACCTTGAAACTAGGAACTTTTCATTTTATCGAATAGTACTAGATTTATACATATAGGAATTATTCATCATTTATTATATGTTCAGCACAATCATTTAAATATTTATACAACTGAATATATGGGTGGATATGCTGGTATAGTCATTTTGCTATGAAAAACGTTTACTACTTCTCTAAAGTACACACACCCCATATGTGGGGAACAAAAAAAATGTGTAAAATCTTTTTTTCTTTAGATTTGTGTTAAAAAATACATATATGTTTTTTTTTTCTGAACAATCTTCTTCATTGGAGGGTCAAAGGCAGGATCAGACTGTCATGGGAGCATTGGATGCAAGAAAAAAAACAAATAATTAATGACAATTAAAGATTTTGTACTTTTAAATAAAAGATGTAGCTTTCAGGACAGAGAGTGTGATTGAAAATATGAGTTACAAATTTATGAATAGTACTGAATGGCTGACATATTTCTTGAGATGGCCTGGAACTCGATGTACTGTGTAACGGCCGACCCCTTTTACCCAGCCGGCAGCTACACTCCCAAGACCTGTGGCTTGGATAATTGACTGAGAAATAATCTTACTATCAAGCCGTACTTCTTACCAATTGAACTTTTCCCCCACAATCGACAGTGAAAAATATAAGCACACAAAAACAAGACGTAAAATTTAAATGGGTTATATGTATTAAGTAAAATAAGACATGCAAAAAATAGAAACATATATAAATATAAATATCCCTTCACCCCAGCAATAACAAGACACCACCAAATATATATATACACACAACAAAAACCCTCCCTTGTCCCTGTAACAAATAAACACACAACACGAATAACAATGAATGATAAACTGAAAATGAATGAGAAAGTGAGTCCGGTAATAAAGAAACTGTCCTGAAAGCGGATGACTGAATTAGTGATATTGCGTTGTTTGATTCTCCCCGGAAAAAATGGAACAGCCTCACCGTGAATCCTCGTGTGTGTGGTGGATGATTAAGTCCTACCCCGGGGTCTCTCGTGGTGAGGTCCTTGAAGTAAATCCGGCAGATGGAAAAACAAACTGGATGGCTAAGCGCGATATGGAAAAGAACAGGTACAGTGTGGTCGTGATGGTGAAAAAAAATCTCCTTCTCTCCTCTCTTCCTTCTCCTCCTGATGGCTTAAATAATCCTGTGACGGCTGTGATTGATTGATTGTAAACAGGTGTTTTCCAGGTTTGTGGCTGTGGTCTCCTTCCATCATCGGACGGCATTAACTGATGCCCAAACAGTAAATGGGACAATGAAACGAGACACACTCAGAACTGACATTTAAACACTATGTGGCCCCGCTACAACTGTTATAATAAAAGCTAAAGTGTAAAGATCTTATGTGTGTGTGGGAGGTTGGTATTTGTTTATTACAGTATTTATGTATCTGTCTAACTAAAAAAGGTTGGTCCACCCAGAGGTTCTTGACTACATGTAGAAATCAATAAGATATCAGAAATGAATCCAGGTTTTTAACTCCCCTGAGAAATATGTTTTTGGTTGTCCAAATGTGACATTACAACTTTCTTACAAGGTGCATAGATAAACAAAAATCAAGACGTGCTTCAGTACCACTGCTGAGCTAAAGCATGGGCCTTAAAATACCATTTTTCTCCAAACAGTCCAAGATGAAATGTTTGAGGTGAAAATGAATGATGTTGCAAAGATGCTGTACAATTAAAAGCTTTGAATTTTTGGAACTCAATCAAGGTCCACACCAGAAAATAATAACAAAGTTAATTAGGGAAATGAAGGAAAATTCCAAATCGAAAAAGGCAACAAAATAAGCAAGAAACAGGTTAGCTTGAATTGTGAGCTTAAATTGCAAACCATAATATTTGAAGATTTGTGGAATGTTTTCTAGAGGTTTGATTATTTCATTCCATTTTGAAAATGTAGGGGACAATGCCTGCTATTAAAAAAAAAATCAAAAACATTTATGTTTTATATGGAAGTCTTTCAAACTCTGTTATTTTCAATTTTCATTTTTTTTTTTTTTTTTTTTTTTACATTTTTGGTGTTGGTAAAAACAAACGAACCTAGTTTTTATTTTTATGGAAATTTAGGGTGTTGGTTTATACTAACCGCACAACATTTGTACAGCAAAAATAAATTTAAATTGTAACATTTGTCAAATGTATTCCTTTATTCCTTATTAGGTCAACAAGTAGGTAAGTATTGTATGTCCAGTACCTCCATATCAATCATATAGAACACACATTCTGTGTTAGTGTTGCGTGGTATACTGGTATTGAAAATGTACTGAAATACCAAACTTTTAATTTTGGTACTATACCAGTTTTATGGTAGTCTCAGTACCAGAAGTAAAATGTTTTGTTCACATATTAATTAGCACAATCACAATTCCAAGGGAGACAGAGCCAAACCTTTGTTATAATATAAGTATATCTTCATGCTGAGATCTCCTAAATAAGATTTAGTACGCCTTATATACTTAATGCATAGGCAAAAACCTGAGACAGGACAGCGCCTAAACCAGATGCACTAGCGTCTGTCTGTAGAACAAAATCCTTAGAGAAGTCGGGATTCTGAAAAACCAGATAAGAAGACAAAGCAGTTTTCAAATCACAAAAGGAACATTCACAATCATCTGTCCAGAAAACATGGCGGAGCCCCCTTCTTCACAACATATGTAGTGTCTATCCCATAAAAGCTATAGGAAAGGACTCAAGTTAAGGAAAGCATGAAGTGTATCTTGGGAGGAAACAACTAATGTTCCCCCAATTGTTAGTATCTGTGCTAGCAGAAATTAATTACTCATTTTGGTTGGTGAGGCCAGCAGGGGGTGCTTACCCTGTGGTCAAAATGCAGATCCCAATGCTCTAGTACAGTGACAAAGTCACTGTGCTGTAAAAATGGCACTGTCCTTTGGATGAGGCATAAATCGATGTCCTGACTCTGTGTGGTCATAAAAGATTCCTAACTAATGAAGTTAAATATTGTCAGGGTTCATAATAAGCATGGAAATTATCTTTCTAAAACTGCTGTTAAAAAAGTGCATTTGCAAAATAAAGGATGAGACAAAAAGAAAAAAAACAATGTACCCAAAATCTGCATCAACAAAATGTCAAAATAAGGATGGAAAATAAAATAAAGAACAAACTGTCATAAAGGAAAGCAAGAATAAACTAAAAGTAGGACTGCAAAATTGCACCTTAAGAGATTAAAGGAACAATAACACAAAATGTAAAGAGAGCTTCTGTAAAATGGGGGTGCATCCATGGATTTGGAAGACCACCCGTAAAGGGTTCATGCTGGACACCAGTACGTGAAAACAATATAGCAGGGTTAATGGGAGTTGGGCAGCTGTATTAAGGTCTTAGTGTTCATAAGTCAGTCACGGTTGGTATTGTATAAAAAAGTGCAGTCTCCCCAGGTTTTGCTGCCCTAGACAACCGTTTAGTTCACCAAAATAGTAGAGCCTGCCCTGACTATACATGTATTAATTGCAATATTCTGTCCAGAACAAAAGAGCTTCAAGGTTATGCTGTATTGTGTGGCACAGCCAGATTTAACCATTCATTGTTTAAGTTAAAAGACATATTACACATCATTTACAGAAAATTGAGAGTATTAATAAAAGTATACCTGCTTCAAAACATGCAGAATGTGTCTCAGGTTCAAGGAAGATCTCAGAATTGGGCAGGATTGTTTTAAAAATCTTCTACAAATTAACTATATATGCATTAAATAAAATATAATGGTACTGAAATATAATCAGGCATTATTAGTTTGTCTAAAAAAATGAATCAAAGATCAGTTAAACAAAGGAAGACAACACTCACAAAATAAACACATTCAAGAGCCAATACTAAAAATCTAAACTCAACTTTATGCAAGCATTTTCCTTTATTTCC
This sequence comes from Erpetoichthys calabaricus, assembly GCF_900747795.2. Classification (NCBI taxonomy): domain Eukaryota; kingdom Metazoa; phylum Chordata; class Cladistia; order Polypteriformes; family Polypteridae; genus Erpetoichthys; species Erpetoichthys calabaricus. Next base: position 129,103,574 of record NC_041401.2, on the reverse strand, counting down.
AAATGAATAAAGGAAATCTAAATTCTGCTACTGAGTAATAAAAAAATATTTTTATAGGTCTGTCTTTCATATTAATTCTGTTTTATAGTCTATGTTTTACAATTGTGAGACATGAAGTGAAATAGTAAAATGTTATTTTGGTGTCTGCTACAAAAGGTTCAACGTAAATTAATGACAGTCAGGCTGATAACTCAATGCTGGCAGGCTCAATTACAAGGAAAAGCTTCTGAAACAGAGTCTGTGTAGTTTACAATGGAGAGATATTACAGACTTGTTAAAGGTTTTACATTCTAAAACCTTATAAATCAGATAAACTGCTCAAAGGCTTTTATTCTGCAAAGCGTAACGATTTGAGGTTGATGAAAGGTAAAGTCAAAACAGAAAAATAAGAGAATTTCTCCATGCAAAAGGATTTAAATTTACTGCTAGAACACAAAGAGGGAGCGGATATGCTGGATCTTTTCAAGAAGCGGTTGGACTTATGGGTAATGTTCCACCCAGAATAGGCACATGAGCGGTTGGTCTTTGGATCTTGCAGAGTTTTTGTTTTACCCTCTCTTATTCTTGGAAGTTAAATGCACTGTATTTCTTTTTTTGTTTTACTAAAATTACTTGTCAGCTATAATACAAATAAAAAGGGTATTTGTTTGAGGTTTTAACTATACAGGGCAAAGCATTTGGTAAGATGTAATTTTTGCCTGGCGTCATTTGTAGAATGTAAGCAACTTTTACAATGTAAAGCTTCTAAGTTTTTTTTTTTGGTCAATAAAAAAATAATAATACCAATAATGATATGTATTGCTATAATTCCCAATATATTCTTACATGCAAATGCTACTGAAAATGCATTTTTAAAATAAAGTTATTTATTTTCAAAAATATGCATTACAATGGAAGAGTTAATAAGACAACAATCAAAAAAGCATATAACTATAAACAAGAGATTAAAAAAAATAAATTAAATCCAAAGTACAATCAATCTAGGAAAGCACCTAAAGAATTAAAATTCACAAATCTTGAAAAACTCCAAAAAGCCCCAGTTCTGTTTAAAGTGCGCTAGTTAGCAATCAGAAGCCCATCCTGCTCATTGAAACAATAGGAGTTAAACAGAGATGTGTCTGGGATCCATAAGACTTATTTAAGAAAATGTAGTATTAATGAATTCTTGCCAGATTCTAAAGAAACTTTGCATAGTTGCAAATAAAGTGAATTTGACTTTTTTCTGGTTTTAGAAGGGTGCATTAGCGCTCTTTCAGTTGAGCATATTAATCAACACACTAACAATGTACTGTAAGAAATCACAATGAGTTTATCACTGGATAGTCTAGTCATATCCAATGTTATATCAAAAACATATATCATAGTTAGGGTCAATCCCCAATATATTTCAGATAATTTTAATCTAAAGAGGTGTGTCTGATGTCAATTTTGAGGTGAATTTCACTGTATTTTCAACAACTGATGACGAATGTGAAGATTCAAATTCTAGTCCTTACCTGAGATATTAATGGAAAGAAAGATCTTTTACCCAGCATTGCCAAATATCCTCTAAAAATGAGCACCAGGAGAACAGGTGATAAAGTGTAAAAATACATCTAATATTGTCCTTATTATTAGATAAAAGATTTTTAAGTGTGGACACTAACAGAGGATTATAGTAGTTGAGCAGATTCTTTTTAACAAAGTTTCTGCTTTGCAAATAGAAAATTAATAGTGTTGAGGAATTTCTATATTTACAACTGAGTTGTCATATGGTACAAACACATAATGTAATAATCAAGTATAGATACTGAGTGACTTCTGTAAATGCTGTATAATTAAGGGATGTCTGGAATACAAAATGTTCCAGTAATGGAGCTGAGGAGGACAACACCTATGTCTTAAAGTGTTTCCTATATTAGTTCCATATTTTGAGCGAATTGGCAGCAGTTTTTAATAATGAATGCACACAGCAAGTCATATAAGAAGGAGTTTCTACATGGCGTTGTCAGTTGCCCTTCCTCTTCCTTCCAGTCACTCAAATTACACATATGTGCATCCCAATAGAGATGAAAGTCAGCTAGCGCCAGGTCACCCTCTGTTTTCAGTGTTTGCAGCATTATCCTTTAAATATGTGACATTGTTTTCTTCCATACAGATAAACTTACAGGGTGAAACTCTTTTAAAAAGGGTTGCTAATAAATATCAGAATACTCTGAAAAAGATAAAAAAAAAAAAGCTTGAGTAGGATAATCATTTTAACAATATACATTCTACCTGCTAGGGAGAACTCAACAGTTGACCACCTATTAACGTATTGCTTAATGATTATCATCAAACTTCCAAAACTGAATTTAAAAAGAATTTTAAATTATCTTTTAACTGTAAACCCTAAATACTTGAATTGTTCTGAGAAAGTCAGTCAAAACTAAATGAAACTTTTAAACACAACTATCTTGAAAGCGAATCAGTAATAGTTATACTGATCTCTTTTATCATTTTACCATCTTTACCCCACATGTTTGTGAAATTTCATTTCTCACTCTTTAAAATACAAATACTGGTTGTTAGTTCTGTTAATTTTTTTTTGATGGACTTATATGCTTTAAAAAAGCCATAATCCAGCATTTAGCAATATTTATCTTTTATGGTGGTTACCTTCATTTGGTGGGAGCACTGCTTTATTATTTTTTTCCTTCCTTGTCAGTTCAATCATGTCAGTGTCAAAAATGAAAAGACAGCTGTGGTGAAGCAGATGAAGGTTGGCAAGAAAAGAAAAAATGGAGAAAAGAAACCCCACACACATTAACAAAAGACACAGTGTGCTGGCTGAAGAATTTAAGAAAATACAATCTAGGACAAATAAATCTGAAAGTCTAAACTTGTTGGGGGGTTCCTCTTTGTAGTTAAAGCATTCACCTGAAAGACAGACCACTAATCCCTCTGGAGCAGTGCCTCATATTGGATTAAAAAGAACTTAGAAAAAAACACAGTACAATGAATTTGTGCTAGACAACTGTAAAATTCAGCTATGGCCACAAAACTAAGAAAAATGACTGTGTTCATTTCCCATCTATAAAAATGCAACAGCTTGAATATATCTTTTTGGGAAAGATGTGTTGGCATGTCGCTTTTGATAAGTTAGTCACGGTAATGCCAGGCTGTTAATCATATTACAGTAGTTTACGAAATGCACGTAGGAGAACAAATCTCTTTGCTGCTAGGGGCACAGATTACACATTTTAGATATACAGAGACTGGCAAGCAAACAAAAGAAAAAAATCGTGACAACTTTTTGAATAGGGATGCTGTAGCATTTGTGGATTAGAGGCCAAGGAAACCTTTTGTTTTCCAGTGAGAGGCGTTACTGCAAGCAGACAGCCTTTAATAGTGCCCAGTGCCCACGCATAAACGATAAGAGATTTGCTGAAATAATAAGTGTGCTGCCATACAAACTTTATAATGTTGGATTACGGTTTTGAAACTGCCACTAATTTCTCCTTTTATTTTGCACACTGAAAGTATGCCTCAGTTAAGACTTGCGAACTTAAAAGCGAAAAAAAAAATAGGTGTGGCAACATTCTCAAGAGCTCCACTAAAAAGTGTATTAATTTACTACCTTCTGACCTTAAAATCTAGAGAAATGAGTGCCAGTCTTCATTAGATTAGCATACTGCACCAGCGGGATGTGGGAGGCACAGGAAACTGATGGTTAATTATAACAGTAAGGATAGGCTGTGGTAAATATTGGTCAAGAATCCTGATACAAAATAAGTTCAGAAAAGAATGCAAAGGCGGCATTTATTGCTATAGGCAGCCATGAAGCTCAATCAGTATTCAATACTTTACTGTGGTCTGTGTATTCAATACATTTTGTACTTGTATAACCTCCTAATGAAATATTATTCTTTCATGCCTCATATATATTTCATTTCTAATTTTTATATTAAGCAGGGAGATGTTTGGGAAAAACTCTAAGACGACATTGATCTGTTTTTTGCACCCAAACAGTATCATCTTAAAGTTATAAAAAAAGTGCTGCCACACTCTGGCATTGAGCAACCTACAACTACTTAACTGCTGACACACTGGGGCACCTGAACAAGGCAACAACCAATGCCCCAATACCACCTCAACAGACAGAAAGACAGGATCCTTTATCCAAAGCGACATACAACTTTTGAGATACAAATTTGTTACATTTCTTTTGTTTTTCCAATTGGAGCACAGGCAGGTAAAGTCACTTGCTCAGTGTCAGTGACCGGATTTTAACCCACAATTTCAGGGTTTGAAGTCCAAAGCCTTAACCACTGTACCACACTGCCTGCCTGTACAGTATCGGAGATTGTGGATTAAAACCTCAAAACATTTCAGACTTGTGCTTGTAGCATTTAAAGCTTTCTGGTTAACAACTCATAGAATTCCATTTCTTGACCTGGTTAAAGATTTTTCACATCTTGGATCCAGTGACTACTCATCCCTTGAATATTGGCTTTTGGCGATTTTTGTTTCGATTTTATTCAATGTTTTGTTCTGTGGTTTTAGACAATGGCATTCCAGAATATCAGATATTGATTTTGACCAGAATTTCTCAAATACATGCATATCTCCTGGTCCATTTAACATCATTCTTACAGTTGCTCACTAATTATATGGCCAGCAAGAAATTCAGAGAAGCTGGCTGGAACAAAAAAAAAAAAAAAGGCAGGTGAACTGAGTCTATGCTGTGATTCAGTCGAGCTGCATTGTATACTTGAGACTGGTATGACTGTCCATCAGCTTCAGTATCAGGGGCCCTGCTCTCTTGGACTCAATAAAGAGAAAGCAAGGAACATAAGACAACAGACAAACTAAATTGAAATTCTTAAAAAAAATACCCAATTCTTTCCTCTTTTTTTAACAAAAAAAGTTTAAGGTATAATAAAATACAAAAAGAAGGAAAACAAAAACATATTTAGAAACATAAAACACAAAATACATACAAATAAAACAAAAAATAAACCAATACAACAAAAAAAGACTAGGAACCTAGATCAGGAACATAAGTCTGGGTTAAATATAGCATACGGCAGTCATGTCTATATTTTGTTTAAGGATAAATGGTAAAAGAGAGCAAAGTTTTATTCAGCTATATTTTATTTTGGATATATAAATATACAGTAAATCTACAAACAAAGGATTTTTGTCAAATCAGTGTGCTGTCAAAGGAAGAGGAGACTGCCAAGGCAAATATAGACCTGAAAAAGTAACATTTTGGAGTTTCAAGGAAAGAAACAAAAAATTCAAAATTTAGAAAAAAATATTAAATATCTAGTACAGGTGTTATAGAGTCATAGTCACTAACATACTGATTACTCAATCATAAATGGAATATTAAGGCATTCAATTTAAGGAGAGACGTTTCCCTAAATCTGTACATAGACAAAAGTTTCAGAAAGTGCTGGTATATTTCAGGATTCAATTATCGCTTTGGGGGTTAATCCTTACTATATAAGATTTTTGAAGTTAAATGGTAGATGTATAGGTTTTAATAAGGCATCCATCCAGAGATCCACTAATTTTAAATACTAAAAAAATTAAGAGAATATACAACATAAATATTAAATTCAATTATATTCATAACTTTGTCAAAAGGAGTAATGAAATACTGTATTAAAACTGTTTTATTTTCTATTTTGTTTCATTTTTCAATTCCTGAAACAGGAAGGTGAATAATGTACATGATGTTAAATGTCAGACTAGAAATATTTTTACCACGTAAACCTATGGGAACCTGACATCTCACATTACATATTGTGTCTGAAATTGCATAATTTTAGGAATTTTTTTTAAAAGACTTATAGTAGTATTTTAATTGATAAACCATAAACTGTTATTGCTACAGTACCTTGAAAATCTAGAAAGTATGTGAAAAGAATTTTTTGTTTTGTAAAACGCTTATTACATATCAGCACACTTACAACAAAGGTCTGGGAGTCAAGGCTTTTCACAGGGACATTTCCTGTTGTCCCAGTATGAGAGGATTTGTAACTAGAGCTTTATTTTCCAATTTTATTTTTTGGCTCTCATGCCTTAATTACTTTGTGCTGAAAATAAAAGCTGCAAACATTTTTGGCAACAAAAAAACTCTTCTGTGTTATAGCCTCCTGCTTAGTCTCAGTTGGCAATGCTTGTGTAACTGTGTGATGGAAGATGGAGGAAGAACAAAGAAAGAGAGAGTACTGGGGAGAAGAGAAAGGACGACAAGCTAGCAGTTTGGGAGCAAAGAACAACCAAAACAACAATGCAGCATTTAGACAGGAAGAAACAACTCATGTTAAGTACAGAAATTAAAATTCTTCCTATGTAGGAGAACAATTCAGATTGCTTTATGGCTTTCTGCAAATAAAAGAAAGTAATTCTGGTGTGGGGAGAAATCAGAAATCTAAAAGAACATCTAAGGGTATATTGCAAAAGAAAAATCCTGCAATTTTTTTGTGCAATTTAAGGTTTGACATTGGGTTTCTTCATTTCATGAGATTCAGGCTGCCTTCAGAGCACAGAGTAAATATTTAGTTTAGAAAACCTTAATGACTTTTGACTTTACTAAGAAAATTGACCTAGAGCTTGTCTACCAAAACGTAACATCTGCTTTCAAGAAAAAAAAAAAGTGATTCAGGGATCAGATGGCTTTTTTAACTCGCTAAATTGTAACAAGAACAGGGAAAGAAGTATATTTAGGAATGTATAGACCAGAATGAAAGCTTTGAGTTCATGGCCCTTTAATATTGTACCCGTGAGAAATTAGGTGCAATCTAGTGACATACTTTATTTACAGGTGATGTGGGCTTAATAATATAATGTTACTAAAAATTTGAACCATTATGGTGTAATATTAAAACTAATATTGGGAAATTATGTGCTACATGTTGGAATTCTAAGATTATTTCTTTTTCTAATAGGGTGAAATTCATTGAAGAAGCAATGAAAAATTTGATCAGAGACGTCAATATGATATTATTTGTTTGGTTACCAAATGAATATCTTGATAAGTTATCAAAACATAGGCCAATGACCAAACTTAAAGAAGTGGGAATTCAAGGTGCAATGGGTAGATGGGTGCAAAACTCTCTTAGCCATTAGTAACAATGCATTATGGTGAATATGAACTTTTTTAGAATTAGATGTTAAATGTAATGTCCTTCAGAGATTAGTGCTGGGAGTGCTGCTCTATTTAATATATTAAACAATGTGCATAATATAAATAACAAGCTGCGTTAGGTTTGAAGATGATACCAAATGTGGTATAATGGCAGATAATCCAGAATCCGCTGCATCATTACTAAGGGTGCATAGGCAAAAAGAAGATTGCAGCAAATTAACTTTAAAGTAAGTAATTCTAAAGTATTATCTATAGGAAATAAAAATAGATTTAACTACACAATGGGATGTTTGTAACTTAAAAGATGTTAGTTATAGTAGACTTTCACTTTCTACATCAAACAGTGTGCATATATGAATTCAAGAAGGCAATCAAAGTGTATAAACTAATTAACTAATAATTAATTGTATAAATTAAATTAATTAACCAATTAATTTTACTGAATCAGCCCGCAATCTAGGAGTTATCTTTGACTCTAGCATGTCATTTAAAGTGCATATTACAAAGTTGTCCAAAACATGTTTCTTCCATCTTAAAAATGTTAGGAAATTAAGGCACTTTCTAAATAAACAGGATTCTGAGAAATTAATTCATGCATTTATCTCTAGTAGGATTGACTTCTGCAATGCAGTGTTCACTGGATGTTCAAACTGTTCTTTATACAGCGTCCATTTAATACAAAATGCGGCTGCAAGAATTATTACAAGAACAAGAAAATATGAACACATAACTCCAGTTCTTAAATCCTTACACTGGCTCCCGGTTAAGTTTAGGGCAGATTTCAAAATCCTTCTTTTAACATATAAAGCATTAAATGGCCGAGGTCCAGCTTACTTGTCTGAACTTATCATGACTTACAAACCAGAGCGCACATTAAGATCTCAAGATGCTGGTCTACTTATGGTTCCAAGGATTAATAAAATAACAATGGGAGGTCGAGCTTTTAGTTACAGGGTCCCTAAACTGTGGAATGGTCTGCCTGCTACTACAAGAGATGCCCCTTCGGTCTCAGCTTTTAAATCCCGGCTGAAGACTCACTACTTCAGTTTAGCATATCTTGACTAGAGCTGCTGATTAACTGTAAAATACTACATCTCTGTTGTTAGTCATTAGCAATAAAACATAAATAACATGATAGTTAGAATTGGATACTAACCCTCACCTATTCAGTTTCTCTTCTCAGTACTCAAATGTGGCACTTGGTGCCACGGCCCACCTGCCAAGTTGTTTTGCCTGCCTAAGGTAAAGTCATCCCTGATGGAGGATCGCAGGAATCATGAGAAAGAGGGGTCCTTTCATCGGATTGGCTGGCCCAACACTGTTTCAGCCGTGGAATGGCCAAATGGGGGAGGCAGCTTGATGGATGAGGTCTCCAGGAGTCTAAAATTATCTAAATCTTATTATGTGATATCATCTACTGTTAAATTCTGCTCCGTACTTCTAAAAAAATTTTTAATTTTTATTGAGAATTTGTTCTGTTCTGTGTATTGTATTGTATTGTATTGTATTGTATTGACCCCCTTTTTTTGACACCCACTGCACGCCCAACCTACCTGGAAAGGGGTCTCTCTTTGAACTGCCTTTCCCAAGGTTTCTTCCATTTTTTCCTAGGTTTTTTTGGGGAGTTTTTCCTTGTCTTCTTAGAGAGTCAAGGTTGGGGGGCTGTCAAGAGGCAGGGCCTGTTAAAGCCCATTGCGGCACTTCCTGTGTGATTTTGGGCTACAGTAATCCCTCGCTACTTTTCGCGGATTCACGACTTCGCGGATTTTATATGTAAGCATATCTAAATACATAACGCGGATTTTTTGCTGCTTCGTGGGTTTCTGCGGACAATGGGTCTGTTTACTTGCTTCCTCAGTTGGTTTGCCCAGTTGATTTCATACAAGAGATGCTATTGGCGGATGGCTGAGAAGCTACCTAATCACAGCACGCAGTTAAGTTCCTGTGTGCTGCTGATTGGCTCAGTGACGGAGTGTTGCATTAACCAGGAAGTCTCATCTCACTCATTCATCATTAACGTGCTAATGCTTCAGGGGCCGTGTCCAAGCACCAACAGAAGATGCAAATGATTGCAGAAAAGGTAAAAGTTTTGGATATGTTGAAGGAAGGGAACAGCTACACCGCTGCAGGACATCGATTCTCTTTATTTAAAAAGGAGGAAAAGCATATAAGATCTATTGCCGCAGTGTCCTTTAACCAGGGTGCAAAACGAGTTGCAAGTGGACGTGATAAGGCAGTAGTCTGGATGGAATCTGCTTTAGGAATCTTTGCAACAAGGTCGACGACGTCATGACCGCCTACAAGCTGCTACGTGTACTTCGCTATACAGTAAGTGTAAACTTATCTACCGATTTCATATTGCTTAGCAGTTGTCCCTGTTATTAATAGAGTAAATGGTGGGTTGTAAACAATACAGGGAGGGTTTAAAAAACGTCCAAATACACGTTAAATAATTAAATAAATATAGTGTCCCTACTTCGCGGAAATTCAGTTATCGCGGTCGGCCTTGGAACCTATCTCCCGCGATAAGTGAGGGATTACTGTATACAAAAATAAACTGTATTGTATTGTATTGTATTGTATAAACGACAGTGCAAGAGTAAATTAAAGATGGAATTTAGCACTGAAATAATTCAGGAAAACTTTGGTAGAGTCTAGGGATGTTTACAGACTATAATGTAAAACCTTACCCTGGCTCATCTGCATACTTTCTCGTCCCAATGAAGTTTATGTTTTCTACGCCTTCTTTGATTGCAATAATAAGCAGCTCATCATTTGATTGCATACAGCACCATATGATTCATCCTTCTTTGTTTTTGTACATAACGTAACGGTAACTTTTAAATGAGTTAATGTCCATAAAGCATCTAGTCTGCACTTTCTGGTCATGTTTTTAAAATTGTAGCAAAGAATTACCTGATGTCTTCAGTGACATTTTTAATATTTCACTGAGAGAATCTATGGCCCTTTCCTTCTTTAAAAGGATAATTATACCTGTGCTTACAAAACCAATAGTGGAATGTCTGAATGAATACAGGCCACTGGTACTCACTCCAGTTGTGAAGAACTGCTTCAATGGACTGGTGTTAGGACACATTAAACTGTATACTCCAGGAAGGTATGATCACCTTTAGTTTGCATATCATCACAACTGGTCCAAAGTGGATGCTACAGTATATCCCATAACATCCTGGTACATCTGGATAATAAAAAACTGTTAAACCAGTGCCTGCTTTTGAACTACATTTGAGTATTTAACTTTTTTGTACCAACAAAGCTGATCACCATACTCCTCAATTTAGGACTTAGCACCACTCTCTGTAACTGGATTTTAGCCTGCTTCATCAACAGACCTCAGCATTTACAGAATGGAAGCAACACAGCCTTCACACAGATACAGGTACTAATCCCCCTTGTTCACCTATGACTTTATTGCCAGAAATAGCTCCAACTCATTTACTAAATTTTCTTATAGGTTTATAAAGAACTGAAGAAGTAATACAGATTATTATTGGCACCCAGTTGCCTTTTTTCAGGACATAAAAAGTACAACACTTGTGACCTAAGAAAGTATTTTTGAAGACCTCAGCCATCCTGCACAGTCACTTTTCTCATGCCTTCCTTTCACAAATGATACAGAACATTTGACACTAGTACCCGCAGATTTAGTGATAGTTTCTATCCAAAGGTCATAAGGTTACTGAACAGCCAATCATAACAACAAATAATGTAACAAACAGTGTAACATTTAAAAAAGTGTCCAATAAATATAATGCAAGTGCTGAAAAATATTAAAACGATTAATTCCCTCAAAAAAAAACAAAACAGTTCAATGCCAGTTAAAAGAAAATGGAATAGTAGGTTAAAAGGTATAAGCCATTGAATTATTAATCAAGAGACGGTATGCATATTATGCAAAAGTGGAACTGCATCTAAAGAAATGTATGCAGTTCTGGTAACCATGCCATAAAAAGGCAAAGTAGCACTTGGAGCACTGCAGAGAGGAACAAGCATGGGCATCCCAGGACTAAAGGTTAGGTCCTATTGTGGTGGGCTAAGAGAGTTGATGTCTTCAACATTCTCAGTGATATTGGATAAATCAAAAATAAACTAAATATTCATATAGTTGAAGTGAAAACATATCAATTTAACTTAAATAGTATTTCAACAACATACATAACACTAGAGTTACCAAAGCCTACGAAAAAACTCTTAAATCCGGCCCATCTTAAATCCCTTCACACCTCTCCGTCAGCGTCTTTTGTCTTTTGCCGATCAAGACAAGCAGCAAGTAGCCTACTATTTCATCACCCACCACTGCAGAATGGGCACTAAGATCTCCCAGTTCCAGCCTTGATTATCTGGGAGTGAAGTGCTGGAGTTTTAGAATAGAAATAATAGATTGTTATTTGGAACACATGATAATACATTTATTTATATTGCGCCTTTCCCATGCTCAAGGCACTTACAGAATATAAGAACGGCAGGGTATACAGTATATAGAATTGTACAAACCAGATAAATAAATAAAGAAGATTATGACAGTGAATTCAGAGAAAAAAAGCCTAACAGACAACATAATTGATGGTCTAGCAGACACACAGGTTACATGAGCATCTTGACAAAGAAGCAAACTGAGAGAAGGGTAATAAAGTCAAGTAGAGCTAAAAGCCTTCCTGAACAGATGTGTTTTGAGTTGTTTTTTAAAAGAATTCATGGAGTCAGCTGACCTGATTAATTTTGGTAGGTCATTCCAGAGCCTGGGTACTATACAGCTGAAGGCCCTGTCACCCATAGAGTGTAGATTAGTGTGGGGCACAACAAGATTGCCAGAATCAGAGGACCTTAGTGGGCGGACAGGCACATAGTGATGGAGAAGGTCACTGATGTAGATGGCGCGAGGTTATTTAAGGCTTTGTAGGTTATTAGTAGGATTTTATATTCGATTCTATAAGACACAGGGAGCCAGTGAAGACAGAGCAGCTGCTGGTTCGAGTAAGGACTCTTGCAGCTGAGTTTTGAATAAGCTGGAGCTGTGATATAAGATTAGAAGGGACACCTGCCAGTAGGGAATTACAATAATCGATGCAGGATGTGATAAAAGCATGGACAAGTTTCTCAGCATTAGAGAAGGAGAGGAAGGAGCGAACACGGCATATGTTACAGAGGTGAAAGTAAGAAAGTTTCTTAATGTGATTTATGTGGGTGGAATAAGAGAGGGAGGAATCAAAAATGACACCAAGATTCTTTACAGTAGAGGCAGGTCTGATGAGATCACCGCCAAGATGGACTGGGAAGGAGCTCATTTTATTAAGTTGCATTTTAGTCCCAATTTGCAGGAGTTCAGTTTTATTGCAATTTAATTTTAAAGAGTTCTGCTCCATCCAGGTTTTAATTTCACTAACGCAGGTTGTGAGCTGAGAAAGCTCTGATGAAGTTTCACTTTTAACATTGAAGTAGAGTTGAGTATCATCTGCATAAAAATGATAACCCAGTCCATAGCTACGTATAATATGGCCAAGGGGAAGCATATACATACAGAAGAGAAGAGGGCCGAGGACAGAGCCCTGAGGAACTCCTTGTGTGACTGGTGCGGAGCTGGATCTGCTGTTGCCAAGACTAACAAACTCTCGCCTATCAGTCAGATAGGACTTGAACCACTGGAGGGCAGTGCCAGAGATACCCAGCATGTTCTCCATTCTGGACAGCAGAATGTCATGTCTGACAGTGTCAAATGCTGCACTGAGGTCTAACAGAATTAATATGCTGGTTTGTCCAGAGTCTGCTGCCATAAGCAAATTATTGGTTACCCGTAGCAGAGCAGTTTCACAGCTGTGCCGTGCCCTGAAACCAGACTGAAAGGGTTCCATCAAGTTATTAGAAGTTAAGTAATTGGTGAGTTGGGAAGCTACCACACGCTCAAGAACTTTTGACAGGAAAGGTAAGTGGGAAATAGGCCGGAAATTAAGATTGTCAGCATCAAGACCAGACTTTTTTAACATTGGGGTTACAGAAGAAATTTTAAAAGTGAGCGGTACAAACCCAGTGTCGAGGGATGAGTTTATTATTGTTGTAACAGTCGGGATTATGGCATGAAGGCAGGATTTAAGTAGTGTGCTGGGGATGGGGTCCAGTGCACAAGTAGTCGGCCTCATCTTACAAAGCAGGTTATTAACAAACGCAGATGTGACTGGTGAGAACTTAGAGAAGGAGCTGGATGGAGTGGGAAAACGGAGATATATAAATATATGATGTATTTATGTTAGTTGAATTATTTAGATCTTTAATTTTGTGACGGAAAAAGTGGAGGAATTCCTCACAGACTTCAGTAGAAGAGGTAGTTGGGCCAGATGCAGGTTCGAGTAGTTTATTAACTACAGAGAATAAAACCCTTGGGTTATCGTGGCCACTTTCTATTATTCTACCATAGTGGGTGTTCTTGGCAGCAGTTAGTGCTTCTCTGTAAGCTCTTTGGTGGTCAGAGAAAGCCTGGATGTGCACGGTGAGGCCAGTCTTACGTGACATTCTCTCAAGGCGTCGGCCAGCTGCTTTCATAGATCGCAATTCTAAGTTATACCAAGGAGCTGAACGCTTAAAGGAAACCTCCTTATGTTTTAAAGGAGCTGTTTTATCTAATGCTGAATGAAGGGCTGAGTTATAGTGGTCAACAAGACTATCTAGTGTTGACTGAATAGGTGCAGACAGTAAAAGATCAGAAATGGATCCAGAAAGGATAGAGGGACAGATATTTTTAAGGTTTCTGTAAGAGATTTGCCTTTTACAGGTAAGAGGAGGGAAAGGCAGTGAGACAGTGAAAAATACTGCTTTATGGTCAGAGAGTCCCAAATCAGTGCTGTAAATGTTGGCAACAGATAGTCCAGAAGTGCAGATCAGATCCAATATATGACCGCTAGAGTGGGTGGGAAAATCAACATGTTGTGTCAAGTCAAAACAGTCCAGTAAGGATAGGAATTCATTTCTCAGTTTAGATGTAGTAATGTCTATCAGATCGGATAAGAAGGATGCATTGTATTTTGGGGGACGATAAAGAACAATGAGTGAGACAGGACCTGATTCTGTTATTAGTTTAAGAGCCAGGCACTCGAAAGACAATGGACAGTCAATTGGGATTCGTTTGATGTTTAAGTCTGCTCTGATAATTTCTGCAAGCCCACTGCCTTGTCTTGAGCTGCGAGGCTCTGTGTGGAAAGTGAATCCGGGAGGTGTCGCCTCTGTGAGAGAAGTAAATTCGTTTGGTTTTTGCCATGTCTCCGTTAAACACAGAATATCAACTTTGGTGTCAGTGATGAGTTCTGACAGCACCAGTGCTTTGCCATTAAGAGACCTCGAGTTAAACAGTGCAATATTAGTTAATGAGGCTTCTTTTTGCACAGAGCCGTGGCCGGAGTTTATTTTCACATACTGTAAATTTGGCACACTGACACTTCTATTTCCAGGGCCATGAGAAGGACGGCTTGTTCCTGAGCAAATGCTGCCAGTGGACTTTTCATTCGCAGCCTGTCGGTGGCGGCGACCTAACCCGCGATGTACATATTTCGGGCGCTGCAAAATACTGCCGTCTTTTAGGATGTTTCAGTCAGACCATTTGCTCTGGACAAACTGTTTAATAAGAAGGAATTTGTCATGAGAGTATTTTAACGTGATAGTGAGTGATACTTAGCTGATAGCAGTGTAGAAGCAGCACAGCACAACGGAGCTGGTAGGACAGGTGGGTGTGGTAGCATAGGTGAGCGTCGATAGCAAGCAGCAGAAAGCATAGCAGGAGGAGGAAGCAGGATTTGGATGTTCCAATACACAGCCACAAACAGTAACGCTTGGTAATTTCAGGTGTGATCGCCCCGGAGCCATAAGCCATAAGCCAGGTTAGTATGAACATCAGATCAGTTCCCAGTCGTTCAGTACTGTAAGATGAAACGGGAGCTGATCAGCATAGCGAATATAATCACGGAGACAGATCATCCCGAAGTCCTAGATCGCCAGGTACAAAGAAATGTTTGTAGGTCTCGTCCCGTGATCCACAGACTCAGCTGTTCCCAGTAAAGTGGAGTCCATAATTCTGTAAATATTAAGCCAATTCAAGTCAGCTGTATCCACAAACTATATGTAAAATAAAAGAAATAAAACAAGCGTAAGAAAGTGCAGAATTAAGGCGAATTTTGCGAAAAGTGTTGTTAACAGGGAGGAGCGGCAACAACATGCGTGCGCCAGCGTCCCCTCATCTGAGTTGAAGAAGTTGCATTTCATGTGTGTTCTGTTTCTACAATAATCTGTGTAAACACATCGTTACAACAGAAACGTTTTCATATTTTAGTAATAAATGACAAACTTTAGACATGAACTATGTAATGAGTGATGCCTGAAGTTCAAAGATCAAATAAACACTTTCACAAAAGGTTCAAGGATGATGCAACAGCTTCCATGGTGCAGTGGTAAGAATTGCTGACTTGTAATCAAGAGTCCCCTGGTTCGAACCCGACTGCCTCGTATATTTACCATTTTGAGTAGTGAGCAGTTGTTATTGTTAATATTATACAATAAAAACATACATTTGGTTTGTGTCTGTAACAGCTGGTGTAAATTTATAATACTTGTAAAAGTTACTGTTTTTTTTTTTTCACTTTTATTCTCTCAGTTACGATCACGATACATACTACCCCTGCCCCCACCCAAGGGATCTGACGTAGTTAGTTTTTATTTGAAACTGGGAATAACTGTAGATGTGAGTGGTGTGTTGAGACAATCGACCTGGAAATTCTCTGATCTGGATGAATAAAAGCTGACACACAAACTATGGTGAATCTGCCTTCTTCCTGTCTCATTGTCACTTGATTTTTTTTAATTCAGTTTTATTGAGTAATTCTGCTTACGCTTATGCTCCATGATGTCAAAGCCGCACTGACAAAACAGAGCCATAGGTATATATGATATTTGGAATTATTCATTTTATGACCTGTATAGTACATTTCGGAAAACATTGTGGCACGGATGCAACATTATTCATATTACAGTAATCCCTTGCTATATTGCGCTTCTACTTTCGCGGCTTCACTCTATCGCGGATTTTATATGTAAGCATATTTAAATATATATCGCGGATTTTTCGCTGGTTCGTGGGTTTCAGTGGACAATGGGTCTTTTAATTTCTGGTACATGCTTCCTCAGTTGGTTTGCCCAGTTGATTTCATACAAGGGACGCTATTGGCAGATGGCTGAGAAGCTACCCAACCAGAGCGCGTATTACGTATTAAATAAAACTCCTCAAATATATTGTGAGCACGGGGGCTGTTCGCACCCCTACAGGATACGGCCGCTCCTCAAAAAACGCTGAAAGATTACCTTCACATTGCCCCCATCCTTGCTGGGCTTACTTGTGGCTGCTTTGTCAAGCGATATGCTTCCCGCATGGTGCTTCGCATACTTAAAAGATCAAACAGCACGTATTATTTATTGTTTGCTTTTTTCTCTCTCTCTCACTCTGACATTCTCTGCTCCTGACGGAGGGGGTGTGAGCAGGGGGGCTGTTCGCACCCCTAGACGATATGGACGCTCGTCTAAAAATGCTGAAGATTACCTTCACATTGCTCCCTTCCTTGCAGCTGCTTTGTCAAGCGACATGCTTCCCGTGCGGTGCTTCGCATACTTAAAAGCTCGAACGGCACGTATTGATTTTTGATTGTTTGCTTTTCTCTGTCTCTCTCACTCTCTCTGACATTCTCTGCTCCTGACGGAGGGGGTATGAGCAGAGGGGCTGTTCGCACACTGGCCTAGAGGATACAGACGCTCCTCTAAAAAATGCTGAAAGACTACCTTCACATTGCTCCCTTCCTTGCAGCTGCTTTGTCCAGTGGTGCTTCGCATACTTAAAAGCCCAAAAAGCCCTATTGATTTTTGATTGTTTGCTTTTTTTCTCTCTCTCTCTCTCTGACATTCTCTGCTCCTGATGCGCACTCCTTTGAAGAGGAAGATATGTTTGCATTCTTTTAATTGTGAGACGGAACTGTCATCTCTGTCTTGTCATGGAGCACGTTTAAACTTTTGAAAAAGAGACAAATGTTTGTTTGCAGTGTTTGAATAAAGTTCCTGTCTCTCTACAACCTCCTGTGTTTCTGTGCAAATCTGTGACCCAAGCATGACAATATAAAAATAACCAAATAAACATATGGTTTCTACTTCGCGGATTTACACCGATCGAGGAGGGATTACTGTATTCATATTCATTTGCATACCATCTTGTGGTTGTAATCAGTGACCGCATGTTTTTTTTTTTTTTTTTTCAATCTTGCCCAGTCTCCACATTTTGGTGAATGGTGCTGTTTCTTTTGTACTCCAGGATACTTCACTCCCAGATAATCAAGGCTGAAAATGGGAGAACTTTATGCCAATTCTGCGGTGGTGGGGGGATGGAATAGTAGGCTGCACATTTACAAGACAAAAGACGCTGACGGAGAGGTGTGAAGGGATTTAAGGTGGGCCGGATTTACGAGTTTTTTCGTAAGCTTTGGTAATTCTAGTGATAATAAAGTTGATGGACCCAATGCTACCTTCTCATTTGAAAAACCTCTTATACTCTTCTAACTGAAATGCACTCCAAGATGATGAAATCAGTGGTGACAAAAAGCGACACTGCAACAGCAACCCGAATTAGAGTTTTGTACAGGCATGGGTGTAGGTTCAGTCCAGTAGGTGTCCATGGAATGTCCATGAGTCTCTCCATAAATCTAGGTAAAAGTATTGCCTATAGTTATTAACACAAAATATATTGAGGGTGTCCCATGGATGTGCAGGGTTAAATATTTGTTCCATGCTTGAGGTATTAAAAAGTTAGAGAAATTATTAAACAATGAATATAAAAAGTATAACGGAAGTGTGTTACAAAGCACTCTATTTAACATGCCAGTTTAAAATGTATACAATCAAGTACATTTTTGCAAGACTATGAGATGCACACTTTTCAAGTCTGTGTGTCTGCAGCGCAGCATACTTTACGTTGGGAGATGGAAAATTCTAGTGACCAATGGCTGGTAAATAGGAAACCCATCCATCTGTCATCTGAAAGTAACAGGGCAACACGACTAGAGAAATGTGGTACTATTCAGTTTATGTTACGAACAATGCTTTAACAGGCATTGTTAGGCACTCACAGTATAAAAATGTTTTAATGTGGAAATCACAAAAGCCTAAGGACACATCACAATTGATGTATGGCATCATCTGCAAAAACCAAAGTTATCATGAAGTTCCTTATCAGAAGCCAGGAACCAACATTTCAAATGCTGGTAAAATAAGAACTTGAATTCACAGCTGTAAAATGGTTTTGCCAGGGACATAAGGCAAAATCAGGTATATTTTAATTAAAGTATAATAGCAATTAAATTATAGAATTGTAAATTATGAATGAAAGTCTACTTTTAATTTTCACTGCATTAATATGTTTACTACTTCCTTTTTTAATTGTCTGCTTTTATTGTTGTGCCACAGTGGCAAGTTTGCACCTCCTCTAGGGTGAGAAAACACACCCTAAAAGTTGCTGTGACCTCCCAATGAAAAGACAAAATTCAAACCTTCACATTCAATTTATCTAAAGCAAAATTTTGTCATTGTAGAGCCATTGACTGCCAATTGATGATAAAACTTGTGCATTTTACAATAAATTTTATTAATTTGAACCTTTTGCATTTTGCAGTTTTTCATCTGCAGTGCATAGCTCCCTCATCATCAAACTCACTTGCCTTTGAGAAGGTGAATTCAGATAGTCGAAATTGTTGTGCCCTCCATGCTGGGGTAGCAAAAATCAAGTCTTCATAGAAAACAGATAGTGCTATTAACATTAAGAGCAAAGTCAATTGTACACACATGTACTTCAGAATGAGCAAAGTTACACATAAAAACATAAGAACTAATGAGCAATAGAAAGTTGTGCTGCTAGAATTAACCAAATGTTTGCAGGAGGATTTGTTTTTTTCTTTACAGTAAATAAGGAACATTGCTCTCATATCCCTTGGGTATTTGAATGTTTACACCTATAAACAGCAGTTTCTTCGCACCATTCAAAAGCATACATACTGTTATTTTGAAATGACTTTAAAAATACTCTGATGGGCTGGCATCCAGTCTAAGATCCATCCAGCTGGCATCCAGCTTTCGCCACCACCATCTACTCAAAGCACCATGATGTTCCAACAGTGAAGAATTAAAAGCCAGAAATCTGCATGTCCATCATCATCAAGTCCTTCCGTGAGAACCCTAGACACAAGAGGACTATTTCATTTATGTTAGGTACAGTGCCCAGAGGGGACTGGGCGGTCTCGTGGCTTGAAACCCCTGCAGATTTTATTTTTTTCTCCAGCCGTCTGGAGTTTTTTTTTGTTTTTTCTGTCCACCCTGGCCATCGGACCTTACTCTTTTTTTTATGTTTAACTAATATTTTCTTATTTTAATTTCTTATGTTGTTATATTTTTTTTTATTTACTGTTCTTCATTATGTAAAGCACTTTGAGCTACTTTTTTGTATGAAAATGTGCTATACAAATAAATATTATTATTATTATTATTAAGATGTGACTCTGTCTTGCATATGCTGCTGGCATAGGTTCTAGAGCTGAATACCACTTCAATGTTTGTGCTTGGGAGCTCTAAGGCATTAGGTTAGAAAGGGATGATTTCCAAAAATAAATGAAATGGAATTTGTAGATATCAAACAGAAGGCTACTGCAATTTTTGCAGCAAACATTTCCAAGGAAAATAGTTTTTGCTGTATATTTGTAAAGGAAAGAGCAGATAGATCTAACCAATGAAAGATGTGAAGAAGATGAAAAGGGAATATTTGTAGGAAGAACTGAATTCAGTCGTTTTTAACAAGAAAACTAAAACCAGATGGCAAACCCAAAACAAGTCAAGTCCACTAAGGTGCCCATGGCATTTATCTAGCAGAAGTGAGAATATGGATCTCAAGTCAATCCTACACCTATTAAGAAAGTTATATAAATGGTGTGCTTGTTTGTATTATGCATACTGTTTCACGCAGTTTTTGTAAATTAAAGCAATATTTTTAGAAACTCTGCTCCATAAAATAGGTAAGGTCTTAGGGAGACCCCATTGCCATATTGTTGCTATAGGCAAAGTACTGTATAGTAAGATGATTAACACAGCAATTTATATCAAATTACTTCTAGTTTCAAATTTGGACTTTGGAAGTAATAAAAGTTAAAAAGTGGATAAGTGAGGAGATCAACTGAAAGAAAGATCCATTATGCCTTGAGAAACAATTTTAAGTTGTAAATAGAAAAAGTGGAAGGAAGGATTGAGAAGGTGGATTTCAAAGATTGGAAAGTTCACAGGATCACTTCTTCAAACAAATCTTAAAGGGTAACGAAAAGAGATAAAAAGGGATGGAAAGAGGTAGGATATTCTTCAAGATGTAGGTTATAGTTAGAAAAGAATAGGATATACTTGTGCCATTTTGGGCATGCACCAATTCGTTATTCCACTGTATACCATATGATATAGGCACATTTGAGTACAGGTCTAACAGTTGATGGGCACAATTTCAGTTTCAGTTTGGTAAAAGAAAAAGTAAGGATCTAGAAGCAGCCAAATTTGATTCAATATACTGTATAGCTAAGATTGGATAAGTGGGAGAACTAACCAGTGCCAAACAAGTATTAGTGACAGTGTAGGACAAAAGCCAAGTGATACAGTTCTAAATCTGCCTATGTTAACCCATCTTCAGATTTCCCATAGATCAGGATTGAATGTTTGATGTGTTCTTTCACTGCCCCTCAAAAAGTTAAAG
Source organism: Erpetoichthys calabaricus (assembly GCF_900747795.2). Classification (NCBI taxonomy): domain Eukaryota; kingdom Metazoa; phylum Chordata; class Cladistia; order Polypteriformes; family Polypteridae; genus Erpetoichthys; species Erpetoichthys calabaricus. The sequence continues at coordinate 129,082,641 of NC_041401.2, read as the reverse complement.
AGAAGAGAAATAAGTATTTCCCAGTGTTTAGCCAATGGAGGCAAATGGAAGTATCATCTTCCTCTTCTTCTTCTTTGGCTGCTCCTATTTAGGGGTTGCCACAGCGGATCATCTGTCTCCATCTATTCCTGTCTTTTACACCATTTTTTGCCACACCGACTGCCTTTATGTCCTCTCTCACCACATCCATAAACCTCTTCTTTGGCCTTCCTTTTTTCCTCTCACCTGACAGTTCCATCCTCAACATTCTTTTCTCAATGTAACCCTCATCTCTCCTCTGCATGTCCCCAAACCATCTCAGTCTAGCCTCTCTCACTCGGTCACCAAACTATCGTAACTGTTTTGTGCCTCTAATATACTCATTTCTAATCCAATCTTTCTTTGTCACTCCGTCCCCACACCATACAACATAGCTGGTCGCTGTACCATTTTATAGCCCATCTCTTACTCTCTTGCAGTTACTCTTCTATCACAAATCACTCCTGCCACTCTTCTTCACCCAGTCCAACATTCCTGCTCTCTCTTCTTCACCTCTCTGCCGGACTCTCCGTTGCTTTGGACTGTTGAACCCAAGTGTTTAAATTCGTCTATCTTCACCACCTCTGCTTCTTGCACTCGCACCCTTCCACCACCTTCCCTCTCATTTACGCACATGTACTCTGTCTTATTCCCACTAACTCTCATTCTCCTTCTCTCCAGTGCATTCCTCCACCTCTCCAGGTTTGCCTAACCTTCTGTCTTCTCTCACTACAAATCACAATGTCATCTACGAATATCACAGTCCATGGAGACTCCGGTCTAATATCATCTGTCAACCTGTCCATCACCACTGCAAAACCATATTGCTGCTCACAGATCACTACCTCTTCTCTCAGCCTATTATCCATCACTCTTTCCCATATCTTCATGGTATGGCTGATCAACTTCATACCCCTGTATTGTAGTTACTACAGCTCTGCACACCTCTCTTATTCTTGAAGATTGGTACTAATATACTACTTCTCCACTCCTCAGGAATGTTCTCACTTTTCAAGATTTTATTAAAGAAACTCTATTGCCATCTCACGTAAACATTTCCATGCCTCCACTAGTATATTGTCTCGGCCAACTGCTTTTCCACTTTTCATCTTCTTCTTCTTCTTCATAGCTTCCCTCACTTCAGCCCTGCTAATCCCTGATACTTTGTGATTTACCTTTTCCACTTCATCCAACCTACACTCTTTGTCATTTTCTATATACAGTAAGTCCTTCAAAGTACTCCTTCCACCTTTTCAACATACTCTCCCCTGCTTGTCAGCAAATTTCCATCTGCATCTTTTACCACCCTGACATGTAGCACATCCTTCCCCGCTCTGTGTCTGGCCAATCAGTACAAGTGCTTTTTTCCTTCCTTTGTGTCCAGCTTCTCATATAGCTTGGCATGCGACTTTTCCTTAGCCTTCGCCACCTCTCTATTCACCTTTTGTTAAATTTCTTTGTACACCTGTCTGCTTTCATCTTCGCTCTGGTTATCTCAATTCTTTTTCGCTAACCTCTTCTTCTTTATGCTTTCCTGTATTTCCTCAATAAACTACCAGGTCTCTTTGTATTCCTTCCTCTGTCCAGATGTCACACCACCCTAGGTCTCTTCCTTACCACTTCAGCTGTGCCGTTCCAATCAACTATCATGTCTTCACCACCAACTAGCACTTGTCTCACTTCATTTCCGAATTTCACACAATAGTCTTCCATTTTCAGCTTCTAACACCTAATCCCAGGGACTATTCTCGCTCTCTTCCTCTTTATCACCTCAAAACTCATCCTGCATACCAATAAACGATGCTGTCTAGGTACACCATCCCCTGCCACCCACCACCTTACAGTCTCTAATCTGTTTCAAATTGCACCTCTTACATAGGACATTGTCCACCTGTGTTTACCTTCCTTATATGTTTCTCTGTGTTCCTCCTTCTTGTTAAATTAAGTATTCACAATTGCAATTTCCATCTTTTTTCCAAAGTCAACCATCATCTCAGTGATACCTTGCTGTACAGCAGCATCAGTGGCGGTTGTTAGTAATCCAGGCCTCAACCAATCTGGTATGAACATTCTGTATATGGATTTGGCACATATTTTATGCTGGACGCTCTTCATGATACAACCCTTTCCAATTTACCTGGCCTTGGGACTGGCACTAAGACTGCACAGCCTTGGGTGACCCTAGTGGCTGGGTCTACAAATGGAAGTATACAACTCATAAAATTAAACTGGGAAACAATACTTATTTTAACAATTGTCTGTCTAGAGTTTAAGGTTATTGGGAGTCAAGAACAAAAGGTAATCATTGACTTTTATAAACATACAATGACAATTAATCGTAATAATATCCTGAAACACAAGCAAATACCTAAGTATTTAATTGTTTTAGCTATAACCATTAAAGAATGAAAGGTGTTTTGCTTACAGGGTTCATTTGGGTCGGTAGGGGTGAATTAGTTAAATGAATTTTATATCCATGTAGACTTTCAAAACAAATAAATATGTTCAGAACTTGAGGGTGATCAAAGTCAGCATTTTCAAGGAACAGCAAAATGCCATCAGCATTGGATATAGAGATCAATGATTCTTGAAATTTGACTGTTAAGAAGAGAAGACACTTTGGGCCAGGAAGTTATTTGTAGCCTCCAAAGCTTTTTGAGGACCATCATAAATTACAAAGCTAGTAAAATGAGAGAACTTGATTTGGACAGGTTATACAATCACACACTGCATGCTTCTTTAATCACTGGATCAATTAAATGTTGTGCACATGCATTAACTGGGGAATAACTGGGAAACAGAAGGTTGTGTTAGCCATTGTACATCAAATTAGAATTTCACCATATGTCATGTAAAACAATCTGATAATCAAGATAATTAAAGAAATTTTAATATGAAAGGTGAAATGAATGATTGTTTGGAGTATACACTTTGTGACAAACTGAGAATAATCATGTAAAGCTGGGAAGACTGCTGGTCATACTTTTTTTTAAAAAGGTTATGACATTTGAGCATTTAAAGATTTTTTTAAAATCAAAGATACAGAGTTTACATCTACAGCTCCTAATCATCATGTTCAGTAATTTTAGCGCTTGGAATTTTACCTGTTCCTCTAGAACAGGGGTCCTCAATCACAGTCCTGGAGGGTCACAGTGGCTGCAGGTTTTTGTTCTAACCTGGTTGCTTAATTAGAAAGCAATTCTTGCCAATAATTTAATTTCATGGCTTGTTAGTGCTTTAACTCTGCTATGTCAGGTAATTCTTATATCCTGGATTTTCTTTCCCTTTCTAAGGATATCATCCAAATGATTTCAAGGCTAAAATGGATGAGTAATTCTCAGTCCTTCACTTTTTCCTCTTCAATTTCCTTCCAAGTATTTAATTTAACCCAATAGTGCATGATTACACACAGGTGTAAATGGTAACAGGCTAAATGGAGAAATGCTGGTCTCTTTTGTCATTTGCATGTTATTGCTAATTAGGAGCAATTAAAAGCCAAGAATATGGCTGTTTAAGACTAAAATAAGCAATAAGGGTTCAAAATCTTAACGAGCGAGACAACTAAAGTGAAACAATAATAATATTAAGCAATTGGGTTGGAGCAAAAACCTGCAGCCACTGTGGCCCTCCAGGACTGTGATTGAGGACCCCTGCTCTAGAACATGAACACTTAATATGCTCGTGTAATGGGCTATAAACCAGTGTTTTAAAGAAAAGGCAGAATTTCTGAAAAATTCTGCTACAGGTTATTGCTGATGGCTATCTACAGGACACAAATATTTACCTGTCTTGCTAAAGAGTCACCTGCTTTGAATAGTCAGACTGCTTTGATGTAGTATCTTATCTACACACAATGTGTAGATACAGAACTGTCTGCTTCCTTGGAAAATTAACGAGTTCTGGGGACATTGGTTTCTAATCAAGTACTCAAAGTAAATGTGTTTACACTATTTGTTATACAGAGTAAATTGGTTTGCACCATTGTTTTCACTGAGTTACCATGTTCATCTATGCAGAAATTGAAGCATATATATATTTCTGGGAAAAGGAGAATAAAGGTAGAAGAGAACAGAGAAGTATGGTCTGAGACTTGGGACTGCTGTCTGTTTCTTTTATGTTTTACACCATATTGCTGTGGCTACACCCTGTAGCAACAGTGGCTTGTACCTGGCCCAGGTTCCCCTAGGCCTGAGGTCGGTAACAATTGGGGGCTCGTCCGGGATCAGCACCCTGTCATGGAGACAGTCATCACTACACCTGGTAATTCCTGTTGTGAAACTTCAGGGACGACTCCTGTAATTGAGTCATCCAGAGAGCCCAGCTTCAGGTACAGAAGAGAGATGGCAACATCCGGACCACGCAAGATGCTGATCTGGGATATCCATAAGAAATTAATATTGCTGGATTACAATCAACTCAGCATTCTGGCTGCAAGTATAGGAGATGAAGGAGGAGATGAAACTGTAGAACTCTCACAACTAGGTGAACAAGAACTTTATTATTTCCTTTTTGATTATATTAAGAGTGAAAAGTTGAGAAATTTCGAGGACGAAGGCATGTCACACTTACTTCATTTCCAGGATATGATTTCACAACTCCTAACCAAAAAGGATTTCAACCCTGCTAGGAGTATGGATTGTACAGGTATTACCACTGCAGGGCCGGATCAAGATATTCATTTGAGCCGAGCTAAACATTTTGGCCGAAATTTTAGGAGGAACTCTATGGACTTGGAGAAAGGATGTCTTCCTTACATGACTTCAGATCAAGTGGTAAGACTCACTGATATTGCTACTTTTCTGCTTCGTAGGGAGTTCAAAGTCCATGGTGGGCAAATCTATGATGGGGGCTCTGAAATGTCATACAGTAACCTTTCCAAACAAATAGATGTAGGGTTACATGAGGGATTTACTGAGTTTGAAGTTGTTAAGTCTGTGCTAAAAGTAGTTAAACCTGGTATCTTCAAAAAGTTTCTTATGAGTAGAGATGATCTCACATTAGATGAGCTCAAACGATTTCTTAGGTTACACATTAGGGATAAAAGCAGCACAGAACTGTTTCAGGAACTGAGCTACACAAAGCAACAAGATAGGGAAACATCCGAACATTTTGTATATAGGATAATGGATCTTCGACAACGCGTGCTGCAGGCATCAGAGCAGCATGGAGCTGAATTCAGTTATGACAGAAAATTAGTTCAGGGCATATTTCTTCATACCCTTTATCAAGGGTTCAATGAAAAAAATAACATCATCAGACAAGACATAAAACCATTTCTTACTAACTTGAAGGTGACTGATGATATAATTGTAGAGAAGATAACTAAATCTACCAAGGAGGAAGCAGAGAGAATAAAGCGTCTTCACACTCCGAGTGAACATAGGTCAGTCTCTGTAAATTCAGTACAACAAAAGGACAGTTCACAGGCTGATCAGACTGAACTGAGTCAAGCAAGCGATAGAATGCAAGTTGACAGTGAAGCTATAAAGCAGTTAACTGCTCGAGTGTCCGAACTAGCAAAACAATTTGACAAGATTGTGAACCATAACGATAATGATAATTTGAAAGTTCTTTGTGGACATCAAGCTCATAATACTACCCTTGAGCAGCTGGCAGCTCAAGTGTCTATGCTAAAAAAAAATTTTGAAAAGATCACAAAGCATACTGGTAACAGTACTCGGACAGATGTCTGTGCACTGCCACAATTAAACACTCAGGTCTCAAGAGATAGTCCTAAAAGAAGATGTCAAGAATGTGCCCAGCAGGGAAAAGAATGGTGTACTCACTGCTTTCGCTGTGGTTTGATGGGACACAGAGCTGTTGGCTGTACTAAGAGATGGGAATCGGGAAACTGGGGAAGGTCACTGGAGAGGGGACAACCAGTGACCAACAGGAGTAACAGATCCCCCCAGATTGAGGCTCCCACAATGCAAAACACATATCTACTGCCCCCTAAAGAAAAACGTGCTGCCCAACTAATTGGGAGTCGCTGCATGGTCACGTGTGTAATCAATGGAATTCAAACACAAATGCTGTTAGACACAGGAGCACAGGTTAGCATAGTAGGGAGAGAGTGGGTAAGGAAGACATTACCTGATGTTAAGATTCAGTCACTTGAGAGTTTATTAACAGGAAGTGCACTCTGTATTACTGCAGCAAATGGCACTGAGATTCCATTTGAAGGGTGGATTGAGGTGTCACTTCAGATACTGAGCTCCAGGCATGGGCAGGTAGCCATTGATGTTCCTTTGTTAGTAAGTCAAAGTCATGTTAACTGTCCACTGTTAGGCTTCAATGTTATAGAGGAACTGATCCGAGAGAACTGTGACCAGACTGATACCACCAGTCTTAGCGCACTGCTGAGTGAGGCATTAAACCTGAAAGGTGACACAGCAGATATCATCTCTGCAGTAGGAGTAAAACCTGGGGAAGCAATATCACCAGGTATTACAGTAAGGATGGGCAAAAAGGGGCTGGTTATCCCAGCATGTCAAATATGTCAAGTGAGATGTAAAATTAGGGCTTTGCCTAGACGAGGCACAATGACTTTTGAGCCACTAGCAGAGAATCATTGCCCAGAGGGCATTGAACTACTCCCTGCCATTGTTGACAATCCAACTGGTACTTCAAAACTAATTACCATACCTCTCCAAAATTACACCTTACATGATATCTACCTTCCTAGTGGAACATTATTAGGCACTCTAGAAGAAATTATTGATATCTGGCCAGTCCTTCCCCCACCATCTGACCCAGTAATACTCAGCCAGCTAGTTGATGGCCAAGTCAATGCTGCACACCCAGAGTACAGTAGAGTTAATCAGGGAAGCAACAAATACAAGGTTACTGCTAGGGAGAAATGGAACCCACCAGTAGATTTGTCCCACTTAAAAGAGGAAGAACAAGAGGTAGTCAAGCACATGTTATATGAAGAATCAGATGTATTTTCATGTGAAGATGGTGAAATTGGTTGCATTCCAGATTTGAAGCTAAAAATCCACTTGAAAGATGATACTCCTGTGCAGAAAAGGTACAATGCTATTCCAAAGCCCTTATACAAAGAGGTGAAAGAATACATCCAGAACCTTTTGGACAATGGTTGGATAAAGAAGTCCGCTTCGGCTTACTCTTCTCCAGTTGTCTGTGTCAGGAAAAAGGACTTAAGTTTACGTCTTTGTGTGGACTTTAGAGAGCTAAACCGTAAAACCATCCCTGACAGACACCCCCTGCCACGCATTCAAGACCTACTGGATAACCTTGGGGGCTACTCATGGTTTTCAATCCTGGATCAAGGAAGTGCATATCATCAAGGTTTCATGGATGAGGACTCAAGATCTGTCACTGCTTTCAGTACCCCATGGGGGCTATATGAGTGGGTACGCATTCCTTTTGGCTTGAGCAACGCTCCTGCAGCATTTCAAAGATGCATGGAAGGGGTACTGGAACAATTGAGAGATGAATGTTGCACTCCATATTTGGATGATGTACTTTGCTTTTCCAAAACATTTCATGACCATGTGGAAGACTTGAGACGGGTACTATGTCGAATGAGAGAGCACGGAATAAAATTACGACCAGAGAAATGCGAGTTATTCAGACAACAAATCCGGTACGTAGGTCGTCTAGTGTCAGAAGAGGGGGTACAGATTGACCCTAAGGATTTGGAAGCAGTCCGACAATTAATGGAAAAGGAACCCACAACAGTTGGAGAAGTCAGATCATTGCTGGGCTTCCTTAGTTATTACCGCTCCTTCATACAGGACTTTTCCAGGTTGGCAAAACCTTTGTTTGAACTTTTAAATGGAACTATTGGAAATACTGGAAAATCTAGCTTGTTGACTACAGTAAGAGGGAGGATAAAATCCAATGTACAGCTACCTTCAAGGACACCAGTTCAATGGACTAATGAACATCGTACAGTCATTTCTAAATTTGTGGATATACTCACCACTCCACCCATACTGGCTTTTCCAAATTTTGAATTGCCCTTTGTTTTGCACACTGATGCATCAAACGAAGGACTAGGAGCAGTACTTTACCAACAGCAGGATGGTAAACTACGTATAATTGGCTACGGATCGAGAACACTCACCCCAGCTGAAAGAAATTACCATCTCCACTCTGGCAAGTTAGAATTTTTGGCCCTGAAGTGGGCAATCTGTGAAAAATTTAGAGACTATCTATATTATGCACCCACCTTCACTGTATATACTGACAATAACCCTCTGACATATGTTCTGAGTACAGCAAAATTGAATGCAGTGGGTCATCGCTGGGTTGGAGAATTAGCAGACTTTAACTTTGACATCAAATACCGCCCTGGGAAAGCAAATACAGATGCTGATACACTGTCCCGCTTCCCTGTGGATTTACAGGCCACTATCACTGAGTATAAGGAAACAATATCTCCAGAAGTCGTCTCAGCTGTCTGGCAGGGGGACAAAGCAGCTAAAGATAAAGAAGTGCCATGGGTGGCTGCTCTACAGTTCACCTCAATGGAGAACGATGTGTTGCCAGGAAGTGCTGATACAATCACACCAAATGATATTAGGGTTGCACAGCAAGAAGATGCTACCATCAGTGAAGTGATTAACCTCAAAAGCAGAGGATGGGGTCCAAATAAGAAGGACAAGGAACAAATGGGAACTGAAACAAAGAGACTTATACATGAATGGAACAAACTCACCATTGACAAGGGAGTACTGTACAGGCAAGTAGGAAAAAGAAAGCAACTTGTCTTGCCACATAAGCTGAAACCAGTTGTCCTTAAAAGCCTCCATGATGATATGGGACATATCGGATCTGACAAGGTGATTCATCTGGCCAGAGAAAGGTTTTATTGGCCTTACATGCAGCAAGAGATTGAAGATTATGTAATTCGACAATGCATCTGCATCAAGCAGAAGCACCCTAGTAACCCAGACAGAGCACCTATGGGCTCTATTACTACAAGCGAACCTTTTGAACTGCTGTCTGTGGACTTTCTGCATCTTGAGCCAAGTAAAGGAGGTTATGAATATGTTCTGGTTCTGATGGATCACTTCACTCGCTTTGCACAAGCATATGCCACCAAAAACAAATCTGGAAAAACCGCAGCTGAGAAGATTTTCCAAGACTTTATCCCTCGTTTTGGCTACCCTGCAAAGCTGCACCATGACCAGGGGCGTGAGTTTGAAAATAACTTATTTCAGAGGCTCCAACAACTATCTGGAATAACTCACTCCCGCACCACCCCCTATCATCCACAGGGGAATCCAGTAGAACGATTAAATCGAACTCTGCTTCAGATGCTCCGAACCTTGGAAGAAGAGAAAAAGTAAAAGTGGAAAGATTACCTACCACAAATTGTGCATGCATATAATTGTACAAGACACGAATCAACTGGCTATTCACCATTTTTCCTCTTGTATGGCAGAGCTCCAAGATTACCTATCGATTTGTTGTTTAATCTTACAACTGACAATGAGGAAACAGACAGCCAGGACTTTGTGCAAAAATGGGCAACCAAGATGAAAGAAGCTTACCAGATTGCTGCAGATAACAGTCGGAAAGCATCGGCCAAGGGTAAGCAGTATTATGACCGTACAGTGAGGGGCGCTATTCTTCAACCAGGTGACAGAGTCTTAGTCAGAAACCTATCTGAGAGAGGAGGCTCAGGAAAACTCCGTGACTACTGGGAAAAAGAGGTATGTCGTATTGTGGAGAGAATTAAAGACAGCCCAGTGTACAAGGTACAGCCAGAAGTTGGTAGCAGAACACCCCGGATACTACACCGCAACCTCCTGCTCCCTGTCAATGACTTACCTCTTGAAAAAGACACTAAATTGAACACAGTGAAAAGGAAAATGCAAAGACCAGCAAAAACAAATAGTGAGACACCAGACTCAGCATCTGATCACTCCGATGAGGAAGCAGAAACCTCATATGGCCCCCGTCGCTTGCCATGCTTTCCTGCACATGTCAGATCTGAGGTCATAGAATCTGAGTCACGCTCCAGGCTCAGAGCCAAGGCCCAAGAGGACTACCCTGAACCACGAGAACCACGAGAAACTGACAGAAATCCTTTGCAAGGAACATCAAGGGAATTAGGACTGGAAATGGAGACCAGTGTTGCTGAACCCCAGGTGGGGAATATTGATGAAGCAGTGGAACCCACAAATGGTCAAGAATACCTAGCAACAGAACACCAGAGTGACAGAGAAGGGGACACTTTAAGAAGATCGACTCGCACTGTCAGACCCAGAGAAGTATTCACATACCACAGACTGGGGCAGCCATCATACCAGCCTTGGAATCCTGGTGTCCATGCAGTTATACAGAATCCTAGGTATCTGTTACCAAGCCCCACCATAATGTATCCAGCATACCCAGAATTTGATTATTATGGTTGAAACACAATAGACACTGAACTAAAGGCCGAGCTTTTGGAGCAAGATGTCAGGAGACATCTCAAAAAAAAAAATAGGGGAGAGTGTAATGGGCTATAAACCAGTGTTTTAAAGAAAAGGCAGAATTTCTGAAAAATTCTGCTACAGGTTATTGCTGATGGCTATCTACAGGACACAAATATTTACCTGTCTTGCTAAAGAGTCACCTGCTTTGAATAGTCAGACTGCTTTGATGTAGTATCTTATCTACACACAATGTGTAGATACAGAACTGTCTGCTTCCTTGGAAAATTAACGAGTTCTGGGGACATTGGTTTCTAATCAAGTACTCAAAGTAAATGTGTTTACACTATTTGTTATACAGAGTAAATTGGTTTGCACCATTGTTTTCACTGATTACCATGTTCATCTATGCAGAAATTGAAGCATATATATATTTCTGGGAAAAGGAGAATAAAGGTAGAAGAGAACAGAGAAGTATGGTCTGAGACTTGGGACTGCTGTCTGTTTCTTTTATGTTTTACACCATATTGCTGTGGCTACACCCTGTAGCAACAGTGGCTTGTACCTGGCCCAGGTTCCCCTAGGCCTGAGGTCGGTAACAATCGCCTTTGACTTGTCTCAGGTTTGCTCTGAATAGCTCCAAGCTCATTCTGGAAGCTCTACCAGACAGATTTGCACACAGTTGCAAGCTTGTCTGCACCTACGGTATTTACCTTATAATGCCCAATAGCTCCCCCAAAAGTAATTTATCAATGTGTTCTGATGTGCCCACATCCATATGCAGTGACTTGTTTGCTGGGCTAGAGTTGTTAGAGTGAGACCTTCTTGATTCTTTTGATTACAAAAGGTAAATGATGAATCAGGTGTGAAAAATTGGAGCGAGTACAGCTGCCCTAACCCTGACGCTGACAGGCAGGACACAAATTGCGACACAGGATACCTTTATTTACAGGTGGGGAAGTGCTTTCTTCACTCCCCACAAAAGCACAAAGTCCGTAAGACAAAGCAGTCTAGTCTTTTCCTTCTTCTTCTCCTCCTTCTCCTTCTCCTCCTCCTCCACTCCATTCCCTCCCGACTTTGGCTCTCCGAATGGAGTGAGGTGGCTCCTTTTATTCAGCTCCTAGGAATGATCCAGGTGGCTCACCAGTATTACCCGGAATCACTCCCAGGTGTGGTGGAAGTCCACTATAGGGCTCTGCAGCTCCCCCTGGCAGCCCAAACAGAACTGAACAGGGCTGTACCAAACTCCAAGTCCCAGCATGTCCTGTGGGAATCCATGGTGCCACAGCCACCCAGGAGGGCTGCCTTCTAGCATCTCAGGGGAGGTAGTGCCTCGCAGATGCTCTCTCCCCCGGGCTTTTCATCCAGCTGGCATCCCGGGCGAGTAATGGCCAAGGCCCCCCATCACAAAGGGTATAAGTAAACCGAGAATTCAGGTGTTATTAAAAATAAGAAAGCAGAAAAAAAAGGAAAAAAAAAACACACTGGCTCCTGCAGCACACTCTACACACCTTCATCTTCTGTCTAGAGTCATGTGGTTCTCTGCTTTAGTAACAGTAGTAGTAGTAAAAGTCATATGTAGGTAGTGCAGTGGCTAGTGCTGCTCAGTGGTGTCAGGAAGAAAGGGCTTAAGCTCCTAATATATTGTGCCAAGTCCCTGATCTTTTATTTATTTATTCCTCCCCGCCGCTCTTCGGAATAATATATGAATATCAGTGAACTCGAAAACCCCAAGGGGAACACCCTATCACCCCCCTCACTTTCCAAAAGAAAGCATTTATTTTAACCTTTGTCCAACCACCAAGGGGAAAAATCATCCCTCCCCCACCTATTCTGAACAATATGTTTATCAGTAAACACTAAACCTACAAGGGGGACAATCCCTCCCACTAATGTTGCATGGCTAAGAAGTTTAAAGAAGTTTAGGCATAAATTTAAAATGCATCAGGATGAGGAAAAAGACATCTAAAAAACAAAGTGTACCGGCAGTAAATTGTTTCAGTTTAAGCACTAGGTAAGATATGTTTTGAAGTTAAATGAGAGTACAAGAGCTCAATGAATGACACTCCTAGACGCTCATAAAAGGGGGCTATGACCCTGATACCATCAAATCCTATAGTAACGATTCGGCTTTGTCTGAAACTGACCTACAATTTTACCTGTGGCTTATCTCTTTATTACCTAGGCACTAGACCTACAGTCAGTCTGCCTTTGCTATATGAGACAGAAAATAAAGTAGCACAGTGCAGACTAGAGAGTGGATATGCGGAAATGCTGGCAAACTGTGCAGTAAACAGTATATTGTGTCATAAACTATATGGCTAATTTAGTATCAAAGTGAACTAATTTATGAATAATTTAACATTTTCTAAGAAGAGATTGGTCTTGAAATAAATTTCTCAAACATAACTGAATGACAGTATAGTCTACAAGTATCTTGAAGAAACAAAAGCCTGGAGTCTTTCTGGAATCTAATTGTATTAAGGAACATTAAAATTAAAAAAAACTAAAGTATGAATTTTATCTATCTGTCTCTGACAAAGCTCTCAGCAATGCATAGCAGGTACTTTCCTGGCTTGTTTTTTTTTTTAAATTATTATTTAATTTTCACAGAGGAATGCATTCAGTGATTCTATAAAGAACTCTGCAAGTAAATCACCTGCAAAGGCAAAATTTCCATCTGAATACAAGTTTCAGCCGACAGCTGTGCTCTTTAGCCTTTGTGTACTTACAAAATCCTCTGTCAATCAGTTCTGCTTATGTGTGGCAGCTCACTTCATGAATTGAAGCCTAAATGGGCTTCCGAGAAACATCCCACTAAGATATCAAGTGTCAGAATGAGGCACTGTTGACAAGCACTCTGTGATTAGGAATTCTCATTCTTATAGACAGTGATAAAACAGAAAATGCAATGAAGTTGCTTGAGAAGTTTTGGGGCTGATGAAAGATGTCAGAGCATCTTCAGAGCAGTTCAGACACAAGAGGTGGTGCATAATTCTGACTTGACTTTCACATAGTGCATAAAGCACAGCCGCAAATACTTTTTCCCATTGAAAAATGAATAGCTTGCCTGTCATTTGCTGGGTAAAAACACCGTCTTTAGCAAGGGGCTGTGATTTACAACCATTTACATCCTATTTACTTATTTCAACTTGGTCTGTCACCAAGCAACAACACTTTTCTTTGTTTCATAATTGCATAAAAGAATCTGTGTGGTCCTAAGGTTAATGAAAAGAGTATAAAGCCCGAGGGATTTTAGTTCAAATCCTGTCTCCTTCACTACCTCCCAGTGTCACTTCATGTTCTTCTGTGCTTCTGAGAATGCTGTGTGGCCTAACGTGGAAAGCCCTTGAAATTTATCTTCTTGTTGCTTTTGAGTACCTGAACCAAGTCCACTCATGCAATTGTTTTCCTGGTCTTCATTTACAAATACATGTATGTACTCTGAAGTATAAATCTTATAACACAGTCTTGTCAATCTACATATATACTGCAGCTGCAGTCACGATTAATCAAAAACACATTCTTCAAAATATAATACTGTATGCAAATATGTAACTTAAGTGCCTGGTACATATGAAAAAATAACGAATATGCTCATCATATAGTGTTTGTTAAAGAATAAAGATAATTGAACATACAAAGGGCAACCTTAGTCATTTGATGTATCCTAGTTCTCTTCTACAAAAATTAATTAAAAAGCTTTATCAAATAAAGTGTGATCATTGCAGTACCTCTGAGGAATGATGTTACAGGAAGGCAGACAGAATCGAAGGGGAGTAAGTAGAGGTCAATTTTCTCACCTTGACTATCTGCAGAGTAATGAGCCAGGCAATGAAACTAACAAATGTGCTTTGTGATGCAACACGTTCACAGTGACCTTCACATATCAAAGCTCTCACGTAATGTGAATAGCTTAAATTAGACCACCTTTGGCTTTATCTCATTTGAACTTTGCATTGGTGGCCTAAGGAAGGAAAAACACCCACAAGTAATGAAAAAACATCTTTCTTTCTTAATGGGCAAGAGATCATATGTGATTTAAAAGTGTTTTTGGCATTCACCAACATATGCACCATCATGTAATTTATAATAATAATAATAATAATACATTTTATTTATATAGCGCCTTTCCCATGCTCAAGGCACTTACAGAATATAATAAAGAACGGCAGAATATACAGTATATAGCATTGTACAAACCAGATAAATAAATAAAGAAGATTAAGACAGTAAATTCTGAAAAAACAGACAACATAAGTGATGGTCTAGCACACACATACAGGTTACATTGGCATCTTGACAGAGAAGTAAACTGAGAGAAAGGTAATAAAGTCAAGTAGAGCTAAAAGCCTTCCTGAACAGATGAGTTTTGAGTTGTTTTTTAAAAGAATTCATGGAGTCAGCTGACCTGATTAATTTTGGTAGGTCATTCCAGAGTCTGGGCGCTATACAGCTGAAGGCCCTGTCACCCATAGAGTGTAGATTAGTGAGGGGCACAACAAGATTATCAGAATCAGAGGACCTTAGTGGGCGGGCAGGCACATAGTGATGGAGGAGGTCACTGATGTAGTTTGGTGCGAGGTTATTTAAAGCTTTGTAGGTTATTAGTAGGATTTTATATTCGATTCTGTAGGACACAGGGAGCCAGTGAAGACGCAGCAGGATGGGTGTGATGTGCTCGCTGCTGCTGGTTCGAGTAAGGACTCTTGCAGCTGAGTTTTGAATAAGCTGGAGCTGTGATATAAGATTAGAAGGGGCACCTGCCAGTAGGGAATTACAATAATCGATGCGGGATGTGATAAAAGCATTTCAAGTTTCTCAGCATTAGAGAAGGAGAGGAAGGAGCGAACACGGGATATGTTACGGAGGTGAAAGTAAGAAAGTTTCTTAATGTGATTTATGTGGGTGGAATAAGTGAGGGAGGAATCAAAAATGACACCAAGATTTTTTACAGTAGAGGCAGGTCTGATGAGATCACTGCCAAGATGGACTGGGAAGGAGCTCATTTTATTAAGTTGCATTTTAGTCCCAATTTGCAGGAGTTCAGTTTTATTGCAATTATTGCAGCTCTTGGAACAAAATGCCTGCTACATAGGAAATCCATGCTAAATAAGCTCTTTTTTAATTCCGTAGTAACTTTCACCATTGTAGATTCTTTACTCTCTTCTACTGTACTTTACTGCTCTTCTCTATATGGTTCTCTGCAGTGTTCCTCTGATTTCAACGATCTGTGTTCTATTTTCTTCAAGTAAAACATCTTAAAATGCAGTTAAGTCTAAAGCTATATACATTTTGAATAAGGCTACTAAAATTAACCATAGCAACTTCCAAATTTCCAACAGAAAAATTTGTATTCAGCCTGACCCTTTAACTCAGTCCGCATTCCAAGGCCTTCATCTGTCTCTTTTCAACAGGTTCTGTAATTGGATTTTTCATTTTATGACCAGAAAAATGCATTCTGTGTTAACTGGCATTAACATAATCTTCTCAAAAATGGTCAACAAAGAGAACCTGCCCCTACCATTGACCAACTGTGCGACTTGACACAATGTTAATTTAATTTTCAGTTTTGCAAATGATACTACCTTCATAGGTCTGATCTCCAGCAAAAGAGATTACTGTGTTATGAAAAGTAAAGCAAAATGACACCTTTTATTGGCTAACTGAGTAAATTACAATATGCATGCTTTCAAGGCTAGCTTGCATATTGTAATCTATTCAGCCAATAAAAGGTGTCATTTTGCTTTACTTCTCATTGCATCCATAAATAGTTACCACCGTACATCACTCTTCTAATACATGGGGTTATGACAAAGCCTTAATTTAAATGTTAACAAAAATAAGGAACTGATGTCAAGACACAGGGTGGGGACAAGTTTCCATTTACATAAAAGGTGCTTTAGAAAAAGAAATAGTCTTGGGTTATCCTAATCAAAAACAATCTAAACTTGATTAAATTACAACTCATCAGCGTCTATGCTTGTTCAGTAGCATTTTCACAGTCAGCTATGGCAATTGTCCAGCTTGTGAAAGTAAGACCTAACAGACGGTGGTAAAGACAGCTCATGCTATTGTTAGATAAGAGCTCTCACCAATAAAGAATATTTACACAGTCTGCTGCCTCTAGACTGCAGGCAAGCACAATCAAGGATAACATCCACTAAGGTCATCTGTTTGTTTTCTCTCCTGCTCTCTTGCAAGCAGTAAGGAAGTATAAAAAGTGTGCACCTAAAGATTTAAAAATTGCTTTTTCCATTGAGAAATAAGACTTTTGCATGACCATGAATACTATTCTCTGTACTATGATGACTGTTAAATAGAAAAACAATTTCAATTTACCATTTTTTTTTATGTACAGCACCCAAAGAAACAGTTCATGCCTACGGGTCTATAGTCAAACTTGTATAAATGTCAGGAAGCTCCTGTAGAGGCACTGCATCTGGCCGTGGCAAGTGTGCAACCTTGACAATTTCAAAGCACCTTTCTGCCAGCAGAAAGTGACACTGAGCCATCATTGCCTTAATTTCAATCTGCCATCTGGTTTTATACCTGAAAAAAGTCACTGGTGACTAACTGCTTTCATATGCTATAGGAACCACTGGTGATATTTCAGTTTCCGACGTTACTCTATACATGTGAATTTCCAGTTTGTATTTCAAAATAAAAGGAAGGACCTTATTGATTTGCTGCTCAATCTGCAGAAAAAGAAATTTAAGGCTATCTCTTTTTATTTGTGAAAATAAAAAACTATACTTTAATTGCTCCGAACACTATGCAACTACGAAAAAGAGCACAATCAATGTACAAATAAGTAAACATAAACGTAATTCCCCTTGGGATTAATAAAGTATCTATCTATCTATCTATCTATCTATCTATCTAAAGAGGCAGAAGCAGTTTTATATCTGGAGTTTCCAGACACTGGGAAATTTCACCTGTGTACCTAGTACAGACTTCAAGTGATTTAATTTTTCAGGATTACAGTGCTACAGACCCAAATACAGAATCCACAGAATATTAGTTGTTTCCAATGCAATTGAAACAATAATTTATAGGAAAAGAAAGAAAAAATTGTGTTAGTGCCAATGTCCGATCAGCAAGTGATCTAGATATTCAAAAAGATACTGCAAAGACTGGGAAAAGGAAAAAGTTACAGAAAATCTTAAGTTTTAGTTGAAAAATAAAACTGCCAGCATTTTAAAATACTTAGATTCTTAAGGACTTTTTTTACATATTAATTTTTCTAAGGCAGCTGACTTCTATATGAAAGTTGAAACTGCAGTAAGCAATATGTTATATTTTTATGTTCATAGGTTAATATTGTATCCTTTACAGAGTACAGTGAAATTAGTACTTGCTTATGCTTGTCTCTCAGTGTATGAAAGAGATCTTCATTCCTTCAGAATGCAAAAGTATATACTCTGGTGTCAGGCATCTTTGCATTTAAATATTTATACTGATACAAATGTCTTCACATTACTGTTTATTTTAATTGGGCTTCTTTGGGGCTCTATATCAGGGGATTTTTGGTGTTACAATTCCAAGTGAAATCCCTGCACAAAACCCAGAGCCTGTGACAGCTAATGTAGGCAATAATACAAAAGCGATAATTAGCAAATATTTCTAACTCCTTGATAAATAATCATATTGTTATATTTCAGAAAGTTTTTCTCTCCTGGCTGGGGTTCAAATTAATGTTTTATGTCTGTTTTGTACATTCATTCATTAATTTTCCACCTCTTCCACTTGGTCGCGGGGGCAACAATCCTAGCAGTGAGGCCCATACGTCCCTTTCCCTCAGCCACACTTGCCAACACCCCTTGGTGTCCCTGGGGTTTCCTTCCAGCTGTTTGCGCCTATAAAACCTCTAAAAGGAGGCATCTGGGAGGCTTTCCTGGATTTCTGTACTTCTCACCCTATCTCTAAGGGACAGCCAGTCACCCAGCGGTGACAGCTAATTTCAACTGCTTGTACTCACAATCTTATTCTTTCGGTCATCACCGAAAGCTTATGACCACAGGTGAGGGTAGGGACACAGATCAACTAGTAAATCAAGAGCTTCTCCTTCTGACTCTGCTCCTTCTTCACCACTAAGGAACGGTACAGTTATCACATAACTACACTCACTGTCCCTATCTGTCTACATCAATCTCACCATCCCTTTTCTTCTCACTCATGTAGTGAGAAGTCAAGCAAAATGACATCTAGTACTTCTCACTCATGAACAAGATCCCAAGGATCTTAAGCTCACCCACTTAAGGCAGTAAGCCCACACTTTTGAAGAGGACAGTCCAACTTTTCCAATGGAAGACGATGGCCTCAAATTTGGAAGTGCTGATCCTCATCCCTGCATAAGGCAGTAACGCAATTCTAAGGTCACTGAACTGGAGTGATTCAGAGGGAATTTTTCAAAATGGCATTCAATTTTGCCACAATCCTATTTTCCACAACAGCTTCCAGCATGTTTAGGGTCCATCCTGTGATGGAGCAGACTTTCCTGGAAAGTTTGTTCAGACATTATGCTTCTTTTGAGCTCAAATTATTTCCCCAGGAAACTGCAGCGCAGAACACCACACTGGTTACTATGGCCAGATAGAACATCTCCAGCAGCTTGCAGTACACATCAAAAGACCAGTCTCCCTAGGAAGTGCAGAAGCAATTTTAAAGCAAAGTTAAATGTAATGTTATACTGTTAAAACTGCTAAATATACATCAAGGGGTGTACTACTCAGACAATACAGTATATTGCACTAGTGAGACCTCATTTAGTGTACTGTGTGCAATTCTGGTCACCAAACTACAAGAAAGACAAAGCAAAACTTGAAGCTATGCGGAGGAGAGCACCCAAATACATCCCAGGACTTAAAGACATGTCCTACTTTGACAGACTCAGAATTAAACCTGTTTAGTCTCAAACAGAGGATACTATGTGGGAAACTAATCTAAGTGATGTTACCGACCCAGTACACTACAGCACAGAAAATCTCACTGGCTGTCACAAAGTTAAAGAATAAGTAAAGGATGTCACTAAAAACATTAAGGGAATGTTGTCTTCTACGAAAAAGGGGCTACTTTGTCCTTTCTTACATAGAGTAGTTCCTCTGTGTTACTACACAGGCTAATTTTTTTTTTTTTGCAATTTATTGATTTTATTAAAATCAAATAACATTCCATACAAACAAGTCAAGTTTTACAAAACTAGGTTTGAAACAAATCAATCCCCACCCATGAGAAAGAGAGCTAGGCCAGCAGAATAAAACTTTAAACTATTAAAAATAAGTAAATTAATAAATGATTAAAAATAAATAGTATAAAAAAGGGAGAGAATCTGCTTCCTCAATTAAAATGCTTATTCTAAAATGTTATTGATTAGATCCTGCCAGATTTTGAAAAAGTTTTATACAGATCCTCTAATATATAACATCAGTTACCCACTGACTTAAAATAGGAGAGTTAGGATTCTTCCAACTGAGCAAGATAAGTCTACATGCCAAAAGTGTAGTAAAGGCAATTACAGTTTGTTTGTCCTTCTCCACTTTAAGCCCATCTAGAAGTACACCAAACACAGCTGTTAGTGGATTAGGAGGGATTGTGACACCAAGGCTGTCTGAAAGGCATTTAATGATTTTGGTCCAAAATAATATTAATTTGGTGCAGGCCCAAAACATATGGCCCAATGAGTTTGGAACTTGATTGCAACGTTTGCAGGTTGGATCTTTCCCTGGAAACATTTTGGACAATTTTAAATGAGATACATGTGCTCAATATATAATTTTAAGTTAAATAATAGTATAGTATGGTTTGCACATATGGAGCTCGAGTGAATTCTGTGCATTGCTACCTTCCACACCTTTTCTGAGATGTTAAGTGAGAGATCCTTTTCCCACTGTACTCTTGGATCTTTGAAAGAGAGGGACAGTAAAATGTTCATATATATTATGGAGAAGCTACCGGAGTCCTCAAGACTGATCAATATTTTTTTCCGGCATAGAGGTAGGTGGGAGGTGAGGAAAATTGGGCAGGTTCTGTTTAACAAAGTTTCTAATTTGGAAGTGAAAGAAATGTGTTAGTGGAAAGTTAAATTTGAAGTGTAATTGTTCATAGGATGCAAAAATGTTGTCTACGTACAGATCTCTAAGTGATTTAATTCCAAATGTTTTCCACACATTACAAACTATGTACGTTTGAGAGGGTGGAAAAAGGTGGTTCTTGTGCAGAGGTGCCATAGATAAAAGTTACTCTATTTTAAAATATTTTCTACATTGGTTCCTATGGTGTCCAAACAGGCAAATATAATGATTTTCGGAAAATATAAAAAGTACTGTAAGGACTTATAGTAGTTTCTAAATGTGTGCATTATGTTTCTATGGTCAATGATTTTGTCTCCTTCTGTTTTGGTGATTGCTGCTATTGCACTCTGAACTTCCTGCTTGTGGATTTGTTGAGCTAAGATCGTATTAACTTTTTCTCCATGTTCATAGTAATGATGTCTTGATTTAAAAATAAGTTGTTCAGATTCTTTAGTTCTTAAGAGGATGAGTTTTGAATACAGAGCCTGTCTACTCGTATGAATTGCCTCACTT
Organism: Erpetoichthys calabaricus; assembly: GCF_900747795.2. NCBI lineage: Eukaryota > Metazoa > Chordata > Cladistia > Polypteriformes > Polypteridae > Erpetoichthys > Erpetoichthys calabaricus. The sequence continues at coordinate 129,061,646 of NC_041401.2, read as the reverse complement.
GGACAGCTGGAATGTTAGTGATGTATTCCAGTAATTTCACTGATTAGCTCTGATACTTTCTTGGTTTCCAATTTATTTATGTGGGAAAGATATGAAATAATCTGTCCTCTTAAGAAAGCCTTCAGGGTTTCCCCAGAGTATTCCTGCAGAAACTTCTGAGGATGTATTTGTATCTAAAAACAAATCGATTTGCTTGGACATAAATTTTGTACAGTTCTGATCTGCTAATTAAAGTGGGTTAAGACGGCATCTGTGAAATGAGTATGTGGGGCATAATGATTTTAGTTCCAAAATGAAAGGGGAGTGGTTGGTGATAACAATAGCATCATACTTAAAAGATTTAATCGTAGGCAAAAAATTGCTATCTACAAAGAAATAATCAATTCTTGATTAGCAGTGATGCACTGGTTAGTAGAAAGAATATGCTCTTGAGTTTGGGTTTGATCAGTGTTATCTCCACATCCATTCTATGAATAGTGACAGGGCATTGTGGTAAAGTGAGGTCCACAGCTCTTTGGCTTTTTTAATAAATAATCACTGCATTCGTGTCTTCGTGTGTGTGTGGTAGGGTGGTAACATGGTGAGCAATACTGGAGTGGATGGCCCTGCACTTAGTGCACAGGTATAGGATCACCCGTGACCCTTATCGATGCTGTTCGCCCAGCTGTGCCACGTCCCCATTTTAAAAGCGAAGCGCGAGTGCGAAAGAGGGGAATCAAGAATCGAAAGACAAGGAATGAACGGAGTTTAAAGAGAGAAAGAGAGAAGGCAGGAGGCGGAAGGAACCCGTGCGAGTGAGCAGAAGGGAGCAGACTCGAGGGAGAGAAGGCAGGGAGCTGGGAAGGGCAGCCCCTTGAGCGATGTGAGAGGCTGATGCCCTGGGGGCTGAAGGAGTGATCGCTCTGACCGAGCAACTAGGGGAGCCAGAGCGATGTTTACTAAGAGGAGCAACTCGCTGTGGAAGACCAGTAAGGCAGTGGAGTTGAGGTGGCTTGGAAGGAGAGCTCCAACATGAGTGCCATGGCCGTTGGGGACCCAAGCTTAGGTCTGGAGAGGGAGCCAGGCCGTGGCCATGGGACAGCAAGACCTGCAGAAGGTCAGCTGCGTGTGTCAGCAGGACAACTCTTCTGCTGCAAGGCCTATATGGGGTAAGAAAGAAGGCACCAGGCTTTTAAGTAAAGACAGTTTCCTGCCAGCTGATATTAACCTTGTTTTTAATGGATTTATTATGATTTTAACATCTACAGATGCACCTCCATCCATCCATCCATTGTCTCCCGCTTATCCGAGGTCGGGTTGCGGGGGCAGCAGCTTGAGCAGAGATGCCCAGACTTCCCTCTCTCCGGCCACTTCTTCTAGCTCTTCCGGGAGAATCCCAAGGCGTTCCCAGGCCAGTCGAGAGACATAGTCCCTCCAGCGTGTCCTGGGTCTTCCCTGGGGCCTCCTCCCGGTTAGACGTGCCCGGAACACCTCACCAGGGAGGCGTCCAGGAGGCATCCTGATCAGATGCCCGAGCCACCTCATCTGACTCCTCTCGATTCGGAGGAGCAGCGGCTCTACTCTGAGCCCCTCCCGGATGATTGAGCTTCTCACCCTATCTTTAAGGGAAAGCCCAGACACCCTGTGGAGGAAACTCATTTCAGCCGCTTGTATTCGCGATCTCGTTGTTTCGGTCACTACCCATAGTTCATGACCATAGGTGAGGGTAGGAACATAGATCGACTGGTCAATTGAGAGCTTCGCCTTGCGGCTCAGCTCCTTTTTCACCACGACAGACCGATGCAGTGCCCGCATTACTGCGGATGCCGCACCGATCCGCCTGTCGATCTCACGCTCCATTCTTCCCTCACTCGTGAACAAGACCCCGAGATACTTGAACTCCTCCACTTGGGGCAGGATCTCGCTACCAACCCTGAGAGGGCACTCCACCCTTTTCCGGCTGAGGACCATGGTCTCGGATTTGGAGGTGCTGATTCTCATCCCAGCCGCTTCACACTCGGCTGCGAACCGATCCAGAGAGAGCTGAAGATCACGGCCTGATGAAGCAAACAGGACAACATCATCTGCAAAAAGCAGTGACCCAATCCTGAGCCCACCAAACTGGACCCCCTCAACGCCCTGGCTGCGCCTAGAAATTCTGTCCATAAAAGTTATGAACAGAATCGGTGACAAAGGGCAGCCCTGGCGGAGTCCAACTCTCACTGGAAACGGGGTTCGACTTACTGCCGGCAATGCGGACCAAGCTCTGGCACCGATCGTACAGGGACCGAACAGCCCTTATCAGGGGGGCCGGTACCCCCATACTCTCGGAGTACCCCCCACAGGATTCCCCGAGGGACACGGTCGAATGCCTTTTCCAAGTCCACAAAACACATGTAGACTGGTTGGGCAAACTCCCATGCACCCTCCAGGACCCTGCTAAGGGTATAGAGCTGGTCCACTGTTCCGCGACCAGGACGAAAACCACACTGTTCCTCCTGAATCCGAGGCTCGACTATCCAACGGACCCTCCTCTCCAGGACCCCTGAATATATTTTTCCAGGGAGGCTGAGGAGTGTGATCCCTCTGTAGTTGGAACACACCCTCCGATCCCCCTTCTTAAAGAGGGGGACCACCACCCCGGTCTGCCAATCCAGAGGCACTGTCCCTGATGTCCATGCAATGTTGCAGAGGCGTGTCAACCAAGACAGTCCTACAACATCCAGAGCCTTGAGGAACTCCGGGCGTATCTCATCCACCCCCGGGGCCCTGCCACCAAGGAGTTTTTTGACCACCTCGGTGACCTCAGTCCCAGAGATGGGGGAGCCCACCTCTGAATCCCCAGGCTCTGCTTCCTCATTGGAAGGCATGTTAATGGGATTGAGGAGGTCTTCGAAGTACTCCCCCCACCGACCCACAATGTCCCGAGTCAAGGTCAGCAGTGCACCATCCCCACCATATACAGTGTTGACACTGTACTGCTTCCCCTTCCTGAGACGCCGGATGGTGGACCAGAATCTCCTCGAAGCCGTCCGAAAGTCGTTCTCCATGGCCTCCCCAAACTCCTCCCACACCCGAGTTTTTGCCTCAGCAACCACCAAAGCCACATTCCGCTTGGCCTGCCGGTACCTATCAGCTGCCTCCAGGGTCCCACAGGACAAAAGGGTCCTGTAGGACTCCTTCTTCAGCTTGACGGCATCCTTCACCGCCGGTGTCCACCAACGGGTTCAGGGATTGCCGCCACGACAGGCACCGACCACCTTACGGCCACAGCTCCGGTCAGCTGCCTCAACAATAGAGGCACGGAACATGGCCCATTCGGACTCAATGTCCCCCACATCCCGAGGGAGTTCTGCCGGAGGTGTGAGTTGAAGCTACTTCTGACAGGGGGCTCTGCCAGACGTTCCCAGCAGACCCTCACAACACGTTTGGGCCTACCACGCCTGACCGGCATCCTCCCCCACCAGCGAAGCCAACTCACCACCAGGTGGTGATCAGTTGACAGCTCCGCCCCTCTCTTCACCCGAGTGTCCAAGACATGTGGCCGCAAGTCCGACGACACGACCACAAAGTCGATCATCGAACTGAGGCCTAGGGTGTCCTGGTGCCAAGTGCACATATGAACACCCCTATGCTTGAACATGGTGTTCGTTATGGACAATCCGTGATGAGCACAGAAGTCCAATAACAAAACACCGCTCGGGTTCAGATCGGGGGGGCCATTCCTCCCAATCACGCCCTTCCAGGTCTCACTGTCATTGCCCACGTGAGCATTGAAGTCTCCCAGCAGAACGAGGGAGTCCCCAGAAGGTATGCCCTCTAGCACCCCCTCCAGGGACTCCAAAAAGGGTGGGTACTCCGAACTGCTGTTCAGTGCATACGCACAAACAATAGTTAGGACCCGTCCCCCCACCCGAAGGCGAAGGGAGGCTACCCTCTCGTCCACCGGGGTAAACCCCAATGTACAGGCTCCAAGTCGGGGGGCAATAAGTATACCCACACCCGCTCGGCGCCTCTCACCGGGGGCAACTCCAGAGTGGTACAGAGTCCAGCCCCTCTCAAGGAGATTGGTTCCAGAGTCCAAGCTGTGCGTCGAGGTGAGTCCGACTATATCTAGCCGGAACCTCTCAACTTCGCGCACTAGCTCAGGCTCCTTCCCCTTCAGAGAGGTGACATTCCACGTCCCAAGAACCAGCTTCTGTAGCCGAGGATCGGACCGCCAAGGTCCCCGCCTTCGGCCACCACCCAACTCACACTGCACCTGACCTCCTTGGCCCCTCCCATAGGTGGTGAGCCCATGGGAAGGGGGACCCATGTTGCTTCTTCGGGCTGTGCCCGGCCGAGCCCCATGGGTGCAGGCCCGGCCACCAGGTGCTCGCCATCAAGCCCCACCTCCAGGCCTGGCTCCAGAGTGGGGCCCCGGTGACCCGCGTCCGGGCAAGGGAAAACGCCGTCCAAAATTGTTTTTCATCATAGGAGGTTTGTTTAACCGCTCTTTGTCTCATCCCTCACCTAGGACCAGTTTGCCTTGGGTGGCCCTACCAGGGGCATAAAGCCCCGGACAACAGAGCTCCTATGATCATTGGGACACGCAAACCCCTCCACCACGATAAGGTGGCGGTTAAAGGAGGGGCAGATGCACCTTTTTATGGATTATTTATTATGGATATGAGAGCACTGCACTTTTTTGAACACTTGTTTAGGGACTTGGTTTTTAATAAAAGCACTGACTCGCTTTTACACCATTCTGTGACAATGCGGGTTCAGTTATCCGTGCTCCCATCCACTGTTAGGAAGCCCTTGAACCCAACACCATCGGTAATGTCACCGATGAGCTAGACAGTGAGGCAACAACATTAGAGCAAGGGGATGATGTAAAAAGTGCAAAGTGCTTTTATTAAAATAAATCAAAACAACAACAAAGTGTTCAAATAAATAGTGCAGTGCTTTCAAAGTTCCAATAAATCTTCATTAAATAAATAATCCATTAAAATAATGCGAATCGTGGAGGTTAAAATAGAAAAACACAATCCTTTAAAACCGAGGTTAAAACGTTGTTAAGGAAGCTGTCTTTTAAAACAGTTACACAAATGACAAGCCCGGTGCTTCTTTTCCATTAGCGTCTCACCTGCTTCTTCCATGCTGGCCCTGCAAAAGGCGAGACGCTCTCTCTGCAGCTGATCTTCTCTGTGCCTGACTCTACTACTGTCAGTCGCCTTTCCGATCTTTGGCTCCGGTCGGATCCCCCTGACAGTGACTTGGGATTCCACAACGACCAAGGCTCTCACGTTGGGGACACCACGTCCCAAGTCCCGACTCCCGCTGCCTTAAGCGGAAAGTCACCTGTCTCCCGGTCACTCCCATCCTTCATACTAAACTCTACGGAGTGACCACCTCTACTACTTACACAGGTGTCGGCCAAACACCCAGGCTGCCTGCTTAGCGGCTTCACCGGCTTACTTTCACTCGCTCCCTTCCTGCTTCCTTCTGCAACCTCCGTTTCCTTCTCTTTTCTCCTCCCTAACCGTCTCGGGCTTCTCTATATATAATGGACGTGGCAGCTGTGGCAATCAACAGTTCCCGGGATCAATTACGCTGCGGACCGTCCCTCACCTGTGCACTTAGGTGAGACACGCCCGCAGCACGAATGCACCCGGAAACCGCTTCAGCCACACTACCACGCCCCTTGCAACGCCGCGAGACTGGTGATTATTTATTTAAATAAAACTGGCCTTTGCTAAGAGAGCTGTAGACCCACACCACCACACATCCCCTTGCTTCATGTGTGTTTTGTCTTCATCTGGTTACATTATCAACGGTGTTGGGTTCAAGAGGCTCCTATTACAGAAGAGGGAGCAAGGAACCGACCCACACCGTCACAGACATTAAGGCACTTTGTTTCACAGAAAGTCAATAATCATACCCTTGGTTTGCTGATGATGAAATCTCTTCGCACCAAGCAACAAATGTCTCCACCTGAGTCCTATAGTCCGTCTCATTCCCCTTGTCAGTACACCCCATTAGGGCAGAATTATTTGAGAATATCTATGAGTGACATGACCTGGTGTTATATTTATAGTCTGAGGTGTACAAACTGAACATAAAATGTGACAAAACTGTTCCCTGTGGTGCTCCAGTGTTGTTCACATCCACATCAACAAAGTGTTTTGGTGTTATGTTGCAGGCAAGGGTAGCACAAACAGGTTTCTCCCTCATCACAATTTACATATTTCAAAATATATAAGACCTTGCTGTGATACATTTAGGAATATGACTCCAGTAGAAGAGGTAGAAAAAAAGGTCTTTGACAAACCCATAACTATGTTATATGTAATTGGCTTATTCTGTTTTTACAGCTAGAGCATCATGGTCACACAGAGCTGCTGCCTCACTAATTCAAGGCATGAATCCTATACCCAGTTTTTATCAATGGAGTGCTTGTAAATTCTCCCCATTACTGCTAGGATAGTCTTCCAACACTCCCAAAGATGTTCAGATTAGATTAATTAGAGATTTAAAATTGATCCTGTGAATATGCGTGTGGCTGTGTACATAAGTGGACCCTGTGATGAACTGGCACCTTTCTAAAGCTGTTTCCTTCCTTGTGCTCAGTACTGTTTCAATAGGCTCCAACTTTCTGAGACACTGAACTGGAGAAGCTAGTTTGAGAATGGGTTATAAAAGCCAAAAACTATTTTCCAGGACATTAGGCATGTTGTAATTACTGAACTGCAGAAACTAGATTAATCAGGAAAAAATATTTCATATTTTAAAAAAAGTTAACACTTTTTTATGTCAACTTACAAGGATCAAATAAATTTACTATTTAAACCTTGATGAAGCACAAACAGTTGGTATGGAACACTTTTTAATCATAATTTAAAAAAAAAATCAATTAATTAATTAATTGTCCTAGGATCTGCAAAAGGTATAAGTAACAGCAAGTGAGCACTTTGAGAAGTTATAATGAACAAATACAGCATGATTTCCTCCTATAATGTCTTTTCATCATACAATATGCATAATTGATGTGACATCCTTTAAAATCCACCCCTTTCTATATCCCGACAGTTTCTTGCATTGTATTTCAATTACATTGTCTCCACTAATCTGATTTGCTACTCCTTATAACTGTCTATGCAATGGTAGACTAAACATATTATGGCCTTTGCTAGCACAAAGTTTATACCGACAAAAATGTTTTGTTGTAAAGTATCCTTCAAGCATATCTGTCACTGCACTTTTAACTTTAAGAGAAAGGTATGTCTTGTCATATTTGCCTGTTTTAAATTTAGACTTTTTCTTTTTAACTATCTCTGTTAATTGTGTTCTCGGTGTCCTTTTATTTTTGACTTTCTCACTTTGAATAATGCATTGCGTAATAGCCGTTTGGTTTAATATACAACACTTTCGACACTTTTCAAAAATTAAATACAGACTTTTGTAATGTTTAATGTCTCAAGTTAATTCCAATTTTAGATTTCAACAATATCTAGTCAAAATTCAAATTGGAGATACATATAATTACAGTTTCACTCATAAGAATTCAAATTGCATTTGCAGAAGTTCAGATTACACAATTCAGATTATGTTTGCAGAAGTTTAAATTGAAATTAAACACATCTTTAATCTTTTGGTTTTACAAATATATAAAATGACATTTCTAAATGATTATAAGTGAGTGGCACTAAGCTCTGTAATAATAAAGACATCTGTATCTCAAATCTGTCACAAATTCTCACCTTGATCCACTACAGTTTGCTTACCATGTCAACAGGTCAGTTGGGGATGCAATAAAAATGACCATCCACTACATCTTGCAGCATTTAGACACCTCAACTACTTTTGCTAGGATCTTATTTGTGGATTTCAGCTATTCATTTAAAGCAATTGGGCAACAGAGTGGCACACTTGTAACACTGCTGTCTCGCAGTAAGGAGACCAGGATCTGTGCCCTGGGTCCAGCCTACATGGAGTTTACATGTTCTCCATGTATCTGCTTTCTTCTGTGTGCTCTGATTTCCATCCACCATCCAAAGACATGCAAGTTAGTGGATTTTAGGTCACTGGCTGTTCAAATAGTTTTTATACAGCTTTCAGATAATTCAAAATGCTGCTGCAAAAATTATGTCAAGAAACAGAAAGTATGAACACATAACTCCAATTCTTAAGTCCTTACAGTTAAGTTTAAGATTTCAAAACCCTTCTTTTAACATATAAAGCCTTAAATGGCTAAGGCCATGCTTACTTACTACTGAACTTATCATTATTTATAAACAAGAGTGCACATTAAGGTCTCAAGATGCCAGCCTGATTATGATTCCAAACATTAACAAAATAAAAGTAGGAGATCAAGCCATTAGTTACAGGGCTCTGAAGTTGTGTAATGGTCTGCCTACTACTAAAAGAGGAGATCTTTCAGCCTCAGCTTTTAAATCCAAATTTTATAAACTTTACTACTTTACTAGCACTTTGAGCTACACCATTTGTCTGAAAATGTGCTGTATAAATAAATGTTGTTGTTGAAGACTCACTATTTCAGTTTAGCATACCATGAGTAGAGCTGCTGATCAGCTGTGCATACTGCATCTGTGTTGTTAGTCTTTAGTACTAAAACATACGTAATATGATATTTATGAACTGTTACTAACCCTTCTCTAATCAGTTTCTTTTCTCTGTATCCTCATGTAGCACTTGGTGCCACTGCTCAACTGTTAAGTTGTTTGCCTGCCTATGTAACAGTCATCTCAGATAAAGGGGCACTGGAGTCATCAGGTAGAAGAGTCTTTTCAATAGATTGACTAGCCTAGTGCTGACTCAGCTGCAGAATGGCGGGAGGCAGCTAGTTGGCCAGGGTCTCTAGGACTCTGTATCTGGCTTTTCTGACTCCTTTTCTACAATCTAACTGTGGTTGTACAATCAATGGATGGACACATATTTTTGTTTTTCATGTACTAGGGGGCTCCGCCCCCTGATCGCTTCGCTCGCCCACCCCCGTGTTTGGTTTACCAGATATACAATTTAAAGAGATTGTTATTTTCAAGAGAATTGTTACATATGCATTATTTTCACTTTTACTTTAAAAACTTTTGTAAAAACAATACTTGTCCTTTATTTCCGGCCCCTTGTGTGGTTACATCTCTTTCTCGCAAGACGTATAATGCTGCTCGCATTGTGAAGGGGGGAGGGGGCGGCTAAACGCACACTAAGGATATGCCGTCGGATCATCTGCTGTCTTTCTGCTGCTGGCAAGCTGCCTCTTCTACTTGTCGCATGTCATTGTTTTAAGAGCTGGGAGCATATGATGCGTGTCTGCCAAAAGCAATCCAACAACTGCTAGGTTAGATGTCTGTGGACTTGTTTTAAATGATGGCTCACTGCCTTGTCTCGCTTGACGTTGTAAAAAAAATAATAATTGTCCTTTATTTCTGGCCCCGGTTAAATCTCTTTCTTGCAGGACGTATAACGCTGCTCGCGTTGTGAAGGTGGTGGCAGCTGCTGTCGTGCTGCCCTTCGATCATTTTAAAGCCTCGTACAGCTGCTGTCCTTTTTGCCACTTCGTGACTCTGCTGCTCGCGTTGTGATCGCTTCTCCGTGATCATAGATATACACCTGACCAAATTATGTTTTCTTTGAAATTAAACTTGTTGTTGCTTTAACTGTTGCAGGACCACAGATTCTCATAGCATATGGTCCATTATTGTGTAAATCTACGTTTTGTGCATTGAATGATGCAAAGGCAAAAAGACTTTGTTTTCTGCTCTTTGCCTTTTATTTCTGACCTCGCTTTGTCCTGCTATTTTTTCAATTACACCTGGTTCTAATGATTAATTTCCTTTTGTTTGCGCTAATGCGATCTTTTAGTCGACGACGTTTCATTAATAACGTATTATCCTTTATACGCTTTTTATGCACTGAGATCCCTGGATCTGTGTGTGCTGCATGCCTTTACACTACTGATTTTTTTGCTGGCCGTGCTCTGATATTGCTTGTAAGTAGAGCGTGTCTTGCAAGAATCTCATATTCTATATCCCCGCGAGACGCTCTGTGGCCATTCTCTTTTATCTCGCGGGTCTTTTATTTGTCTTCCATGATCTTAACGTGAAGATCACGTATCGTCTCCTAGTCATTCCCTCCCACAGGATTTTTTTTATAATAGAGAGATGTTAATTAGTTTCTACTTTGTTTTTGATGTATTTTAACAAATCTGTATCTATATGTGATACTTCTGTATTTAGTGAGTGGTATAATCTATTTTAGCATTTTGTCTTGAGAGCTGCCGCAGTGCTCTGCGTCTGCACTTGGTGAGGAGCACTGTGCAATAATAGAACTATTTTGTACTATTATATTATATTTCTGAGGTGGCAATGATAGATTGGCCATCTAGCTCAGTGAAGAGGATTACTTGTGTTCTGTTTTGTGTGTTATATTTACCCCATTTTTTGACAGCTATTGCACACCCAACCTACCTGGAAGGGAGTCTCTCTCTGAATTACCCAGAAGAAGAATAGTTTTCTTCCATTTTTTTTCTACATTTTTTTTGGGAGTTTTTTTATTTCTTGTTTTCTTAGGGAGTCAGGGCTGGGGTGCTGTTAAAAACAGGGTAAAGTCCATTGAGTCATTCCTTGTGTGATTCTGGGCTGTGCAAGAAATACATTGTTGTTGTATTTGTTAGATGAACTGGCGATTTTATATTGGACATAGTGTGTATTTGGTGTGTGTGTTTGTCTTACTGGTGCCCTGGCCAGTGTTTGTTCCTGTCTCTGGATCTCTGGCATTCTACGTAACAGATGTCAGACAGTAAAGAAAGCCAATTATTATTATTATTACTGTTTTCTATTTGGCTGACACCTTTATCCAAGGTGACCTACAACATCTGAGATACAATTGGCTACACTTCTTTTGTTTTTCAAATTGAAGCACAGGCAGGAGAAGTGACTTATGCATGGTCACACAACTGTCAGTAGTAGGATTTGAACCAACAATCTCAGTGTTTGAAGTCCAAAGTCTTAACTGCTACAACACACTGCCTGCATATCAGTCAAGGTCCCTGAACCTAAACTTAGGGTTATCTCAGGGCTTTCTTTTGTCTCATCTCTTTTTCTCTCTCTCTACACCAATGATTGCACCTCCAGTGGTCCATCTGTTAAACTGCTTTAGTTTGCTAATGACACCACCTTGACTGGCCTGATCACAGATGATGATGAGGTGCCATATTAGATCAGCTGGCTAGTTGGTACACCCTCAATAATCTTAACTTGAATTCATTCGAAACTGAAGAAATGACTCCTCACCTACTCCAACCTAGCTATAAATGATGTCACTGTCAGCTGGGTGGAATTACTTAAATTTCTTGGCACAACTATCACTCACAGTCTGAACGGGGTTGAAAACCTAACTGTTCTTTTCAAACAAGCTCAACTGCATATGTTTTTCTCTGTCAACTTAAACAGCTTAACCTATTCCAGTAAGTGCTGGGGCAGTTTTTATCAAGCATCCTCACCTTCTCTCTAACAATCTAGTACGGCAATGAATCAGCTCACTCAACACACAAACTGCAGTATGTCATTCAGATAGCAGAAAAGACTGTAGAACTGAAACCAGACTCCATTAAGGTTTTATATACATCATGGGTCAGGAAATGTGGTGGAAATATAATCAAAGACTATACACACCTGGTCAACCATCTATTTCAGTTATTACCATTAAAGACATGATACTAATCACTAAAGGCAAGTGTTACTAGTATCAGAAACAGCTTCTAATGTAGTCACTGTGGATAAATACAGTCTCCGAGTCATCTCTGTCTTTTCCTGATTTCTAAACCCTACCATCCAATCTAAATTATGCTTATTTTGTGCTAATGTTCCAAGGGCTTCCTTGATATATTACTGGGTGGGAGTGTAATTCTACTTTACTAAACTGTTTTATATATTTGTGTTTTGTGCAATATATGTTTTACTACTACTGTATACAATGCTGTTATGGTGTCATGTATTGTACATTATGTTGTTTAATTGTGTTTACCTTGTTATGTGCATAGATGTAACACCAAAAGATATTCATAGCAACTATGCGGACTAGCAAAAAACATTAGGTTCAAGTTCAAGTTAAACTAGCACCACTTCAACTGAAAGTTTCTCAAATTCTAGCAAGTCAAAATGTAAATACAGATATCTATAATTTAATTTTGACTAGTCAAAAAGGAATTACAAATATCTCTCATAAAAAGCTCAATAGAATTAAATATGAAACATCCCTCACTTTTAAAGTATATGTAAGCATATAGTTGTATTCTAATTATCCTTTTTCATTTCCCATCACTTATCAGAAGCCAGGTCGTGGGGCCAACTGTCTTAGCAGTGAAGCCCATACAGGGGGTCCTCGGGTTACAACGTCTCGACATATGACGTTTCAAGTTTACAATACTCACTCCCATAAAAAACTTTAAAAAAATTGAGACACGGGTGTTTCGGCTTACGCCATTAGCGTTGCACTTACAGACTATGTAGGCGAACTAGTTTGGTTGCGCACAGTGGAAGAATACGCAGTAACATGGCATATGAGTAAGGGAGTTGGCGAACTAGTTTGGTTGCAGGTGGAGGAAGTGTACCATTTGTGTTGCTTTGTTTGGTGACTTTTTGTCCCTTATCATGGCTCTTAAACGAAAGTCAGAGTATTCAGATGGTAGTGCTTCGAAGAAGAGGAAAGCCATCACGATGGAAGTGAAATTAGACATAGTAAAGAGATCAGAAGGAATAAAGGTAAGGAATTTTTTTTTTACACTAATTTTTTGTCATTTTTTCTGTTACTACAGTATAATGTACAGTACAGTATATTTATGTCCTTTTCCTTTTTCTGTGGCTTAGTTGTGTTTTTATGTTCTAGATTATGATTTAGCAAATGTGTTAGGATAGGTAAGTGACTTAGGCTAGGGTGTGTTTCAAATTCGGGTTACATCACTGTTGTAGGAACAGAACTGTGTTGTAACCTGAGGACCCCCTGTATATCCTTTTCCCTAGCCACACTTGCCAACTCATACTATGGGATCTCAAGGTATTCCCTGGCCATCTAGGAGATATAATCCTCCAGGCTAGCCCCACAGGAAGGCATCCGTATGACATACTCAAACCACCTCAATTGGCTTGTTTCGGTGGAGAAGGTCAGCAGCTCTACTCTGAACCTCTCCTGGATGTCTGCGCTTCTCACACTTTCTCTAAGGGAGAGCTCAGTCACTCTGCGGTGAAAGCTCATTTTGGCCACTTGCACCCACAACCTCATTCTTTCGTCATCACACAAAGCTCATGACCATTGGTGAGGGTAGGGACATAGATCAACAGGTAAATCAAGAGCTTTCCATTCTGACTCTGCTCCTCCTTTACCACTACAGATCAGTATAATAACTGCAAAGCTGCCCTCGCCGCCCCAATTCATCTGTTGATGTCACCGTCCCTTTTCCAATCACTCATGAACAAGACTCTGAGGTATTCAAACTCCTCCACTTGAGGCAGTAGCTCACCTCCCACTCGGATAGGACAGTCCACCTGTTTCCTACTGAGGGCCATGGCCTCAGATTTGGAGGGGCTGATGTTCATCCCTGCTGCTTTACACTCTGAAAACAGTCGCAGTGCGTGCTGGAGTTCACTCCTTGATGAAACCAATAGGACCACATCCTCTACAAAAAGCAAGGACACAATTCTATGGCCACCGAACTGGACCCCCTCCCTTTCCCGGCTGCACGTTGATATACTGTCAATGAAAATCACAAACAGGATAGGAGACAAATCACAGCCCTAATGGAGCCGCACACCCACTAGAAAGGGTGCTGATGTTTTTCTGTGTATGCAGACATAGCTCTCACTGTGATTATACAGGGGCCAAATAGCACATATTAGAGGCCCTGGAACCCCATACTTTCCCAGTCACCTCCCACAAAATCTCTTGAGGAACATGGTCACATGCCTTCTCTAAGTCTACCAAACACATGTAGACCGATTGGGCGTACTCTCACATCCCCTCCAGAATCCTCAGGAGGGTAAAAAGTTGGTCCACTGTTCCATGGCCTGGATGAAATCCACATTGCTCCTCCTGGATCTGGGGTTCCACTACTGGGCAGAGTCTCCCTTCTAGTGTACCCTGGCATAAGCTTTTCCTGGGAGGCTGAGAAATGCAATTTCCTTGATAGTTGGAGCATAACCTCATGTCACCTCTTTATAAAATGAGGACCAAGACCCTGGTCTGCCACTACAGTGGCAGTTCCCAAAGACCACACAACACTAAAAAGGCATGTCAATGTCCAGAGCCTTCAGCATTTCTGGGTGGATCTCATCCACCCCGGGGGCCTTGACACAGTGGAATTTCTTAACTTCCGCAGTGACATGGGCATTGATTCCCCATCAGCCTCTGGCTCTGGTCCTCCACAGAGGCTGTGTCAATTGAGATCAGGAGCTTGTCAAAGTGTTCCTTCCACTACCAGACAGCATCCTCAGTCTGGGTCATCACTTCTCCACCCTTGCTGAGAACAGCCTGATAGAAACCCTGCCTTTGCTTTCTGAGTCAACTGATAGTTTGGCAGTACCTCTCTGAGCCTGATCAACAGTCACTTTCCATGGTCTCCCTGAATTCTTCCCACACCTGCATTTTTGCTTCCCTAACTATCAAGGCCCCTTTGGCTTGTACCTCTGTGCTGCTTCAGGAGTCTCCTGTACTAAACATACATGGAAGGATTCCTTTTATAGCCCAATGGCAACTCTCACCTCTGTTGTCCACCATTGGGTTGCCACACTGAGAGGAACCCATGGCTTTTAGACCGCAGCTCCTTGCAGCCACTTCCACAATGGAGGCTTTGAACAAGGACCATTTGGACTCTATGTCCTCAGCTTCCCTGGAAATTGGAAAAAGCTCTTTCAGAGATTGGAGTTAAATGTCTTCTGGACAGGAGCCTCCCCAAGAAATTCCCAGTCCACACTCACTACTCATTTTGGCTTCCCAGCTCTGTGTAGGTGCCTCACCCACCATCTGACCCAACTCACCACCAGGTGGTGATCAGTTAACAGCTCTGCCCCTCTCTTCACCTGAGAGCCCGCAACATACAGATGTAAACCTGATGATATGGTTATGAAATTGACCATAGATCTTTGTCCTAAGACGCTCTGGTACCAAGTACAAATATTAGCCACCTCATAAACAAAATATATACCTATAAAAATATAGGTCCAATAAAATCACCACACAGGTTTAGATCAGGTGTCTCCATCATTAGTCACTTTCCAGGATCCCCTCCAGTGACTCCAAGAAGGCCTGGTAATCCGAACTGACATTTGATGCAAAGGCACAAATGGCAGTCAAAGTCCTCCCCTCTGTGACCTTCAGCCACACAGAGGTAGCTCTCTCCTTCTCTGGGACAAACTCCAACATGGCATTGACCAGACAGGAACTGAATAAGAAACCCACTCCTGCCTAATTTTTTGAATTTCCCCTTGGGATTAATAAAGTATCTATCTATCTATCTATCTATCTATCTATCTATCTATCTATCTATCTATCTATCTAATGTCTTTTTCCCAGGAAAAACTCCAAAGTAAAGGACAGTTCAGCATCTTTCGAGTGGTTTGGTTCCACAACCAAGTGAGTGAATGCATGTGAGCACAAATATATCTAGTTTGTAACTCTCCAGATCACCCACCATCTCCAGCTCCTTTCTCCTAAGAGAGGTGACATTCAGCAACCTAAGAGTCAAGTCAGTTTATGTGTCTTGTTTCCAGTCTACCAATGCCTCTTCCTTTGAAAACTGCCCAGGTCACACTGAACCCAGCCCCTATTCCTCCTGCAGGTGGTGGGCCCATAGAAGACATTCTAATTAGTTAATATTCATCTATAGCTATCTGCAATTCTCAATTCGAGTAGCCAAAAATATAATTTAGATAAATTTGATATATGACTAGTCAAAATAACATTTCAGATATTGTAAAATATAATAATGACTAATCAAAAAAAGACATTACATTTTAACATGGTTTGCTAAAGTCATTGTGCCATTTTGTGAATATGCCTTAACCTGGGATAGTCATATTATATTCTAAGTAATAACTGGGAAGAAAGATTTGCTACAATTCATTACTTCACAATAGCACAACTGTTATAATACATGGTGTTTTTGTGTATTTTATTTCACTTTAACTATTATTTATGTGACATGACTGATAAGTTATGTGACCGTGACTTGTCGCGTCAATGACATCACAAGATACTCCCATATCAATAGGGCCATGGCATATAAGGAAAATATTCTTCAGTGGGATAAAACTTAAATCTCTAACGTTAGCTGGTTCTCTTTTCAAGCAGACCTCGTGCTAAGTTCATTTCAGTTTTTTGATCTGTTTTTGGCTTTGGTTTTGACTGAATTTTGGTTTGTCTCAATGCCTTTTTTGTTCTATATATTTTGGTCTCCTGGTTTTGATCATTCACCTGGCACAGACTTCAGTTCTGCTTTGTGCTATTATCTCCAGGTCTTTTATGGTCTTTTCTTATTCTTTCCCTGTAACTAGTACCAACTCAAAAGGAACAGACCTTTGCTTTATTCAATTACACAGCAACAGTCATCACAAAACAGAAGACCTTCAAGGTTACAAATAATGCTTCTATTGATGGGTGGTAAAATGCCTAGCTATTTCGTAAAGAAAACCTCCTAAGATCTTGAGGTTGTTGACTAATGCAGAAGGATCATAATAAAATCTATGACAGAGGTCAACATTGTCTTGAGAGGATGGAGTAAGTGTGGAACAGATCTAAGGTTTTATAGGAGATGGGAGAAAACACAATAGAAATACACCAGGTCTCCAATAATGTAAAATGTAGAAATGTAATGTAGTATTACCAGTAGACGACTCCTGAAAGCCTGCAGCTCTGTAGTCCTCTGCCTGTGTAGAACCAATTTTTCCTAAAATGTAAGAAAGAAAAAACTGAAATGTGTGTTGATGTAAGGGAAACCTAATAAACTGCAAAGCTTTTCAAAGCACAGAAAGGAAGTGTGGACAGCCCTGCACATAGTGCACAGGTGTAGGATCACCCGTGACCCTAACTGATGGAAACAGAGGACAACTGCTATATTCAAGAAAGTATACAAAGTGAAAGTAATCAAACGAGTGAAATTAATTCAAGATATACAAATAGGATAAAAGAGGAAATGTAAAAAATGAAATGATATTACAATGCAAAAACATCAAAGAATCAAATAGATAAACAAATATATCATATCTATATCTAAATATCTATATATAGTAAATAGAAACATATATAAGTAAAAATGGAAACACTTACTAATTTACCTGTTTCCAGTTATGTATGGCAGTAAATTAATAGAATACAACTTGGTAACAACATATATATTTAACTAAAACATATGAAAAAAGACCAGGAACTAAAGGACGGTCTATATAATTCAACAACTTTTTGAAAAATCCTACAAGCTTAACACAAGCTGTACAGAAATCAGAAATGAAAATGTCCCTTCCTATGCCTACAAAAAAACCTGCAATCCCGGCCCACCTTAAATCCGTTCGCAGCTCTCCGTCAGCGTCTTTTGTCTTGTAAATGTGTGGATCAACACAAGTAGCCAGCTATCCCATCCCCCACCCCCACCGCTGCAGTTCAATTCGCAAAGAAGGTTCTCAGTGCTCACTGTTTATCTTGGAGTAAAGTGCTGGAGTTGTAGAGGGTAAATAATATATAGTCATTTGGAATACATACATTTCATATGTGTGCTGTGTCTACAACAATCTATGTAAATACATTGTTAAAACAAACATTTTTCATGTTTTAGTAATAATTGACAAAATGTAGACCTGAAGTGTATAATGTGTGAAGCCTGAAATCCAAATATCAAATACATACTTTCACAAAAGGTACAAGTATAACAAAACAAGCACGCTTTTATTCAAGATTATATCTGAAGAAAAAGAACTCGGGTTAGGGTACGACGTGGATACAACACAGATACGATCTCTTGGGAGGCTCAGTGGTGAGAAATGCCAACTCATAATCAAGAGGTCCCAAGATCGAATCCGGGCACCCTCCAGAATGACCATTTTGAGTAGGAGTTTCTCTTATTGTTACTATTGCACAATAAAAACATACATTTGATTTGAGTCTGTAACAGCCAGTGTAAATTTATGGTGCTTGTAAAGGTTAGCTTTTTTTTTTATTCAGTTTTATTCTCTTGATCACATTCATGCTCCCCCCCGAACTGACACTGCAGTTTTCAAATAAAGACATGCTATAACAGAGGTGAACTCAGATGAGGATGAGGGTTCTACATCGGAGAAACAAATCTTTGCCCCAGTTTTCACAAACATATTGAATGTATGCCCTCATTTCTGCTGAGTTGCAATAATTGTGCTCCATAGCAAAGTCCCAATTATCTAGGCTTTTACAATTCAGTTGCTTGAACATCAAGAACACAAAACAGCCAAAACTGAGGTTTACTGATGGTGCCAAATATAATCCAGAATTACTAATATAATATGTTAGTCCATACATAAACTAATGTATCCATCTAATTAAATCTATGGGTTAGTTGAATGTTAATCCTCAGATAATTAATTTTATGCTAGCAAAACAGAATCCTAAGCCTTCCAAATCAAAAGTTCCATCCATTATAACTTGTTGCTGGTTTAATGACATGCTGTTTCTATGAAGAAGACTTGCTCGCCCCTTTTGGGCATCAAACTAAGAAGTTGGCAATAGCATTTAAAAGCCATATCAAACACAGTACTTCCTGGAAAATTAAACAAAATTCAGATTGTATCTTCTTTATAAGAGAAAGACAGATCAGTAGTCAATGCAATAAATAGCAGTATTTTTGGGTTACTCTCGCTAAGAACAGTCTTGCAACTTGTCAGCACAAACATATCAAAGAAAGCTGAGGAAAATTAACATGCCTGAATGTAATTTTGCCTGAATGAACATAAAAGTTAATTAAGTAATCTTTTGTAAATTATCCATTAATTTTAAAGCTCACTTATCCTTGATTGCTTGTTAAACAAATGCTAAATTTCTGTTTGCACACATCAAGCATACCTCTGAACTCAGACAATAGCCTCTCTATTAACTGCTTTGCTCCATTTGATTCTGCTTTTTTTTTGCTATGTCATTTGACAACACCTATTACATAGCAGTGGTATGTGGTGTTTGCATGTTCTCCTGGTTGATGCTACAACGATTTATAAGACTAACTACATCTGATCATCTCAGATGGGGCAACATAACAAGAGAAGGTAAGTGAACTATAAGGTGTGTGTTAAAATTGAACAGGAAGAGGAACTAGTTGGAAGATCACCAAGGTTGAAATGGTTCTTTTGAAAGTCCTGAAGCAAGTTTCAAACGCTGGAGAAGTTATGAGAATGGATTTATGGAATTTTCTCAGAAAATGTGATATTCCGGAATCAGTGGTGAAAATGTTAATAGAAGAATAGGTAAGTTTAAAATCTAGTCAATAATGGTATTGAAAAACAAAGAATAGACCAAAACTATTGGCTGGTTATACTCTTCCAGTTCTGGTTCACTAAACTTCATACCAGAAAAAATAAAAATCTAATGAAACAAGAAAAAATTAAAAAATAATCCATTAGTAATTCATTCAAATAAGTTACTTATTTGTTCAGACAGATTAATAATTTGTTTGAACAGATTTTTTTGTTTTTGCCTAACACCTAGGTGACTCCCTAGAATGCTCAGGGAGACTGGCTTAATTTTGTGACCTAGGAAGACACTCCCAGTGGTTCTCAAACTCTGTTCTGCAGACCCCATGCAACTGAAGGTTTTTGTTCCAACCAACTTGTTTTTAATTGGTCTCCTTACCTAATCAGCAACTTGTTATTTCCCAGTTAATATGTGTTGGATTCAATGTACACATTACAGTATTAAGTATGGTTAAGTGAGATGTATGTGACATCGGGATAATTTTGTGATATTTTTTTTAACTTGGTTTTTAAAATTTTCATCATCTTCAAGATTTTCATCCTGTTTGTCCAGGCATTTTGGATAATTAATCTGTTATTTACTAATGAGCACATGAGTGGGTCTAACACTGAAGTGGGTGCTGCTTTGCAACATTCAGTATCATTTGCATTTGGTGTCTGCTCTGCTCATTGTTAATTGTCATTATTAAGACACAATTAAGGGAGCAAACTACAAAGGGCAAATTAATAGGAAAATGACAAAAGAGTGTTAAGCAATTAAAGCAACAGCAAAGTAAATGTCTTATAAATGTGTTTTTCTGAATGCTGAATAACAGAAGAAAAGAAGACCAGATAATCCTGTGAGATATTTTAGAGGTAAAATGACTCACTGAGCATTAAACTGGTTGGAACAAAACCTTTCAGCCATATAAATTCCCCAGGATTGAGATTCAGAACTGTTGCCCAAGAGGTTTATGTTCTTCTCCATCACGCCAGCTGGAGTTTTTGTCTTCCTCTCCACCCTAGATATTTCACCATAGCATCAGACTTTGTCTTTAACCATTAAAACCATTAGAGACTTAAAACTGTGATAGTTATTAGTAATTCAATATCTTTTATTATGTATTAGTTTATTAGCACTGGGTGTATGTGTTTAAGTTTTAATCTTTTTTTAACTGTAATTCTTTTATCTTTCACAAAGCTCTTTGAGCTACACTTACTGTATAAAAATGTGCTGTACGCCAATCAGCCACAACCTTAAAACCACTGAAAAGTAAAGTGAATGGGTTGGAGATGGTGGCATTGACCAAAAAACAGAAGACAGAGCTGGAGGAGGCAGAGTTAAAGATATTAAGATTTGCATTGGGTGTAATGAGGATGGACAGGATTAGAAACGAGTACATTAGAGGGTCAGCTCAGGTTGGACAGTTTAGAGACAAAGTCAGAGAGGCGAGTTTGCATTGGTTTGGACATATGCAGTAGAGAGATGCTGGGTATAGTGGGAAAAGGATGCCAAGGATATAGCTGCCAGGCAAGAGGAAAAGAGGAAGGCCTAAGAGAAAGTTTATGGATATGGTAAAAGAAGGCATGCAGGTAATAGGTGTAACAGAGAAAGATGCAGAGGACAGGAAGATATGGAAAAAGATGATTCGCTGTGGCAATCCCTAATGGGAGCAGCCAAAAGAAGAAGAATCTCATTAAAATGGCTTCTGTCAAGCGGTGGGATGTATTAGACACCAAGTGAACAGTCAGTTCTTGAAGTTGATGTGTTGGAAGAAGGGGAAACGAACAAGTGTAAGGTTCTGAGCAACTTTGACAGGGCCAAGTTGCGATTGCTAGATGACTGGGTCAAGGCATCCTGAGAACAGTAGATCTGGTGGGGTGGGGTGTTGTTCCCAGAATGCAATGGTCCAAGAAAAGTCAACTGGTGAACTAGCGACACAATTATAGGTGGTCAAGGCTTTTGATAAATGTGAGGAGTCAAGGCTAGCCTGTCTTGTCCGATCCCACAGAAGAGCTACTGTAGCACATATTGCTGAAAAATGTAATGCTGGCAATGAGAGAAAGATGTCGGAACACAGTGCATCACAGCTTGCTGCTTGTGAGACTGCGTAACAGCAGACCAGTCATAGTACCCATACTGAACCCTGTCCACCTCCGAAAGTGTCTGCAATGGGCATCGTGAGTTTCAAAACTGGACCATGGAGTAGTGGAAGATGGTGGCCTGGTCTGATGAATCACATTTTCTTTTAGAACCTGTAGATGGCCGGGTGTGTGTGCATCATTTTACCTGGGGAAGACATGGCAGCAGGATGCAACCTCTGTTTCTGTCAGGGCTTTCATCCCCAATATAACCCCCATAAGCTTTTCCCAGTTACAATTTGTTTGTCATTCTGTCAGTGATACTTTATAAGATGTTGATATATTTTGTGGAATTAAGATGGCACTCTGCCATGTCAAAAAGAGCTCTAGAGTGTTGCAGTGACCATTCAATTCCGTTCAGTGGTGTGGATAGCCATGAACACTATACTATTATTTCACCACTGCTCTGACCATGTTCCTGCTGCATAATAGTTGTTGACATGTAATAAACAAATTGGGCAGAGTTCAGAAATATACCACACAGAGTACAACTTGTGAAATATTAAATGACTTTTTATATTTTACTTTTAAAATGTCATATCTTTGAAAGGTCATGGATTGTATGAAAATAAGCTATCAGAATCGGATTTGAGGGTTAATTAATTTTTATTTACCTTATAAGTACAGTGTACAGAGTTATGCTAACAACTTGCTTTACAAAACAAAGAACCATTTAAAATGTCATTTGAAAATAAATAAGTTTGTATTACCATGTACTTTAAAGCAAATCAAATATCTCAACCAATAAGAGGCATTATTTTATTTGGAAATACAGTGGAACCTCGGTTCACGAACGTCTCGGTACATGTACAAATCGGTTTACGACCAAAAAGTTCGCCAAACTTTTGCCTCGGTTCACGACCACACACTCGGTATACGAACAAGCCAGGTTCCCTTTCAGTTTGTACATGTTCAGTCTCTCCCTGTGCATTCCTGTGCAGCAAGCAAGAGAGAGAGAGCGAGACACACACAGGCACACACACACAGGCAGCACGAGAGAGAGCTGTGCACACACACAGGCAGTGCGAGAGAGAGAGCCACGCACACACACACACAGGCAGCGAGAGAGAGAGAGAGAGAGAGAGAGAGATAGAGCCGCACGCACACACACAGGCAGAGAGAGAGACATACACACACACACACACACAGGCGCTGCAGGCTCACAAAAGAGAGAGAGAGAGTGAGAGCGAGCGAGCAAGAGAGGGAGGGAGGGACGCATAAGGTAGAGAAGGCTTGTTTTTGTTTTCAGTTCTGTTTACAGTGATCGGTTCGTAGCCTGCATTGTTGCAGTGTTACTTTTCTTGGTGGTTTATTAAATTACGGATTTTTCAAATGTTCATTTTTTCCCATGTGCTTAAAACTCATTAAAAAAAGTGTTTTTACCGAGCGGTTCCTAGCACTATAGCGCGAACTATTGCAGTGTTAGTTTTCTCTGTTCTTCAAGGTTTTCTCAGTGTTATTCAATGTTTTTACATTTAGTTTACTATTACGCTGTGCATTCTATGGTATGACTAACTGTATTTGTGCTTAAAAATTAAAAAAATATATATATTTACATACAGTTCGTACGGTCTGGAACAGATTAATTGTATTTACATATAATCCTATGGGGGAAATTGCTTCGGTTCACGACCAAATTGGTTTACGACCAGAGTTTTGGAACGAATTATGGTCATGAACCGAGGTTCCACTGTATTAATAAAAATCTGTACAAAAATAAAGTTGTACAAATAAAAACTGACAATTCAACAAAAAGCATTTTAGAAATAAGCTAAATTATGCAATTATCATTCATTAATTATATTATGGAAAATATAATTTTTAGTGGGCAGCACAGTGGCACAGCTGCTGCCTTGCAGTATGGACACCAGGGTTCACATCCTGGATCGGGGACCGTGGAGTTTGCATGTTCTCCTCATGTCTGCGAGGGTTCCTCTGGGTTGGCCCAGTTTCCCACCACAGTCCAAAGACATGCAGGTTAGGTAAACTGGTGTTCCTAAATTGGCCCTGGTATGTGATTGGGAAGTATGTACAGTATGTGTTTTACCCTGCGATGGATTGGCACCTTGTTCAGTGTTTGTTCTTGCCCTGTGCCCTATGTTGGCTGGGATTGGCTCCAGCAGACCCCCATAACCCTGTTCAGGACTAAGTGGGTTAGAAAATGACTTAAGTTTTAGTTTGTCTTCACTTTATAATAAATTAATAGTTTATATAGATGGTCAGCTCATCTAGGTTTGAATTTGCATGTTGTTCTTGTGTGGGTGGGGGCTTTTCTTTGGATACTCTGATTCCCCCCCCCCCCACCCCCACCCCAACTTCAAACAAATCTAGTTTAAATATGTGGACTTCAATCTGAGCCTGTTTATGGGGAGCATAGCATGTGATGGAATGACATCCTGAGTATGTTTAATTCCTTTTTGGCCCTTTCCCTTTGACCAGTGCTGAAATTTAATATGTGTATTACAAACAATTGTTCTTAAGTGGCTGTATTCTATAATAACAGTAAGGTCTTGCAAATTCTCAGAATGTAGGGCATTTTATTCATTTGAGGACAAAAACAACAAAAATTAAGTCAGAGAAAACCAGGCTGCAGAAAGAGAGTTTTATATATAAGAAAGCCCAACAAGTCCATCCTATTCACCTAGATTTTCCAAACTAAAATCAAGTCGAGATTGTAAGGTCCCTAAGCTTCTGCTCTCCACCACACTACCTGTATTTGGTAATTTATCCCATGTGTCTATGGTTCTTTGCATGAAGAAGAACTTTCTAACATTTGTATGAAATCTGCCTTTAACAAGTTTCCAACCATGTCCCCGTGTTGTTGTTGCAGATCTACTCTACTAATTTTTGTACTAAGTATATTAATTCCTAGAAAGCTTCTCTGATGAAGTGACGGGAGACCTGCATACTGTAAGGAAACTGCAACAATCAAAACAAAGCTAGCTGACCAGAAAGATGAGGGCCAATGGAAAAATCTAATAATTCCAAAACTTCCTGAAATCACTGAAAAAAGTGATCTCAGTTCAATGGGTTCCAGCACTGAGCAGAGTCACCCTAGAAACTGAACGAGTTCTGAAGATCTTTTCAGCACATGTGGACTCTTCAAGACCTTGCATCTTTAGCATTCTCTTCTTAAAATATGCTGATAGAAAGTGGGCTCTAATTGAAGCAAGAACAGTGTCATTTATTTTCCATTAAGGCACCTACATTAAGTGCTTCTCATTTTTCAGTGTGGTGATATTCCAAAATAGAAAGGTAATGATCCCAGCCATTACCAGGACAAGAGAAAGTGGTCTCTGTCCATTTCTACTTTAAAAGGGTTATCACTGGTGCATGAAGCTTACTTTTAAACTTAGTCAGCTGTGGGGGATCAGCTTCTTGTTAAAGGCTTTTTCCTGTGACAACCTTATTTTGCTCCTTGCAATGCTCTAATGTTGTATTACTAGTAAGTTGTATACTC
The DNA here is from genome assembly GCF_900747795.2 of Erpetoichthys calabaricus. Classification (NCBI taxonomy): domain Eukaryota; kingdom Metazoa; phylum Chordata; class Cladistia; order Polypteriformes; family Polypteridae; genus Erpetoichthys; species Erpetoichthys calabaricus. The sequence continues at coordinate 129,036,608 of NC_041401.2, read as the reverse complement.
TGTTGGGCTAGTGGAGGATGATGGGTGGGATGGATTGGGAGGTAGTTCCTGGCTGTTTGTTTATAAAAGTGAGTCTTGATACCAACAGGTAGGTGAAAGCTTTATTCTTTTAATGCCTACAGTTTGCTTTATGACTGGGAGTTGAGTTCTGTGCTTTTGCTTAATTTTTTAGAACGTTTAGGACAGGGATGCCTTGGTCTGGCCGGAGCTATTGACTCTGTAGCCTACTTCTTACTATTGAGCATACTGTACCAACTTTTACTGTCTGTTCACATCTTTGTGTTCTTACTTATCCCTTCTGTATTTTTTTTACCTACCATCTTTGTTTTAGATTATGGCTGATCTAGTGGTTGTGGATTGTTTGGGGTATAGGCTCACCAATAAATTGTTTATTTTGTTTCAACTACCTTCATTAGTAAAATGTTGGAATAGTGCTATTGGAGGGATCACATCTTAAAGCTACTGATACTGTAAAATGCAATGCAAGTACTATTATAGCATGTGGGCTTCGTCAGCTGCTTCGAAAGAAAATAAAAAGACAAATTAAAAGGGTTGACTAGGGTGCCATTCCCACCCCATTCCTGTGTTTATTGGTGGAATCTGACAGCAATAAAATCACATTCATTATTGTAACTTTTTATATACTTAAAAAATGTCTGTTGTGGACAGTTAGAAGAAATTGGGACTATCGTGTCTTCCTTGGCACTGATACTAAAGCCATTATAGATTAATGTATTAAAAATCACCCTACTCTACCCTCTACTCTAACATCACATTATAATGTGACCTTGAGAGATGCTCTGGACACAGTGGCTCCCCTTAAAACAAAAGTGATCAAAGCACATAGAAGCTCTCCCTGGTTTAATGAAAACACTCAAGCTCTTAAATTAGAGTGTCGAAAACTGGAGCGCAGATGGAGAACAACAAAGCTACATGTCTTTCAAATTGCATGGACAGAGAGTGTTAATAAATATAAAAAAGCCCTCTTTAAAGGTCGCTCAGAATACTATTCTACATTAATAGATAACAATAATAAAAATCCTCGGGTACTGTTTAGAACAGTGGCTAAATTAACAAATGGAAATTCAGATCAAAAGTGCAAAATACCAACAGATATTAGCAGTACAGACTTTATGAACTTCTTCAATGACAAAATTAAAAATATAAGATCCCAGATCTCTGCATCACACTACAAACCAAATACTGACTTAGCAGACCCTGTCTCACATTGCATTCAGCACTTTAGTAATTTTAATCCTGTAACTGAGCAGGAAGTCTTAACTTTAATTTCGAAAATGAAGCCCACTACTTGTTCCCTAGATCCAGTGCCAACAAAACTAGTAAAAAGTGCAATGAATGTTCTTGCAGCGCCTATTCTAAACATTATCAGTAGTTCATTATTGCATGGCACAGTACCTGATACACTAAAAGTGTCAGTCATTAAACCATTACTTAAAAAGTCAGACCTAGACCCACACATACTAAATAATTATAGGCCTATTTCAAATCTACCGTTTCTCTCTAAAATACTAGAAAAAGTAGTCGCCAATCAGCTTCAGTCACACCTTACGCATTACAATTTATTTGAGTAATTCCCATCTGGTTTTCGCACTGGTCATAGTACAGAAGCGGCACTAACGCGGGTTGTAAATGATATTCTGATATCCTCCGATGAAGGAAACTCCACTGTAATTATGTTGTTGGACTTAAGTGCAGCATTTGACACCATTGACCATTCTATTTTACTACACAGGCTAGAAAATGATGTTGGGCTTACAGGCACCGTGCTCACTTGGTTTAGTTCTTATTTATCAAATAGATTCCAATATGTACAGAAATGTGCTGGCAGTACTCCATCATTATACACAGAAGTTCAATATGGTGTCCCGCAGGGCTCAATACTGGGACCTTTACTGTTTTCACTTTACATGCTTCCACTGGGATCTATCATTAGGAAACATAATATTAATTTTCACTCGTATGCAGATGACACCCAGTTATACCTTTCATTTAAATCAGATGAAGTTTCTCCGATGTTGTCTTTAATTAGTTGTGTTAAAGAATTAAAGGAGTGGATGAATGAGAACTACTTGTCTTTAAATACAGATAAAACAGAGATGTTAATTGTTGGAGGGAATGACGCTGATCATAACAATATTTTGTCATCATTTAACTCAGTTGGAATCCCAATTAATTTTACTGAATCAGCCCGCAATCTAGGAGTTATCTTTGACTCTAGCATGTCATTTAAAGCGCATATTACAAAGTTGTCCAAAACATGTTTCTTCCATCTTAAAAATGTTAGGAAATTAAGGCGCTTTCTAAATAAACAGGATTCTGAGAAATTAATTCATGCATTTATCTCTAGTAGGATTGACTACTGCAATGCAGTGTTCACTGGATGTTCAAACTGTTCTTTATACAGCCTCCAGTTAATACAAAATGCAGCTGCAAGAATTATTACAAGAACAAGAAAATATGAACACATAACTCCAGTTCTTAAATCCTTACACTGGCTACCGGTTAAGTTTAGGGCAGATTTCAAAATCCTTCTTTTAACATATAAAGCATTAAATGGCCGAGGTCCAGCTTACTTGTCTGAACTTATCATGACTTACAAACCAGAGCACACATTAAGATCTCAAGATGCTGGTCTGCTTATGGTTCCAAGGATTAATAAAATAACAATGGGAGGTCGAGCTTTTAGTTACAGGGCCCCTAAACTGTGGAATGGTCTGCCTGCTACTATAAGAGATGCCCCTTCGGTCTCAGCTTTTAAATCCCGGCTGAAGACTCACTACTTCAGTTTAGCATATCCTGACGAGAGCTGCTGATTAACTGTACATACTGCATCTCTGTTGTTAGTCATTAGCACTAAAACATAAGTAACATGATAGTTAGAATTGGATACTAACCCTCACCTATTCTGTTTCTCTTCTCAGTACTCAAATGTGGCACTTGGTGCCACGGCCCACCTGCCAAGTTGTTTTGCCTGCCTAAGGTAAAGTCATCCCTGATGGAGGATCGCAGGAATCATGAGAAAGAGGGGTCCTTTCTTCGGATTGGCTGGTCCAACACTGTTTCAACCGTGGAATGGCCAAATTGGGGAGGCAGCTTGATGGATGAGGTCTCCAGGAGTCTAAAATTATCTAAATCTTATTATATGATATAATCTACTGTTAAATTCTGCTCCGTACTTCTAAATTTTTTAAAATTTTTTTATTGAGGATTTGTTCTGTTCTGTGTATTGTATTGTATTGTATTGACCCCCTTCTTTTGACACCCACTGCACGCCCAACCTACCTGGAAAGGGGTCTCTCTTTGAACTGCCTTTCCCAAGGTTTCTTCCATTTTTCCCCTACTAGGCTTTTTTTGGGAGTTTTTCCTTGTCTTCTTAGAGAGTCAAGGCTGGGGGGCTGTCAAGAGGCAGGGCCTGTTAAACCCCATTGCGGCACTTCCTGTGTGATTTTGGGCTATACAAAAATAAACTATTGTATTGTATTGTATCCTCCATTAATCACCCCACACTCTACTTTGGCTTTTTGCAAATTTTGCACACCAACTTCAGTTTGTATGAGTATTTTAAAATCTTCTTCAAGAGGCTTTTCATTGTACTCTCCAGTCTACAGTGTAACAGATGGTTATGAATATTATTTAATTCTCATGGCATGGAAGGTCCTGAATTTGTTTTAAATACAATATATATATATATATATATATATATATATATATATATATATATAATATAATTTAAGGGTTTCAACAGGGACTTTATAATAGCATTAGCCTTTCATCTAGCCCACTGAAGAACTAAAGAGTTAAAACTACAAAATCTTGATCAACAAGAACCATTATTTTTGATCACATATCTTATCTATAAGTTAGTGCTGTCAGATCAGAACATAATTCTTTTTTAATGCATTGAGCTGAATTTATGATCCATTGTTCATACACTCTTAATGTTTTGTCTGAGGCATTCCTATGTAGAAACCAAAATTTGTCAATCTGTTGAAGTTTTTATTGATCATACAAAAATTAATAATGAATGAATTCTGCGATTTTTACTCTAATTAATTTTCTTATTAAAATTAAAAGAAATTTTAGAAAATACAAACTCCAGAAAATTTTCATACATGTATAGCCTTCCTCCTAAATTCCATTCAGCATTCTAGGATCTGACCCACCCCTTCTACAGAAAGAGGCACCTACAGATTTTGGGCCCCAACCCAGACCAATTCAAACCTGAATCCCGTGTAAACCCAACAAGAAGCACCTCCACTCGAAGCATTTGATAGCTTTACCTTTACAGGCTGGTATAGCTCTAGCTGAGTTTCATAATTACTAGGGCTTTCAAATAATCTAAAAAAATAAGATTTGCATATACAAATTAAAAATAAGTAAATATTCAAATATAATCAAACTTAAGTTAATGATTCTAGGTGTTACTTGTTTGTATATGCTTTTTATGGACTATTTTGGTAACTACAGCAACATCAAGCAGGAAAAAATAATAGCAGTACTCGGGCAACTGTTATTTAAATATGAGTCATTCAAATTCCCCACTGGTGCATCCCATAAAAAGAGAAGCATCTTCACAGCTGTCTTGTCTTCAGTCTAGAATTGACAGCTAGGTGTGCAAGAATAGGGTAGAGTCCTATAAAATTAACCATGAAAAGGGGCTGAAACCCTTAGCAGTCATGTGTGCTGGCACCATGCTTGGCTGCATTGCTATCAATATTTGTACTTCGTTTTACTTGCGGTGCAACTGCAAATCATAAAGTGCTTATGACAAGGCATGTTGTGTGGATGCTGCAGACTTCAAATATAAGGGGTGCCCGAAAACACCATTTTCTGTGCTTGCTAAGTGACATGATCAATATGTTCATATACAGGTGCTGGTCATAAAATTAGAAAATCATGACAAAGTTGATTTATTTCAGTAATTCCATTCAAAAAGTGAAACTTGTATATTAGATTCATTCATTACACACAGACTGATGTATTTCAAATGTTTATTTCTTTTAATGTTGATGATTATAACTGACAACTAATGAAAGTCCCAAATTCAGTATCTCGGAAAATTAGAATATCAATTAAGACCAATGCAAAAAAAGGATTTTTAGAAATGTTGGCCAACTGAAAGGTATGAACGTGAAAAGTATAAGCATGTACAGCACTCAATATTTAGTTGGGGCTCCTTTGGCCTGGATTACTGCAGCAATGCGGCGTGGCATGGAGTCAATCAGTCTGTGGCACTGCTCAGGTGTTATGAGAGCCCATGTTGCTCTGATAGTGGCCTTCAGCTCTTCTAAATTGTTGGGTCTGGCGTATTGCATCTTCCTCTTCAAAATACCCCATAGATTTTCTATGGGGTTAAGGTCAGGCGAATTTGCTGGCCAATCAAGAACAGGGATACCATGGTCCTTAAATCAGGTACTGGTAGCTTTGGCACTGTGTGCAGGTGCCAGGTCCTGTTGGAAAATGAAATCTGCATCTCCATAAAGTTCGTCAGCAGCAGGAAGCATGAAGTGCTCTAAAACTTCCTGGTAGACGGCTGCGTTGACCTTGGACCTCAGAAAACAAAATGGACCAATACCAGCAGATGACATGGCACCCCAAACCATCACTGACTGTGGAAACTTTACACTGGACCTCACGCAATGTGGATTCTGTGCCTCTCCTCTCTTCCTCCAGACTCTGGGTCCTTGATTTCCAAAGGAAATGCAAAATTTACTTTCATCAGAGAACATAACTTTGGACCACTCAGCAGCAGTCCAGTCCTTTTTGTCTTTAGCCCAGGCGAGACGCTTCTGACGCTGTCTCTTGTTCAAGAGTGGCTTGACACAAGGAATGCGACAGCTGAAACCCATGTCTTGCATACGTCTGTGCGTGGTGGTTTTTGAAGCACTGACTCCAGCTGCAGTCCACTCTTTGTGAATCTCTCCCACATTTTTGAATGGGTTTTGTTTCACAATCCTCTCCAGGGTGCGGTTATCCCTATTGCTTGTACACTTTTTTCTACCACATCTTGTCCTTCCGTTCGCCTCTCTATTAATGTGCTTGGACACAGAGCTCTGTGAACAGCCAGCCTCTTTAGCAATGACCTTTTGTGTCTTGCCCTCCTTGTGCAAGGTGTCAATGGTCGTCTTTTGGACAACTGTCAAGTCAGCAGTCTTCCCCATGATTGTGTAGCCTACAGAACTAGAATGAGAGACCATTTAAAGGCTTTTGCAGGTGTTTTGAGTTAATGAGCTGATTACAGTGTGGCACCAGGTGTCTTCAATATTGAACCTTTTCACAATATTCTAATTTTCTGAGATACTGAATTTTGGACTTTCATTAGTTGTCAGTTATAATCATCAACATTAAAAGAAATAAACATTTGAAATACATCAGTCTGTGTGTAATGAATGAATCTAATATACAAGTTTCACTTTTTGAATGGAATTACTGAAATAAATCAACTTTGTCATGATATTCTAATTTTATGACCAGCATCTGTATGCATTAATACCTGTAATGCACATAGAAAGCCCAGACAAAACCCCCAGTGGGCGGCACAGTGGTGCAGTGGTAGTGCTGCTGCCTTGCAGTAAGGAGACCTGGGTTCGCTTCCCTGGTCCTCCCTGCGTGGAGTTTGCATGTTCTCCCTATGCCTGCGTGGGTTTCCTCCAGGTGTTCCGGTTTCCTCCCACAGTCCAAAGACATGCAGGTTAGGTGCACTGGCGATCCTAAATTTGTCCCTAGTGTGTGCTTGCTGTGTGGGTGTGTGTGTGTGCGCCCTGTGGTGGGCTGGTGTCTGCCTGGGATTTGTTCCTGCCTTGCGCCCTGTGTTGGGGGATTGGCTCCAGCAGATCCCCGTGACCCTGTGTTAGGATATAGCGGGTTGGATAATGACTGATTGACTGACAAAACCCCCAGGGTTGCTTAAATAAGCTAAATGTAGTTATCATTTTATTTTTCTAAAGCTAAGTGGCTTTTTGCTCCGTGAGGCCTGAAGACAGTCACTTTAATGATAAAAGTTTGCACTGCAACTCAATTGAATAAGATGATCCCCATGTCTGTGTCTCATAAATAACTAAATATGCTAAATGTTTAATTGTAATGAGTTGTACATATTAACCTTCATTGTAAGTTTTATTTAGCAGACATTTTCACAGCAACTGAAATACTGTAAAATCAGTTTGAGCGTTTACCAGGAAAGCATAAACTAGGCAAAACAAAGCAAAAAATCTGAAGAACATCATAAGTGTAGGATGTGGTTAGCTTAAAAAATGCAGCTGACAAATTGTGTGAAGTACAGCTTGATAACGTTTTAGCACAGAACGCTGCTTGACTGTGTAATGGGCGGCCAATTCCCATGCCCGGCTGGGACGGCCCTGCTGCATATGTTCTGGGGGAGCAGCCATGGGCTCCTCAGTACCTCCCCCGGGATGCTTGGTGGCAGCCTCCCTGGGTGACGTTGGTGCCTCAGTTTCCCGCAGGGTTCCATGGGAGATGGAGTTCTCCACAACCCTGTGGGGATCTGGGGTGGCCACCAGGGGGTGCTGCATGGATCCCGGAGCCTTTATGGACACCTCTACAGCCCGGGTTGGCTATAAAAAGGGCCAGCATCCACCACTCAGGAGCCAGAATTGGGAGGAAGAGGACGAGGTTGCCTGGGAAGAGTGGTGGTGCCAGAGGAAGAGTGTTTTGTTGGTCAGTGTTCAGTGCTTTTAGGGACTGTGTTGTGGCTGGGGGGTTCACGGAGAAGACGTGCCCTCCAGCTGAAGAAAAATAAAGAGTCTTGTGATTTTACACGTGCCTCTGCGTCAGTCTGTGCCGGATCGGGCGCTATATAGTGCCTTGTTACAATGGCTACAAATGGAGCCAGAAGTCAATGAAGAAAAGCCGGGATTAAACTAAATTCTTCTCCTTTACAGATGCAACAAAATTGTAATAAAGGTGGCCTGAAAATGTTTTAGTTATGCATCATTATTTTAAGCATTATGTGTCAACCCAGCAATCACGTAAGAAACAGACTAATTCTGTGACATCATGTGTTGGCTGAAATAGCTAAATATAACTAATAACTAAGAGCCTGAAGAGGCTCTTAGTTAGTTAATTACATTTATGTACCTCTTATCTAACCTATTCAAAGTGCTTTACCCAGGCAATGTGAAAAGTGTGGACTTTAAAGCTTTGTAAAAATAACAGGAAAATAAGAATTATGACAGTTATTTTCCATTTGCATGAATCAGAATGTCCTAGCATAAAACAACAGTCAGGAATTTCATGTTTATGAAAAGATTGGAACAGGATCATATACAGAATGATATACCTTTTAGGGTACCAGAGAAGTGTCTTGGAAAAATGCTCTGAGTAAATAGTGTAGTTCCAAAAAAGTTTGGCAGTAGTTTAGGAAACAAAACTGTCCCAAACTTCATTGTAAAGGGGTGTAGCTGTAAATTTTCCTAATGAAGATAAGAAATTCTTCTTCTTTTGGCTGCTCCCGTTAGGGGTCGCCACAGCGGATCATCTTGTTCCATATCTTCCTGTCCTCTACATCTTGCTCTGTCACATCCACCACCTGCATGTCCTCTCTCACCACATCCATAAACCTTCTCTTAGGCCTTCTTCTTTTCCTCTTGCCTGGCAGCTCTATCTTTAACATCCTTTTCCCAATATACCCAGCATCTCTCCTCTGCACAAAACCAACACAATCTCACCTCTCTGACTTTGTCTCCAAACCATCCAACCTGAGCTGACCCTCTAATGTACTAATTCCTAAACCTGTCCACCCTTGTCATACCCAATGCAAATCTTATCATCTTTAACTCTGCCACCTCCAGCTCTGTCTCCAGCTTTCTGGTCAGTGCCACCATCTCCAACCCATACAACAAAGCTGGTTTCACTATTATCCTGTAGACCTTCCCTTTAACTCTCGCTGATTACTGTTTGTCACAAATTACTCCTTACACTCTTCTTCCAAGAGCTAAACTTAAAAGAAGTGGTGAGGCAGCCTTTTGCTGTTATGCACCTAAAATCTGGAATAGCTTGCCAATACGAATTCACCAGGCTAATACAGTGGAGCACTGTAAAACACTGCTGAAAACTCATTACTTTAACATGGCTTTCTCATAGCTTCATCTTAGTTAAATCCTGATGCTCTGTATATTCAATTAATTATCATTATTATTCATGGTGGCTCCAAAATCCGTACTAACCCATACTTTCTCTTCTGTTCTTTTTCCGGTTTTCTGAGATGGCAATCTGCGCCACCACCACCTAATCAAAGCACCGTAATGTCCTTATATTGATGGATTAAAGGCCAGGGGCCTCATGTATAAACGGTGCGTACGAATGTTTCCACGCTCAAATCGCGATGTATAAAACCTAAACTTGGCGTAAGCCACACACATTTCCACGGTAACTCATACCTTGGTGTACGCAATTTCTCTGCTCGGTTTTGCAGACTGGCGGCACCCAGCGTCAAAGCAGTGCTACGGTTCCTGTGTGGTCACTCTTTCTTTCTTTGCTCCACATTCCTGACGCGGCTTTATAAATACACTGAAACTAACTGCATATTGTTTATTAGTGTAATGCATCTGATTGTAATTAACCTGCAGCAATATAATGGTCCAGGGAATAGCCATAGTATTCCAAATACCATAACTGCTTTAGCGTTGTAACACTCACTGCATCTTCTTCTTCTTTTAGCTGCTCCCGTTAAGGGTTGCCACAGCAGATCATCTTCTCCCATATTACTCTCACTGCACCACTTGGAGTGTTTATATCACAGTATCTGAGTGGGGAATCACAGCAGCAGCTGATCGGAAAGATAGTTATTGGTACACAGCATGAAGCAGACGCTACCTGAGCTAAGGCAAAACGCTTCAGAGACTTCCCTGTACGAACTTCGCGGTTTAGAAAAAGTTTCATCCCAAGAACTATAAATGCACTCAATCAGTCCATCAAGTGCTCCTTGTAGAACTGTTTGTACTTATAAGTACAATCACCTCACTGTAAACTTGCACTACAGTTATAATATTGCACAACCTGCGCCACTTTATGAAGCGCATATTTACATGTGATCACGATATCATTTTTAAGATGAAATGCAGCAAAATATGTTGATTATATTATACAGATAAAACTTTAACTTCATTTAAATAATCTTTATTGTTAATAATTAAACATGTGAGGACACGGTGCCGTAGCACTAGCTAGTTCAGGGATTGTTCCTGCATTGCATTGTATTCTTGCTGGTGCTGACGCGACACTGGAAGGATAGATGGATATAATAATTAAACATGTACTACGAAGATATTTCAATGTTCCTTAAAAGTTTTAAAGAATCGGCGTTCTAAGCTTACAGATGGCTTCACGTCTATACAGCTGATTGTGTGGCGATTGGGTATTTGGAGAAAGAAAAGTAAGGACAGGAATTGGAGGTTAGTATGTTTGAAAGAGACAGTACTTCTGTAATAAATTATTTCATCGAAGGTCGCGCATGGCGCCGCAAGCCTCTTACGTGAGACATGAACAAGCACTGTGCCACCGTGTTCCCATGTTTAATAACATGCTTTCATTCCTATCATCATGAAAAAGATATCGCGTATACATCTCAGTATTTTAATTATTCAGAGAGCTGTAATATCACGAATGTAATGGATTATGTGTCCTGTCGGAGAAAGAGAAAGCCCGTTTAAGAAGCAGGTAGTGATTCACACATGTAGAGTACATAGAAGATCAAATACAGAACAAAGCATTTAATGTGCCACTTTAGTTACAATGGGATTTGAGAAACTAGTAAATTAAATGATTTTAAGATGAAGTTTATGATGTTCTATTTTAATGGCAAAATAAACTACATGATTAAAGTGGAAATTTTGAGATTAAAGTTGACATTTCATGCTTTTTTCCCCACTGTGTGCCTATTTTTTTTGTCTGTACCCTAATAAGCTTTCATATGACACTCAAGACAGTGGGCTACGACTCGCCTTTTCACGGCGACTTTGATATGTGATTTCTTTTTTATTTCGGGCACTGTGCGACTTTGTGAACTTGAGCCTTCGAGTTTCACTGACACTCTGTCACTCGATCAACTTCCTTTTGTTGATTATACCACTGTTTAAACCAACAAATAGTATGTTTTTCCTTTGCCTCCACTTGGTATTCGCTGAAATTCTTATATTTCCCCCCCGTGCTTTTCCCATTGTCTTTTCACAGAAGGCTATTTATATTGATTTGCATATTCAGAGGGGCGTAATTCTGGGAGGAGTTGGGGCGGGACAGAAGGTGCATGCACGTACGTTACTTTTCACACTGATCGGGATTTATGTAGTGGAAGAACGTGAAAGTTTGCGTACGTACAGATTCCTGCATCTGGATTTTTCTGTGCGTACGCACATTCCCGCTTTTGTGCTTACGCCATGTTATAGCGTGAGTTCTATGCACGGCGTTATACATGAGGTGCCCAGACGTCCACATGACCATCATCAAATTCTTCCATGAGAACCCTGAATACAATGAGGACTGATTGAGGTCATTTATGTTAGGTAGAATGCCTAGAGGGGGTTGGGCGGTCTCGTGGCCTGGAACCCCTGCAGATTTTATTTTTTTCTCCAGCTGTCTGGAGTATTGTTTTTTCTGTCCTCCCTGGCCATCGGACCTTACATTTATGCTATGTTAATTAGTGTTCCCTAATTTTAATTATTCATTTTGTCTTTTTTCATCATGTAAAGAACTTTGAGCTACATTGTTTGTATGAAAATGTGCTATATAAATAAATGTTGTTGTTGATGTGTTTACACAGATTGTTGTAGACACAGAACATATATGAAATGTATGTATTCTAAAAGGACGATACATTATTTACCCTCTGCAACACCAGGCAATTCACTCCAACATAAACAGTGAGCACTGAGAAGCTTCTTTGCGAATGGAGCTGTGGCAGTGGGTGAGGGGATGGGATAGCAGGCTGCTTGCTGCTTGTGCTGATCGACACATTTACAAGACAAAAGACACTGACAGAGATGTGCGAACGGATTTAAGGTGGGCCAGGATTACAAGTTTTTTCTTAGGTTTTGGTATTTCTAGTGTTAACTTATCTGTCAGTTTGCTTGTTTACTCGCTGATAGTTGGTGAAAAACACCTTATATGCCTCTATGGGTGGAGGATGATGTTAGTAATTCTGTTTGTTAGTTTTGGAGGTATATGCTTCTTTTGGCCTAGCACATAGTTACTATGTGCAGGTACTGTGCTCAGTGGTATTTCATTCTGTGGTAGAGTGGTATTTTGTATATAATTGATAAATATTTTGCATGTCTTTATTTGTAAGTCAGACAAAGCACATGTACTATTAGTGTTTTAGGAGAAATGTTTTAGTTTAATGATGAGGACAGCAGTGCTTTCGTGTCTAAATAACCAACCACGGAGTCTTTAGGACTTCAGGATGTGAAATATATTGCAGCATTTTGGGAGGTGATCCAGGTTTGGCAAGGGAATTCTGTGCAGGACATTCAATGAGACATCCCACACATTAAGCTGACAAGCTTCAGCTAAACAAATGGTATCCACTAATTGAAGGCTGGTATGAAAAGGCAGTGTCTTTAGTTTGGCCTAAAAACTTGGACAGAAATGTATAAAGGTCTACTCCTCCCTCTCTCTCCTACACCATCCCCATGATGAGAACACAATAAGTAGTACAACATTGCAGCCATATTGAAACAGGCAGGCAGCCTGTCCTGAAGAAAGCAGACTAGAAAAGATGCTGAGACCAGAAACATTTGAGTAAACTACAAGTCTGTGTGCCACCTGAAATTATAAATCTAGGATTATCCGGTTGTATGGTTTGTCAATATTCACATGTACACTCCTTCCTTATTATTATTTTATGAATATTATCAATATGATGTTATTAAAAGTTGTAACTTAACACATGGCTGGTCCTTTTACTCTATCTAATTGCCTGAGGCTATAGATGTAGAAGGAGAGGTGGGGAAAAGTGCTAAAGTACAATACCCTATGAACAGTGGGAAGTCTAGGGAATTTGAGGCATTCTAATAAAGGCTACACAATAAAGAGTACTAAATGGGGAAGAAGCATCAAATAGGACTCTACAAAGACAAAAAAAACACTCCAAATAACTGTTGTGTTCATGGCCAGATCACTCTACCCCAATCCTTCTGTACTGACAGTGCTATGCCTGCTATGGAATTGACATAGTTACGAAGACTCCTCTATCTCTCTTTTGCTTTGTTATCAACACATTGCTTTATTTAGAGATTCATTTGCTGTAATTGTATTTACACCTGTTCCTGCTTTAGCACTGCACAACATTAGCAGAAGTTTTGATGATATATTTACATTATTTTCACCATACCAAGTAAATGATCTTTGAAGATGTTTTCATGTGGGTGTGTTCTAGCACAGCAAGTTAAATAACATGCTAATCTTGGTGCCACCTAGTGGTATTAGTCCCTCATGTTTACATTTAGTTGTTATAGTGATTTCCCTTTGACCCCTGGGTAGCATTTTTGCTTACTCAGCACACATCATTATTTGATAGAGCATGTGATCAGAGCTGTACATCTGTGCATGGCCCGAGACCACATCTTTCCAATCCTCTACTGTGTGCCTCCTGCTGGATATAAGACCTCATTGTTAACAGTGCTGTCTTTAGTTATAGTAGGCATCATGAGAGTATTCTTTTGCAGTTTCTAAATACTATGAGTAATGTTTGTTTTGTTAATGTATGTACTAGGTTATTTCAGGGGGTTTGTAGCACAAATAACTTGGATGTTTACTTTCTTTATTTCAGTTTTACTCTATTTCAGCCATATGGTATGCTGAAGAAGCAAAGCAAAATATCATCACTTATTTTTTCATATGTTTGGAAGGTGATGTCTATCGGTCTAGCTGAAGAAAAGGATACTCTTCCATGAGGGCAGAATAGTAAAAAGACACTTACAAATCATTGCTGCACAAGTGGAAAAGATTTCAGTCTGCTCAGCTGCTTTTCTTGTACTAGAAGTCCTCAATGTCAGTCAAAGAAGAAGTGAGCTGGACAGCCACATCAGGGTATGCACACTATTTCAAATCCAAATGCTCCAACAAGTCATCTGCCAGTTTAGCTTAATTAGGAGCTCAGGCAAAAGCTGAGGCAGCAATGGTAACAGCATTATATGCATAAAAGGAAACTGAAGTGAATGTCAATAGGGCACTTAAAAAAGAGGCAGGGGAGCTGCCTTTGCTGAGGCTTCTGACTTTGAAGCAGCGTTTGGAAAGTGAGGGTATACAAAAGCCACCCGCAGCCACAGGAGACACTAGGCTTGCCATATCATCTACCTGAGCAGACTGAAAAGTATGTTCAAGGCCAGTAAACTACTACTATTAAAGCTTATTACCTCCACAGACATTGTGGTGTCTATTTGTTCAACAAGTAACCAAAAAGAAGTGATTCACCCACATTAATGTGTCTCTTTTTCTCCCTTTACCGCTAACTTTTACAAGTAGCATAAATTTACAATGACTGTTACAGACTCAAATCAAATGTATGTTTTAATTGTAACAATAAAAATAATAATAGCTCACGACTCAAAGTGCTCCATGAAAGGGAGGACCTGGGACTCAAACCCATGACTTCCTTGACTGTGAGCCTGCTGCATTTCCATTGCGATACCTGTTTGTCTATCAAATATAACTAGTTAAAAATGAAACATGTAAACACACACATGCATGCAAACGTCTTGATTTTGTTGCTGTTGATATATGGACTTCAGTTTTTACACATTCATAACCACATACCATTTGAATAACTTCTTTTTATTTAGTTTAACTCTTGAATAAAAGCAAACTTGTTTTGTTACACCTATTGTGAAAGTGTTTACTTGGTATTTGGATTTCAGTCTTTACACATTCTACTGTATACTTCACATCAACATTATGTTGTTATTACTAGAGTATGAAAACATTTTCTGTTTTAGCTATGTGTACAACTTTTGATGGTCCCTTATGCCATCCTGTATTAACATTAGAATTACAAGAGCCAATGAAAAAACTTGAAATTCCGGCCCACCTTAAATCCATTCGCACCTCTCCATCAGCATCTTTTGTCTTCTAAATGTGTCGATAAGCAGCAAGCAGCCTGCTATACCACCCTCCCTAACGCCTCAGAACGGGCAAGAAGTTCTCCCAGTTCCTGCCTTGATTGATTATCTGGGAGTGAGCGACCCAGAATTGTAAGGGGAAAAAATTTGATGTGTGGCCCACCTTAAATCCATTCGCACCTCTCCATCAGCATCTTTTGTCTTCTAAATGTGTTGATAAGCAGCAAGCAGCCTGCTATACCACCCTCCCCACCGCCTCAGAATGGGCAAGAAGTTCTCCCAGTTCTTGCCTTGATTGATTATCTGGGAGTGAGCTACCCAGAATTGTAAGGGGAAAAAATTTGATGTGTGTTTTGTGTCTACAATAATCTATGTAAACACATCGTTAAAACAGAAACGTTTTTCATGTTTTAGTAATAAATAACAAAAGGTAGACATAGGCACAGTGATAATGAATTACAACAAGAATTAAGATGGTCTGGGTCAACAGAAAACTTTGCAGGCTTCAGGGATTCTAGTGTTAACACCATTGTGGGACTAGATGTAAAGTTGATGAAGAACATGAACTTATAATAAGGTATCTAGGACCAGAATCCAGTGCCCATACAAAGAAGATCTGGTCAATTTAAAAAAATTATATTGTGTCAAAATCCTTTAGGAAAATTAGAGCAGAAGTATGAATCCACAGAAACAATGCTCTTCAAAAAATAAAACTCTTCTGTAGAATCTCCATTAAGGATCCACAGTGTCTTCCATACCTGGAAGACTTGAGAGCGAGATAGATAGATAGATAGATAGATAGATAGATAGATAGATAGATAGATAGATAGATAGATAGATAGATAGATAGATAGATAGATAGATAGATAGATAGATAGATAGATAGAGCAAACGAACAAATAAACGATAGATAGATAGATAGATAGATAGATAGATAGATAGACAGACAGACAGACAGACAGACAGACAGACAGACAGACAGACAGACAGACAGACAGACAGACACTTTATTAATCCCAAGGGGAAATTCACATACTCCAGCACAGCACACTGATAAGGAAACAATATTAAAGAGTGATAAAAAAAAATGCAGGTAAAACAGACAATAACTTTGTATAATGTTAACGTTACCCAAGGTGGAATTGAAGAGTCACATAGTGTGGGGGAGGAACGATCTCCTCAGTCTGTCAGTGGAGCAGGACAGCGACAGCAGTCTGTCGCTGAAGCTGCTCCTCTGTCTGGAGATGACACTGTTTAGTGGATGCAGTGGATCCTCCATGATTGACAGGAGCCTGCTCAGTGCCCGTCACTCTGCCACAGATGTCAAACTGTCCAGCTCCGTGCCTACAATAGAGCCTGCCTTCCTTACCAGTTTGTCCATGCGTGAGGTGTCCTTCTTTATGCTGCCTCCCCAGCACACCACTGCATAGAAGAGGGCACTCGCCACAACCGTCTGATAGAACATCTGCAGCATCTTATTGCAGATGTTGAAGGACGCCAGCCTTCTAAGGAAGTATAGTCGGCTCTGTCCTCTCTTGCACAGAGCATTAGTATTGGTAGTCCAGTCCAATTTATCATCCAGCTGCACGCCTAGGTCTGCATTTATAGGTCTGCACCCTCTGCACATAGTCACCTCTGATGATCATGGGGTCCATGAGGGGCCTGGGTCTCCTAAAATCCACCACCAGCTCCTTGGTTTTGCTGGTGTTCAGGTGTAGGTGGTTTGAGTGGACCATTTAACAAAGTCCTTGATTAGGTCCCTATACTCCTCCTCTTGCCCACTCCTGATGCAGCCCACGATAGCAGTGTCGTCAGCAAACGTTTGCACGTTGCAGGACTCAGAGTTATATTGGAAGTCCGATGTATATAGGCTGAACAGGACCGGAGAAAGTACAGTCCCCTGCGGCGCTCCTGTGTTGCTGACCACAATGTCAGACCTGCAGTTCCTGAGACGCACATACTGAGGTCTGTCTGTAAGACAGTCCACGATCCATGCCACCAGGTATGAATCTACTCCCATCTCTGTCAGCTTGTCCCTAAGGAGCAGAGGTTGGATGGTGTCGAAGGCACTAGAGAAGTCCAGAAACATAATTCTTACTGCACCACTGCCGAAAGGGATCGGTGTAGCATGTAGATGATGGCATCCTCCGCTCCCACCTTCTCCTGGTATGCGAACTGCAGGGGGTCGAGGGCATGGTGGACCTGTGGTCTCAGATGGTGAAGCAGCAGCCGCTCCATGGTCTTCATCACATGTGACGTCAGAGCGACAGGCCGGTGCAGAAGTGAAGTAAGTAAGTAAGTGCGGCAAGCTAAGGCAGTAGATTACTTATCTGGCCTGTCTTTCTCAGACATTGCACAAGGAATCTGCACTATATTTTGAAGAAGCTACCAGTCAGTCTTCAGGAGAAACAGATGACAGAATGAGCCAGATACAAACAAAGGCAGAATTGCTACATCATACACTTTTAATTCTTTTGCAGGTCATTAAGAATGATATAAAGATGAGGAACAATCCCAGTTGTACCATCATAATGCCCAGCACAGTGCCACCCAAAGGAGACTGACAATCAGTAATACCTTTGAGAACACTGAAAACAGTCCAAAAGACTCAAGTGAGCAATCCCATGCCAAGAGGTTGAACCCAAGGAAACAGAGATCCCAGTTAATAATGCTCTCTCCACAAGAATATCCTCTCCACAAATGTAGAGGCTTCAGGGAAAAAACATTGAAAGTGATATAAAATCTTCCTTAAGAAAAATATGCTTTTCTGATGCTGCTATTCCATCACTTACCAAGCTAAGAACTGCACATCATTCATCAAATGCTCTGAATGTAGCAGTAACCATTGTTAACCATTATTTTCAATCTAGCCATCTTTAAGTAGGTGCTGTTTGATGATGTAGAATGCTATTCGTTTTGTAGCAGTTGTAAGAGAGAAATCTAGAAATGTACAGTTTGGGCTGCTTTCAAATATGATCTCCTCCTTATGTCTTAGGTGGAAAATCAGGTTTTCTTCATCCCATAATTTATTTTATCTAACTATTAAACCTGTTAGCAATTAAGATCTTGCGAATCCACACAGGTGATAGCAGTTAAGATCTCAGCAAGCTTTAAAGTCTTCTTATAATATTTTAGAAAGGAATACTGCTACAAATTTCATTGGTTTGGGACTTTCATGTAGTTCAGGGAGTCCTTCATTCCTGATGTTTTTCCTTCTATATCTACTTTCAGACACCACAATTTTTTTATAAAGCACATTGCTTTCAGATTCTAAGGTAGCTATTCTTTTATTGACAACAGACATCATTTGTTCACCATCCTCAATGTAATAAGCACATGCTTTACTTCTTCCAGGTGATCACTAAATACTTTAATTACAATATCTTCTGATGAAATCACAGAGAAAAAAAAATAGTAATTTTCAGTTTTTCCTAAATTGTCTTTCAACTTAATGCCAAAATGATTGTTTGAATGTACCTCTAGATCCTTCATATCATGGCTCATATCCATCATTTTCAGAATCACTTCCTGACTCAGTTTATCTATTCTGCTGGCTGCTCTGCTTTGCATTACTTTTATATCCACCCCAAGTTTGATCATCAGTCCATTCCATCTTCCCCACTGTGCTCAGATGGCGGAATGTAACTGGATGGTTTTGAGACTGCTGAAGTGCAGGGGGTATTTGTGAAGGCTGCTGGTGTGGACAAGGCCCTTCCTGATTTGGATTTGCCACTGAGAAGTGGCACGTTTGTCACTGCCAGCCTCACTCCCACAATCACTAGGGATTGGACTGCATGTTTCACTAGGAGATTTTGCATAGGCAGTCTCATTAAAAACTAAAGACATGCATTGATCTTTGTTTTCTAAAAACCTTAAAAATTTGAAAATATCATTTGGAAATTTTAACAACATTCAATAACAAATAAATGAGATTTTAAGTGCACTAAGGTCTCTCTGATTATTAGAATTTTCTAGGAAAAATATAATTTATTAGAAATCTAATCAACAGGCATAAAGATAATCTGAGATATTAAGATAAGCCCTGTTATGTGTTAAAATGACATGAAATGTAATATGTGTTTTTGTCAACTTCAAAAATTACTATTAGTCGTGAAGAGCTTTTGAATATAAGGGACTTAGCTCCATTGGATTTATTTCCTATGTTTGTTTGCGATGATTTCCTGTCTGTCCACAGGAATCACGGTTTACCAAGAGGTACAGAGGTAAGCAGGCTGGCACTATGATGCACTGGAAACGCAGAGGCTTTCGTGCTTCACTCCTGACAATGTCTTTAAAATATTTGCTTGCTTGTCAACAAAATGGACGAGCTGATGTTAACGATTAGGACTAACAAAGATTTTGCATATATTTGTGCCTTCTGTTTTACTGAAATGTGTCTTAATTCGGATCTAACAGACAGCATTATTCAAATGACAGGATATCAATTCTTCAGAGCGGACAATAACAGTGGACTTTGTGGCAAATCACGAGGTGGCAGCATGTACATGTTTATAAACAACAGCTGATGCAAGGATGTGTCTGAAATTATTTTTTTCCTCTGCTGATTTAGAAGCTCTTGTCATTCACTGCAAGCCATTCTATCTACCCAGGGAATTTCATTCTTTATATATTTTTATTTTATTAATTTTCATTGTAATCATTCCATACAAACAGATCAATTTATAACCCAACAAATTTGAAAACAAATCAAACCCCACCCCTGAGAAGGAGAGCTTAGCTAAAGGAAAATTTCTTTAAGATTTTTAATAAGGCAACATTAGACAAAAGAAGGGGAGAAGTAAATATCTATATAAATAAGAGATGGAGAAGGGAGTTAAATGCAATAATAGTTATTTCTCTTATTCTAAAATAATATCGATTAAATCCTGCCAAAATTTGAAAAAATTTTGTACAGATCCTCTAACTGAAAGGGAATTTCATTCTGTTATACTGGTTGGTATTTACATTCCTCCTGATGTAAAGGCTTAATTGGCACAACAGTTGCTAGCTGATAACATTCATCATATGGAAAATAAATTCCCTAGTACGGTCATTTTTATTATCAGAGATTTGAAAGACATTCTGTCCTGATAGCACCAAATGATCAACTGCCCCACACGTGAGGGCAGAACATTTGATCACTTTTACACCAATATTAAAGGGGCTTTCACCATTTCTCCTATGCTCCTCTTAGAAACTCTGACCACGCCATGATTATGTTTTTTCGCAGCTATAAACAGAAACTGGAGCAGACAAAGCCCACCAGCACTATTAGGCGCAGATGGACTCCTAAGGCTGTTAGAAGGCTGAGGGAACGTTTAGAAAATGGAAAGCCATGGAAGGCTGGTGTAGCAGCATAGCTGAATATGCAGATATTGTAACATCTCCTTCTGTGAAGATGTGTATCTCCCTAGGAAGACCCTTGTGAGATACAACAATGACAAGACGTGTTTCACCAAGGAGCTGAGGGTTCTCAGAGCTGCCAAGGACCAGGTATACAGGTCGGGGGAACAGGGATGAATATCAATCTGCAAGGCAGCAGTTTAATAAAGCTATGAGACCTGCAAAAGCCATTTATAAATGTCAGCTAGAGAAAGGCTTTAGCAGTAACAACCAGGCAGTATGGCATTCTCTGAAAAAACTTACAAATTACAGGCAGAAGTGCTCCTGAGCCTTATACTCCCCCATTTTGTCTAATCAGCTAAAGAAGATTAATTGCCAATTTGTCAAGGACATAAACCCCTGCTTGGACTCTGACCCTCTGCCTTCTATATCACCAGTCCCCCTCTCTCCCTCTCACAACCGTGTCAGTGTCACCATCCCTCCTTCACTGAAGTCCAATTCACCTCCACTCCACCCTATACTTTCTGTGAAGCAAAAGGAGGTCCAAAAACCTTTCAGGAAAAAGAACATTAGGAAAGTAGCTGGCCCTGATTGAGTCTCACTTGGTACTCTTAGACATTGTGCAGACCAGTTAGCACCTGTCTTCATAGACATATTCAACACCTCCCTGCAGCTGGGCAAAGTTCCACACCACTTTAAGGTAGCCACTATTATTCCAGTTCCCAAGGATAAAAATCACTGAATGTAATAAATACAGGCCAGTTGCTCTGACCTTGGTGGTTATGAAAGTATTTAAACACCTCATGCTTTCCTATATAAAGTCCATCACTGATCCTCTACTTGATACACTTCACTTTGCGTATAGGGCATATCATTCAGTGGAGGATGCAGTTAATTTATGCCTCCACTATATTTTTCAGCAGCTGGACTTGCCTAACATATATGTAAGGGTCTTGTTTGTGGATTTCTGCTCAGCCTTCAATACTATTATTCCAGAGTTGCTTCAGAGTAAACAAATCCTGCTAGGTGTACCCTGTGGTTTCTGCCAGTGTGTTATGAGTTTCTTGTCAGGTAGGAAGCAGTATGCGAGACTGGGCCCTTATGTCAGATCAAACGTCAATTAGCATAGGCTCCCCCCAAGGCTGTGTTCTTTCACCCCTCCTGTTTTCACTTTATACAAATGACTGTAGATCGATGGACAAATCTGCAAAAAGTTTGCAGTTGACACAACATAGTGTGAGTCATTTTGAATAACAATGCATCTTCCTATCAAAGAGATGTGGGCCGTCTCATAGAATTGTGTTCTTGTAACACTCTTGGAGCTCAACACTTTTAAAGACAATGAAAAAGAGGTTTGATTTCTGCCAACAAGTCACTAACTGTCCACCTTTGCAAATTAATGGCCAGACTGTGTCTGTGGTTGAGTCGTTTAAATTCCTAGGGACTACTTTCACTAATACACTACATTAAAAAACAGGACAAGCACATGACCTTCATCATCAAGAAAGCCAGGCAGAGATTGTTCTTCCTTCACCAGCTTAAGAAGCTTGGCATATCAAGATATATTGTTAAATTTTTACTTGAAAGTATTGTGTCCTCCTGCGACCTGAACTACACGCTATCTCCGCGGCTTCTTTCCACAAATTATTCAGATCCTAAATAAACTTAGATAGGATTACTTCTAACTGTTTTTGCAACATATAACTGGTAACTGTATTGTTTGTCTATTCGTAAAAATGTCATACTTGCTCAACTTGTAGTTTTTGATATCTATATTGTTCTGTATAGTTTTTCTCACTAATTTGAGTTAACTATTGGAAGTTTGTAAATGTTTTGTTCAAGAAACGTTTGTATTTGTATAGTGGTTTACACAGTGTCAGATTAAAGATAAATTGAAATTATGTTGTCTTGAGTTGCTTATGTCTTATATCCCATGTTTTACACCTAACCAAAATCAATTCTGGTTATGTTTCACATGCTAGCAATAAAGTGATTCTGATTCTGAAAATTGGTTCAGATGGTCCTTAAAAATGAAGCTAAGTTACAGGGTTACATCTAAAAGTGATTTTTAGCTTCATAACTAGAACCAGGTTAAATTATGGCTTCTTAAATATTGTCACATAGCCATTTTCTCCTGTACTTATTAGCACAGAAAAGCTCATGACATGCAACACTAAAAACTCTAGACAGATGGCACCAGCTCTTTCTGTTATTACCATTTATGGGAGAGCAAATAAACTGCACACTGCCCTCTTCTATAAGACACACCAGTGTCTTTGCACTCTCCAGTTTCCAGAATTTTCTACAAAGTTGCCACATCCTCACTTTGCTGTTGTAACATGTGTGAGCTTGTCATGTGAATCATAAATCTGGGGAATTTGACAGATGTGTTTCCTCTGTATTCTGGTAAACACGCATCTGTTATAGCTGAAGAAGCAAAATAAACATTGAGAAATAACAATATCTAGCGTAATAGAGGGCTAGGGCCCAGAGGGCTAGCATATATTCTTACATGATCTTCAAACTTTAATCTCGTTCTCAACATGCATTAAAAACAATCTTTCAGTTAACTAACCTTTATTGCAAACAAAGTTTAATGTTTATTTTAAAAAGTGTCTTTTGCTGAGAGCAATATCACATCACAAGATAAAATCAGATGTTGCATGTGCACCAAAATGAATGCAGATGGTATGGGGGTAAATGAGAGATAGGATAAAGGGAGAAAAATAATACAGAAAAATATCACAGAAAAAAGAGCTGTATGTCAACAGTAAAGTAAGTGAGGCTAATAATTTTGTTCAACTTATGACAGAGTCACATAAAACCGCATTCGAAAATTTAATGACAGAACAACATATTGGGAACCTGTTACACTGGGTCATGAATTTGTGAGTATATCCAGTACTGAGTGGCGTGAAATTAATACTTCAGCACTGAATCTGGGTACTGAGCATTAGCAGCCAGACATTATTCCCTGTTAGGAATGAATACAAATGTATCACTACTGTGCTATCAGAAGTTATTTATTAATAATATGCTTAAATTAATATTCACTGAATGGAAATGGCACAAACAGTTTTGGAGTAATAATAATAATAATAATTCATTACGTTTATATAGTGCTTTTCTCAGTACTCATAGTGCTATCCACACAGGGAGGAACCGGGAAGCGAACCTAAATATTCCATACATTTGAAAATTCAATGCACTACACAATACAAATATTTGAGGGAGACTTACTTAAAGATACTATGAAAAAAGAAACATATTAAATAAAATTTTAATCATATGAATAATGGTTAACATGATCTTGCAGGTTAAGTCAAAACCTTGCTAAAACATGAGGTTGTTAATTTTTTTCTGCAAATGTTTACTTTCCAACCAATTTTGTGATGTACAAAAGTAGCTCACTGAAACTTGTAACACTTCTTTGTGTGGTTCAGTGCCCTTTTTGCTGTTGCTGTCGGTGTGAGAGTTGCTAGTAAGTTATAGACATGGCTACAGAACTATCAGTTTGCATCAGTGAGTAACAGTGTTTTTAAAGGAGGTATAAAGTTCACACCAGATTATGTGCTCAATATGACGAAATTGCTCATCTCTCTAAAGTGTACATAAATATATAGAGATTTTCAAAAATTGTTAGATGAGTGTAATGGATGTAGATCATGTGAGGAAACAGGGGAAGAAGTTAGAACCATTAATCTCAAAGAGAAATGTAAAAATAGAGGAAATCACATTACAAATAGGAAACGTTTACTATTTTTGGCTAATGAGGAGATAAAAAAGGTGGTGCCTAACTGGCTTCTGGTCACATTCAATCCAAAAATGTTTTTAGGTATTTTCGAATATAACGTGAAAAGCAGCTACTATGCCTATCGGTCTGGCTGTCTGTCCGTCCAACTACATGAAACATCCATCCATCCATCCATCCATCCATCCTCTTCCGCTTATCCGAGGACTGGTCGTGGGGGCAGCAGCTTGAGCAGAGATGCCCAGACTTCCCTCTCCCTGGCCACTTCTTCTAGCTCTTCCGGGAGAATCCCGAGGCATTCCCAGGCCAGCTGGGAGACATAGTCCATCCAGCGTGTCCTGGGTCTTCCCCGGGGCCTCCTCCCGGTTGGACGTGCCCGGAACACCTCACCAGAGAGGCGCCCAGGAGGCATCCTGATCAGATGCCCGAGCCACGTAATCTGACTCCTCTTGATCTACATGCTTCCATTAGCTCAGATTATCTCGGGACATAACGTGAGCTACCACAGCTATGCTGATGACACACAGCTGTATTTATCAATAGCACCTGATGACCCCGAATCTCTTGATTCGCTAACACAATGTCTAACCTGTATCTCAGAATGGATGAATAGTAACTTTCTCAAATTAAATAAAGAGAAAACCGAAATCTTAGTGATTGGCAATAATGGATACAATGAGGCTATTAGAAATAAACTGGATGCATTAGGATTAAAAGTCAAAATGGAGGTAAAAAGCTTAAGGGTAACCGTTGATTGTAATCTGAATTTTAAATCACATATTAATCAGATCACTAGGACAGCATTTTTTCACTTAAGAAACATAGCAAAAGTTAGTCCTCTTATATCATCGAAAGATGCAGAGAAATTAGTTCACGCATTTGTTTTCAGTCGGCTAGATTACTGTAACGCACTCCTCTCAGAACTACCCAAAAAAGACATCAATCGTTTGCAACTAGTGCAGAATGCAGCTGCTAGAATCCTTACCAGGAAAAGAAAATCCGAACACATTTCTCCAGTTTTGATGTCACTACACTGGTTACCTGTGTCATTCAGAATTGACTTTAAAATTCTGCTTATGGTTTATAAAGCCTTAAATAATCTCGCCCCATCTTATATATCGGAATGTCTGACACCTTATATTCCAAATCGTAACCTCAGATCCTCAACTGAGTGTCTCCTTAGAATTCCAAGAGCAAAACTTAAAAGAAGTGGTGAGGCGGCCTTCTGCTGTTATGCACCTAAAATCTGGAATAGCCTGCCAGTAGGAATTCGCCAGGTTAATACAGTGGAGCAGTTTAAAAAACTGCTGAAAACACATTATTTTAACATGGCCTTCTCATAACTTCACTGTAATTTAATCCTGATACTCATTATAATGAATTGGATATATAAACTATTCATTCAAAATTTGTACTAACCCCTACTCTCTCTTCTGTTTCCTTTTCCGGTGTCCTGTTGGTGGTGGCTTGCGCCACCACCATCTACCCAAAGCACCATGATGTTCCAACAATGATGGATGGATTAAAAGCCAGAAGTCTGTATGACCATCAGCATCAAGTGACTCCGTGAGAACCCTAACTACAAAGAGGACTATTTCATTTATGTTAGGCAGAATGCCCAGAAGGGACTGGGCGGTCTCGTGGCCTGGAACCCCTACAGATTTTATTTTTTTCTCCAGCCTTCTGGAGTTTTTTTCTGTCCACCCTGGCCATCGGACCGTACTCCTTTTCTATATTAACTAATGTTGTCTTATTTTAATTTTGTATTTTGTCTGTTATTTTTCTTTTCTTCATTATGTAAAGCACTTTGAGCTACTTTTTGTATGAAAATGTGTTATATAAATAAATGTTGTTGTTGTTGTTGATGCGGAGGAGCAGCGTCTCTACTCTGAGCCCCTCCTGGATGACTGAGTTTCTCATCCAATCTTTAAGGGAGAGCCCAGACACCCTGTGGAGGAAACTCATTTCAGCTGCTTGTATTCACATTCTCGTTCTTTCGGTCACTACCCATAGCTCATGATCATAGGTGAGGGTAGGAACATAGATCGACTGGTAAATTGAGAGCTTTGCCTTATGGCTCAGCTCCTTTTTCACCATGACAGACCGATGCAGAGCCCGCATCACTGTGGACGCTGCACCGATCCGCCTGTCGATCTCACGCTCCATTCTTCCCTCACTCGTGAATAAGACCCCGAGATACTTGAACTCCTCAACTTGAGGCAGGATCTCGCTCCCAACCCTGAGAGGGCACTCCACCCTTTTCTGGCTGAGGACCATGGTCTTGGATTTGGAGGTGCTGATTCCCATCCCAGCCGCTTCACACTCAGCTGCAAACCAATCCAGAGAGAGTTGAAGATCACGGCCTGATGAAGCAAACAGGACAACATCATCTGCAAAAAGCAGTGACCCAATCCTGAGTCCACCAAACCGGACCCCCTCAATACCCTGGCTGTGCCTAGAAATTCTGTCCATAAAAGTTATGAACAGAATCGGTGACAAAGGGCAGCCCTGGAAGAGTCCAACTCTCACTGGAAACGGGTTCAACTTACTGCCGGCAATACGGACCAAGCTCTGACACCGGTTGTACAAGGGACCGAACAGCCCTTATCATGGGGTATGGGTACCCCATACTCCCGGAGCAGCCCCCACAGGATTCCCAGAGGGACACGGTCGAACGCCTTTTCCAAGTCCACAAAACACATGTAGACTGGTTGGGCGAACTCCCATGCACCCTCCAGGACTCTGCTAAAGGTGTAGAGTTGGTCCACTGTTCTGCGACCAGGATGAAAACCACACTGTTCCTCCTGAATCCGAGGTTCAACTATCCGACGGACTCTCCTCTCCAAAACTCCCGAATAGACTTTTTCAGGGAGGCTGGGGAGTGTGATACCTCTGTAGTTGGAACACACCCTCTGGTCCCCCTTCTTGAAGAGGGGGACCACCACCCCAGTCTGCCAATCCAGAGGCAATGTCCCTGATGTCCATGCAATGTTGCAGAGACGTGTCAACCAAGACAGCCCTACAACATCCAGAGCCTTGAGGAACTCCGGGCGTATCTTATCCCCCCCCCCAGGGCCCTGCCACCAATGAGTTTTTTTGAACACCTCGGTGACCTCAGTCCCAGAGATGGGGGAGCCCACCTCCGAGTCCCCAGGCTCTACTTCCTCATTGGAAGGCATGTTAGTGGGATTGAGGAGGTCTTCAAAATACTCCCCCCACCGACCCACAATGTCCTGAGTTGAGGTCAGCAGCGCACCATCCCCACCATATACAGTGTTGACACTGCACTGCTTCCCCCTCCTGAGACGCCGGACGGTGGACCAGAATCTCCTCGAAGCCGTCCGAAAGTCGTTCTCCATGGCCTCCCCAAACTCCTCCCATGCCTGAGTTTTTGCCTCAGCAACCACTGAAGCCGCATTCCGCTTGGCCTGCCGGTACCTATTAGCTGCCTCCAGAGTCCCACAGGACAAAAGAGACCAGTAGGACTCTTTCAGCTTGACAGCATCCCTCACCGCCAGTGTCCACCAACGGGTTTGGGGATTGCCGCCACGACAGGCACCGACCACCTTACGGCCACAGCTCCGGTCAGCCGCCTCAACAATAGAGGCACGGAACATGGCCCATTCGGACTCAATGTCCCCCACCTCCCTCAGGACGTGGTCGAAGTTCTGCCAGAGGTGGGAGTTGAAGCTACTTCTGACAGGGGGCCCTGCCAGACGTTCCCAGCGGACCCTCACAACACGTTTGGGCCTACCAGGCCTGACCAGCATCCTCCCCCACCATCGAAGCCAACTCACCACCAGGTGGTGATCAGTTGACAGCTCCGCCCCTCTCTTCACCCGAGTGTCCAAGACATGTGGCTGCAAGTCCAACGACACGACCTCAAAGTCGATCATCGAACTGAGGCCTTGGGTGTCCTGGTGCCAAGTGCACTTATGAACACCCCTATGCTTGAACATGGTGTTTGTTATGGACAAACCGTGACGAGCACAGAAGTCCAATAACAAAACACCACGCGGGTTCAGATCGGAGGGGCCATTCCTCCCAATCACGCCCTTCCAGGTCTCACTGTAATTGCCCACGTGAGCATTGAAGTCTCCCAGCAGTACGAGGGAGTCCCCAGAAGGTATGCCCTCTAGCACCCCCTCCAGGGACTCCAAAAAGGGTGGGTACACCAAACTGCTGTTTGGTGCATACGCACAAACATCAGTTAGGACCCGTCCCCCCACCCAAAGGTGGAGGGAGGCTACCCTCTCGTCCACCGAGGTAAACCCCAATGTACAGGCTCCTAGTCGGGGGGCAATAAGTATGCCCACACCCGCTCGGAACCTCTCACTGGGGGCAACTCCAGAGTGGGAGAGAATCCAGCCCCTCTCAAGGCGATTGGTTCCAGAGTCCAAGCTGTGCGTCGAGGTGAGCCCGACTATATCTAGCCGGGAACCTCTCAACGTCGCGCACTAGCTCAGGCTCCTTCCCCTTCAGAGAGGTGACATTCCACGTCCCAAGAGCCAGCTTCTGTAGCTGAGGATCGGACCGCCAATATCCCCGCCTTCGGCCACCACCCAACTCATACTGCACCCGACCTCCTTGTCCCCTCCCATAGGTGGTGAACCCCTGGGAATACATGAAACAACAAGTTCAAATTGAATTAGGATTATCTAGAAAACAGCACACTGTATGCATTTTGAAATGTACACATCTTCTGTTGAAAAGCTTCAACAAATTTGCTAACTGTTTAACTTAAAACAGACAAATATCCTTTAAAACTTAAATTACACATTCATCTACTGTTTCAAATTTACCATGAGTTGGGTCACTTCAGCTTTTATATTTTATGTATTTTCCTCTTATTCTGTTCTGAAATGGATTCTCAATACAAGCTAGTTCAACACCTATTATGGAGGGGTGCACACATGAAAGCAGCACCTCTGGTGCCCTTCTCCTGCTTCTGAAGGAAAGTTAAACATAAAAAAAGAGGAAAAAAATAGTATTATCATCACATTATAAGCATGAACAAATACACAGGTTCATTATGCTAAAAGTAGCTTCATGGCTGCATTGTGTGCACTGCATTGTGTGAGTTTGGATTATTTATTATCCAAACTCCAGGCTTGATCTCTAACATATTCATGTTAATCTTTCAAAAATGTTATGTTTAAAAAGTTTGAACTAAAATTAATCATAGACCCCAAACACCCCCCCCCCCGCCCAACAACCACTGATTATCAATACAATATCAATTGATGTCATTTGTACATCTCTTGAATTGGAATCTGTTCCCTGTGAAAGCTACTGAGCCACCATGTACCTGTTTGGTCTGCATAGTTACCTATGCAATATTATAAAAAGTGTATATTTAATGTAGTCTACCATAACATGTAATTGCATTTTTGAATATAACTCACTGTTACAAAACATATTCAATAAAATAAATGTGATAAATAACTCTTTGGAGTAACTAAAAAAAGAAAAGTATTGCAACATTCATCTGAATGTTTTGCCATGCATTCATTTTTTTAACTTGCTTTTTTCTGAAGGTTCTTATAGCTGCTGGAAAATGTGTACAAGAGGCAGAGAGTTTAAGTTGACAAGTAATGAATCTGAAATATTTCTAAAATACATACATTAATTTTTGAAAAATAAAGTTCTGAAACTTATTGAAACACATGTATAAATAGGATTTAGAAAAGAAGTTAAAGTTATTATGAAAGAAACAATACACCAATGTAGGTTTAATTCAAATAAAAAAATATGCAAAAAGAAACGAAATTTAATGATAAATTTAAAAAAAAATGATATATGTATGTAGTGTATACAGTATATACAGTATAAAGAAATTGGTGGTGCAGTGATTAGTACTGCTGCCTCATAGCTCCTGAAACTATCTGTCTTTCTGGTGTTTGTATGTTCTTCTACAGTTAAAGTGTGTTTTTGGGGTTTTTCTATGGGTACTCTGGGTTTTTTCTCCCGAAGGCACTTAACTGGTCCAGTGCTACAACATTCTCTCTGCAGTACTAACTAGTCCAAGGTTGCTTCCTGCCTTATGTGCTGGATATGACTTCTGCTCCCCCATGACGCATACTTTGATTAAGCAGGCTGAGAACTGTAAAGAACTATAGTCTGCTATACCTCTGCCTCTGTTTTGTTATGTATTTGATCTTTTAATTCACGTTGGACAAAAATGGTTTTTAATTCTGTATGGCTCTCTGAACTGGGTAGGGGTGGAATGTGGAATGTTGGCTACTCTTTTAATGTATGTTAATTTGCTGTGATGTTTTATTTTGCACTTTTGTTTAATTCTTTTTTACTTTTGGCACTTAAATTTAAAGCTTTATAAAATGTGAAATATTCAATAAATCATGAATATTCAATTGAATAAAATGACTAAATTTAGTCAGAGGTAAAACAAAATTACAGAAAACAGCAAAAATTATTTTATAGTTTTCTATTCATACTATGTTTAAAAATATATAGATTCAACTGTTTAGATTGGCTTACTGTATGGAGTGAATGGGAGATAAAATAAATTGTTACAACATCAATCAGGTGCTTAAACCTCATGTATGACCTCCTTAAAATCCCCCACATGCAAAAATGTGTATTAGATTGCTAGATTTGTGACTCACTCCTATGACTGCATTTTGCTTTTTTATTCAATTTTGTTCAGCTCAGTTTAAATAAATAATTAGAAAATACATGAGGGAGGTAAACAAGACGAAAAGACTCACCATTTGCATTATTCCTAAATGAATACGCTTTGGGCATCATGAAGAAAAATGCACAGCATGACAAATTAAAAAATACACTAAGTAAATGTTTCTCTTAGTACCATGGATGTATTTTCTTTCCTAAATAGTGCCAGTACCAAAGGATTCTTTACAGAACTTACCAATTCTCTCAATGTATATTCATGCAATTTTAATCTTGCCCGGTTTAATCAAATCCATAATAAAAGCTAAATTCCTTAGAGCTTTACATCCCACCAAGCAGGTGCAAGATTAATGGCTATGTTCAAATATAATAAAGCTTGCAACTAGGCAAAAAGGAAAAAGTGAAACTCCAATTTATAAGAAAAATATGGTAGATTTCAAGGTGAAGAAACGCAACAACAGCTCAGGAGGAGTGCTTCACCTGATCACAGCCAGACAAAGGGGAGAAAAACAAATGTATTTAGATGCCTATACATGCAGAAATACCACAGCACCTAACAAAATTATGCTAAAATCAGAGACATATTTCCTTTATTTAATGAATATATTAATTTTGTTGCTGTTCCTTCATCCTCTACTCCCTTAAATCTAAGCAAGTAGTTTCCCACATTGCTTCTCCAAAATCAGGGTCTTGCATCACAAGGGATATTTTCCATTTCCGTATCACTGTAACTTATCAATGTTCTCCTCACTCCCATCAACTAGTTTCCTACATTAGTATAAAACATACACATTTTTACGTTATTAAGTCAGGCCACTTGGCAAGGGTTAATACATCTAGCTACTCAGTCTGCTCAGTCTATACAGGACCACAGTGCTGTTTGTGGTGAAACCTATTCTTCATATTAATTGCACTGCTATCATAATTAAATATGCCATTATTTGCCAGTTTTAATATTGTTTATGTAAATCTAGATATATCCAGGATTGATTTATTTTTAAATGAGTGTAAGTATAACTAAACTATACAAATGTCTCTTTTTAGTAATTGGCTGCTTTATTTCTTTTAAAATGTCATTTTTTAATCAGTTGTGTGTTAATGTTTATAGAAACAAAAATAACAATGAAGTAACTGCTCCTCTTATTTGTATCTGGGTCAGCTGTTTATTAACTGAAATATTAATATCAGTTCTAATAAGACTCCTAATGTAGTTAACTGCTCTTTTGCTACTCTCATTCAAAATTGAATACACAATTTCAATTTTCTTCTATAGAGATTTTAATAAACAGGAGTATCATTTTCTTCTTTCTCTTGCACTTTTTATAGCAGCTGAACCCTAAAATGTATCCAAAAATGACACTGAAACAAGAGAGGAGTCAGGAAACAAAACCTAGAAAGAAACAGATTTTTATAACATTTCCATCTATAAACTTTATTAACAGATACCTGCTTAAATAAGTGTTTCAAAATAAATAACACAGGAGAATCTAAAGATGTGGACATTTTAAAATTCCTATCAAAGGAAAACATTATTGTGTCATTCTGTAATGATACAATAAAGATATAATGCGTTAAATAAGAGTATTCTTAATTAAATAGGAGTTTTATATTAAAAATGTGTCTTGGTTAGAACAAAACCCCACACCCACTGAGGTCCTTCATGAACTAAGGTTAAGGGATCCCCTCAAATCCCAGGGGATCCTTTCCAATGTTGCCATGGCTGGACCTAACAATGTACCATTTAGAAATGAATCTTATGTTTTTGCTCCAAAGTCAAATTTACATGAATTGGGATTTTGGGGAATACCTCAGTTGCTTTGAATCTGCGATTTCTGATAACTTGGTTATTCAATCCTGAACAGTACTTAATAGCAGTTAGAAAGCAGGTGGCTCTGGTTTATACCAATTTATGGCCTGATAAAATAGTTGGATTAGAAAATTAAAAAAACATATATAAAAAGACCTTTAAGTGATACAACTTTGTTAAAAAATGCACTAAAACAGTGGTTTCCAAACTTTATTTTATCACGGCTCCCTTAAAAATATTTGATCATATGGCGCCTCTCTTCCATTTTATAAAATACTACAAACACAAAAATTTTTAGTACTAAAAAATTTATTAAGATAAACTCTTATACACAAGAAAAAACGAATAACAATATTTTATTATTGTCGCTTAATGAGATGGATGTGCTTGCCTATTAGCGCAAAGTTTATCAAATCTCGGTGTCATTGATGAGATAGCTACACGAAGCTCCTTTTCTACAACCAAACGAGCACGATATTTCGATTTTATTGCAGCTAATGCAGAAAATCCTGTTTCGCATAAATAAGATGTTGCGAACGGCAGCAATACTTTTAAAGCTTTATTTGACAAAATATTATATTCACTCTTAATATCTAGCCAAAATTGAATCAGAGATACATTCTGAAATTTTTGTTTTAAAGTATCATCACAAGATAGTTCAATCAAGTTTTCTTTCTCAATACTTGTTAATTCAAATTCGTCATCTTCTTCGTCGATAAATGGATTCTGTATCCACGCATATTTTGTAAAATCAAGATCATCAAAATAATTCGAAAAATGAATTAACAAACCATCCAAGTGTTCAACAAATAGATTTTTGTTTGCTTCTATATTAACTTGGGCGCATAAATTTAAAAGTGGAAACATGTCGAACCTATTTTTTTCCAAATTTGTCTTCCATATCTCCATTTTTTTAATGAATGCTTTCACTTTATCTTTTTGAATCAATAAATGCATTTGTGGCCCTTGCATCGATTTATTCAAAACACTCAATTTTCCAAAAATTTCCACCAAATAGGTAAGTTTAATAATAAAATTATCATCCCTAAACATATTTGCATCCTCATTATGATTTTCTTCGAGAAAAATTGCAATTTCTTCTTTGAGTTCAAGTACCCTCTGAATCACTTTTGCACGAGATAGCCAGCGCACTTCACAATAATACAAAAGTGAGGTGTAAGCAGCTTCCATATCTTCACACAGCTTTGCAAATAACCTAACTTTTAATGGACTGTTTTTTATGTAGTTTACAACTTTCGTTACTTTTGTAAAAACGTAGTTAAGTTCCTCACTCATATTTTTTGATACGAGAGCTGCTCTGTGGAGCATGCAGTGCGTCCAGAGAACATCGGGTGTTTTCCTTTTAATTAGTGCTTGAAGGCCAGTTTTGTGTCCTGACATTGACTGTGCACCGTCTGTACAAATCCCAATGCAATTATTCCACAATATGCCGTTCTCATCAAAAAAATTGTCGATTATATTAAAAATTTCACTGGATGTGGCTTTGCCAGGAATGGGTGTGCAAAATAATATATCTTCAATTATATTATTCTCTTCAACATATCGAACATATGCAATTAAATGTGCGTCTTTAGCTACATCGGTTGCTTCATCTACTTGTAAGGCGAATTTTGAAGTGCGCATCTGAGAAACTAATTGATCGCAAAGATCGTCAGATATATCATCGATTCTTCTGCCAACAGTGTTATCAGCAAGCGGTATTTGTCGCAACTGTTTTGCATATGATTCGCCAAACATTGTTTTGACCATATCAATAGCTGCTGGCAAAACTAATGTTTCTCCTATTGTGTGTGGTTTTTTACACTTCGCGATTCTGTAAGATACTAAGTACGATGCTAGTAACGCATTTGATGGAATATGAACTATTTTTTTGAACGTTTGCTTTTGTTTAGTGAACTCATCCAATTTTCTTTGAAAAAATTCTTGGGACTTGCCAACGTATTGAGAATGCATAGTTTCAATGTGGCGTTTTAATTTTCCGGGTCTCATACTATCAGCAGCCAAAACTTTCGAACAAAACAAACACATTGGTTTTTCCACATTATCAGTAATAACACTTGTAAATCCGAACGATAAATAAGACGAATCGTATTTTCTTGTCTTGGGAGTTCTTCCTTCCTGATTCCTACTACTTGTGCCAACATCAGATTCTTCATTATTAGAGGATTTTCTCTTATAACCAGTCAAGAACTTATCCATTTCTCTAAAAATATTAGGATAATTAATTTATTGTTCTTAAAAAAATTAAACTTAATTAAATTACTTACTATTGTGATCAGTGAGTAATTAGGTACGTCAAAATAAAATAAGAAACACAATCTAACACTGCTGAGCTAAACTGAAGTCGATATTGTCTCGATTTTTGGAGAGTTACTGGTCGGCCAAGTTACGTGTCATACCGCTGGTGGTTTATCCTTGCAATGAGTGGATATCGTAGGTAAGAAAGTGAGAAGTCCGACAACGCGTCTGAATATTTACGCAGTAATACGCAGCCGCCAAATCTTTTCGCATATGCGCATAGACAATACAAGCCCTACGGCCTACGGTGCTGATATATTTCTGAACCGTACTGTTTGCTACGGGGTAAGGGTAGCATCAGCAGCATAGTAGTTAATATGTACCTATATGTTACGTATCGTATTAGCTGCACGTGCACTTTTTTTTGTCAATCCTGGCTAATATTCGCGCCTCCCCTTAGACTAGTCCACGCCTCCCTAGGGAGGCGCGCCTCCCAGTTTGGAAAACGCTGCACTAAAAAGTAAAAAAAAAAATTTCTTGAACTAAAATTTTGTTGGTCATATGTAACTAAAAATAAAATTGTGGGGTATCCATAAAAGAATCAATGTAATTCAATTAAAATGCATAGATTAATTAAAGTGAAATTTCTAACCAGATTAACTATGGAAAGAAAATGACACATCATATAAAAGTTGATTAAAGTATCTAGGATAATGGTTATAATTGGATATATTTTCAAATTGTAAGAGATATTTTTTTCTTTTAATCGTTTAAGGAATCTGTGCATTTTAATTGAATTAAAGTAGTTTATAGGCATTCAACGACTTTATTTTATTCACATATGACCAACAAAATCTTAGTGTCACTTAAAAATTTTGTTTTATATATTTTTAGCCACCCCAATTTTACACAGTCCTCAGCAAAACCCTTGACTTGGGTGGGATGGTGATTTGACAGAAATAACATTAGAGAAAAGAGTGAAATCAAATAATTTCTCCAAATAATAAACCAATTATAACCAAAGTCTCTTCTTCACATTAGAAACTGAGACTTTCAATTTTTTGACCACTGTTAAGCTGTGCTTGAAGCTGTATTCTTCCTATTATCACTGGAATATTGTCCAAGTAGTACTTCATAGGTTATAGTAACACAGTGTGTTCCAATTCTGTTTTAAGACAGAGTGTTTTTAAGTAATAAACAGAAATTGGGACACCAGTGCAAATCGTTTCCTTCAACTTGCAAGGCTTAATTAACTTTAATTGCTGCAGAACATCTGTTGATTGTAACCTATTAGTTGATCCCTGAAGAAGGCCCATTTATAATATTCTTAAATTTTCCTTTTTTTCAGTTTTTGCTAACCTAAACTTTAAATTTAAACCTCTGGTAATTTACTGTTTACCTTTTCACCATTTTGGGTCATTTATTGCATTTCAACTGATTAAATTTGAAGAAAAACTGGGGTATTCTAAAACTTTTCACTGGTAGTGTATGTATTACTTTTTTGAGTCACCTAGAATGAAAACATCTGCTAAATAATAATAATAATAAGTCCATTCTCAAACCTGTTTAAATCAGCTAAGGGTCATGCGTGGCTGGAGCGTATCCTGGTAAAAATGGTTACAAAACTCTATTTCAGGGGAATAATAATAGCAATCCAAACCAAAATCACTATTAACAAGTAAAAATGTACTTTGCATCCAGTCAAACCTTTAAGTTCCTTTTTTTTGTTATGTATTTATCTATTCACATAATATCAAGGTGAGTAAGAAAAAAATTTCACCTGTTCTTTAGTACAGAAACAAATCTTGGAGACACTCTAACTTTAATTGAGGTTTCTCTCTCTGCTCGGTTAATATTTTGCATGCTTGTCTTTGGGCTGGTATATGCCATGCAGGACTTTTTAAGATAGCATTTAGATATCTCCCAAAACATTAGATGAATATAAAAACTGAATTGTGTACTTTTCTGTTATTAATTTATGGACCACCAGAGACCATATCTTTTATTCTTACTTGCCTTTGACAACAGACTTTCTCATGCAGATATTCATTATGATAAGGACGTTGTTTTAAATGATTTTACTATTTAGGGCACACAGATATCAAAAATGCACACTAATGACAATTGGTAGGGTTTCCTGAATTGGAAAAGGTCGCATGCACTCACAATCATATGTTAGATCACTTTGTCCAGTTAAATAAACCATTCCTTTTTATACAATGCCTATAAATGCAGAGTTGGTGGCAGCTTTGAGATTTAAACTAAATTTACCAGATTTTATACTGTATATGGAAATGTGTATATACAGCTCTCTGACAACCTTACTTAGATGTAAAAATAGCACTTACAGCTGGCTACTGGGAAATATACCTACTCAGATACGGCACAGTGTACACAAGTTTAACACCTTCACCTGTCTTAAACGCAGCACACAACTCTCTTGCTATAATGTTCGACACACTCACTGCACATTACACCATTATGTTTAATCTCCGACTGGGACTGGTGCCCATGATCTTTTAGTCATCTGAAACCCAGATCTTTTACTCTTTCTCCAGCCTAAGGACACTGCATATTTCAGCATAAACTAAGCTATGTAGTTAAGCACTTCCTTGTGCTGCTTTAACATAAACACTGAGAAACTTAAACAAGGAAAAAAGCTGATCATCTGTGAGACACTTGGCTCACTCACATCCTTTATCCCTAGAAATGCATCTCATTAATAAAGTGGAGACCTTCAGAGAAGCTGGTACAGTACTGAGATCTGAAGTGATTTCAGAGGAAGGAGAAAAAAAATGTGGAGCTAATCTGTAATTCAACCAACTATGTCCATTGTTATGGAAAATGTATGGAATGTTACTGAGAAAATTATGGTGTGACTTTGGCTGAGCACACTTAGTCCACTGCATCCCAAGTACAATAAAGTAACGCGAGTTAAATTAAGGGCTAAGTGGACAATGTGTATACCTACATGTCTGCAATCAAGAAGGTTTGGGACAGAGCAATCCTGTTCAATCACTGTAAAAGGAACTCATTACTTAAAATAAAATATCATTGTGATATCTCTATAAAAAATGTCTAGTATCTGTACCAGGGAGTAATGTTAGCCAGAAGCAGTCAGCAATGTCTGATGACCAGTGGAAACAAGAAGCATAAAGATGACAAATGTATGGGCTAGTATATCCAATAAAGAAAGACAAGAACGACGACAAAGAAAGACAGTTGTAAGAGACAGATTGTCCAATGAACAAAGACACCAAAACTAGTGTTTGAAATGGGCTGGTACTCACTGGTACGTAGTACCGGCATCTCTTCCAAATTCAATATAGAGTACCAGTACCTCTTCTTAGCATACTGGTGAGTATCGGAACCTCTTCAAAAATCTTCATGGCCCAAAAAATACCAACCCCTCACTGTATTACCATCTGTTATTGTATCAGAACTACGCAATGATGTAAGTTTAACCATACCAGCACATTTTCTTAGCGTAACAGTAAGTACTGCACATCTTCAGAAATCTTCACAGAAAACAATCTCCACCACCCTGGTCTTTGATCAACTGTCAATCTACATTTCACCATACCTGCATCTTTTCTTAGCACTGGCACGTCTTCAGAAAACTTCATGAGGGCCAAAAAAAAAACAAAAAACTTTTTGATGGAATGTTCTTCTTTCACTGTTAATTGAGTACCTCCAGTAACTTGGTTCCACTTCAAGCACTGAGCAAGACACATAAAGAGAGGGGGGTGTAAGGGCTGGCATATCCAGTTGTTTTGTCTTGGTAGAGTTCTAAGATTACTCTGCTTTCCCCTTTAGTACTCTTTATTGTGAAGACTTAATCAGAATGCCTCAAATTCCCTAGACTTCCCACTGTTTAAAAGGTATTGTACGTTATACCTTCTCCCTGCCTTCCCTTCTACATCTACAACCTTAGGCAATTACACAGAGTAAAAGGACAAGCAGGAGTTGTTACATATTCTAATAATGTGTTATTGATAATGTTCAAAATATAATACTAATGAAGCAGAGTACATGTGAATGTTGGCTGTGCTCTCTGCTTGTGTTCTCTTCATTGCCATAGAGAGAGAGAGAGAGAGAGAGAGAGAGAGAGAGAGAGAGAGAGAGAGAGAGAGGGGGGGGGGGGGGGGGGTGTTAAATCCTGTATAATCCTTGGGCCAATAGGGTGGTACAGAATGGTCCCTGATTCAAATTCAATCCCAAGCAGCCAACTTTAGACCAATAAGATTCTGGTACAACTCATTCCCCAGTTACTGGGTTATAGGCTCTTGGAAGACCAAACAGTCACTCTTGCCAAGCTGATCTGATGCTCCATTCCCCACACTGCATTTTCACACCTCCCCTAGTAGTAGATAGTATTTTTGTTTAGCTTAAGCTTGCCAGCTAGGTAGTTTATGGCTCTCCTGTGGGGGATGGCAAACTGGTTTGACTCACACCCCCAACCCTGAAATAAATTCCACATCCTGAGCCATTCCTAAAGCCTGGGGGGTGGTTAGGTAAATATCAAAGCATTGGCGTTCTATGAGATAACACATCTCTCCTAAAACAGTAATATAACATTTGCTTTGTCTGACAAATACACAAGCAAAATATTTGACAACTTATATACAAAATCACTCCACCGCATAGTGTAGTGTTGTAGATTTTACATTTATATTTTATTTTTTGCCCACACAAACAAAGACTAACTTCAAAGATTAACATCAAAGCATCTCCTCTTCCCGAATTGTACCTCACTTTTAAAACATCTGTGTAAACGAAACAGAAGACCAGGATGATGCCTCAGGCTATATTGATTACTTTATAACCTGTGAGCAGATGGGCACCCCTGGGATTAGGAATTGCCAAATTGGTTTACAGCATAGGAAAGGAAAAATGCTGGACATATTTAAAAGATCAAAAACTTAATAAGGTAAATGACTTTGCATAGACAGACAGCCATATTGACAGCAATCAAATGTGTATAACATCACATGATCCAGAATCCCATGTGGATTTTGAAAATAAATAGAGCTTGTCTGTGGGACAAAATAGAGGACAACATCAGAAGAGGGCAGAGAGACTTGAAACTATTTTAATAAGATCATCAGCTAAAGCATTTCATGAACAATATCCATTACTAGATATATATATATACACATATACACACACACACACATTATATATAATGACCCCTACTCGCTTCGCTGGCCCACCCCCCATCCCCCCTTGCCACTTCGCCGTCTCTGCCGCTCGAGTTATGAAGGGGGGTGGGGAAGCTGGGCTGAACACACACTAAGGAGATACAGAGGGATCAGCTAGCTTGCAGCTGCTGATACCAAGCTGTGTGTTCTACATGTCACGCTGCGCGTCGATCATTTAAAGGCGGGACTTCAAAGTGTCTCTCCGAGATGATCACGTCTCGACCCAAGATTTTTTTTATATGATAGATAGATAGATAGAATTATTTTATCGTGCGTTAATGCAGTTTTTGTTATTATTATTATTTTGAAAGCCTCTGTCTCACTAGCGATCGATATACAGTAGATCAGTGATCTTCTTGTTACAGTGCTTTACGATATGTTTTTGCTAGAAGGAAAGTTGATTGTTGATTTGACCTCAATTCCCTGCACATGCATGAGTAGCGAAGAGCAAACAGCTTCTAAAATGGCATGTGGAGAGATACCAAAGTGAATGCGCAAAGCAAATTCTTTTTTCGTATGGAGTTTTTTTGGAAAAAATATTAGCCCTCAAAGAGTTGCTACTGAACATAGACTGTTTATGCTGCTCCCTGATAAAAGAAAATGTTTCTGCTGGTATCTGTTCAAATAAAAAAGAAAACAGATTTAGAAATGTTAACTTGCTGTTGCTCGGAAGGTGCCTGTTATAATGTGATCGTGGCTCTGGACTAACTTGTTTTTCTATAACAAACTAGATAAAACGTTACTGCCCTAGCAGTGGCAAATAGCTTTGGTTTTATATTTGATTACATTAATGTTTAAGTTGAGATTTACAAGAAATATTTTAACTGCTATTTTGTAAAGGGAATACTGCTGTTAAAAACCACCTTATTTGTTTAAAGTGTTTCCAAACCAAATACATTATTGAAGTTCATTATTGAATTTTGCACATAACAATGTGATTGTTGTGACTGTCTGCGATTAATCATGATTAAAAATTTGAATTGCGGCCCAGCACTATATTAATAACATATATATATATATATATATATATATATATATATATATATATATATATATATATATATATATATATATATATATATATATATTACATACATACAGGCAGTCCCCGGGTTACATACGAGATAGGGACTGTAGGTTTGTACTTAAGTTGAATTTGTATGTAAGTCGGAACAGGTACATTATTTTAATAAATGCTATTGTTGACTGACTGTAACCAAGTGCACTGCCAATGAATGATGGAGTTTCACCTCTCTCTGACCTTTTTATTATTTTTACTTTATTTTCAATGGTGATGGGTTTTCTCTCCTTTACTGTATCACCAGCACTTGCATCAGATTTGTGTTTCAGACACATTCTTGAAAGGTGAAGACAAAAGGTTAAGATGAGCTCTTCTGCACAGCACTGTACACGTTATCACAGCAGGAAGGCACCCATCAACACGTCTGATGTACTGACAAGAGACAACTTCCTGCTATGTGTGTAACAGTACAAGCAGGCTTGCTATTGAGAATGAATGGGGGCGGCGAGGGCCGGTTCATCACCAACCCACCTCACAGTCACCTCCACTACAGTATGCTCTCTGCAGTGTCCGCCCACCAAGAACGAACACGGTGCGGCCAAAGGCAGGTAGTGAATCGCCCAACCCCAATTCAACAGGCAGCCATCTGAGGCACACTACAATGCTACCCCCGCCGCCCCATTCAGCCACAACCGGGTCATCGCTTGCAACACTACCAGCTGTGTGTGCTGGGCGGGCAATGAAACGCCCCCCCCCAACTCCATCCAGCCTGTGTCCAGTCAGGAGCAGTAGCTGCCGCAGCGTAGTGGGTGGGCAGCGAACCATCGTCCAGTACATGAGCGATAGCTGTGGCCCCGGTGACTATGGACCACAGGTCACCGCTTGCCTCTGGGAGCCGCCCGAGGGACACTACAGTGCGCGAGCAGCGAAATCGCCCCCCCTCCAGCCACCGCTTGCAGCATCCCCAGGCCGAAGATGATAGAGCAGCAGTTACTGAGGCGCATGCGTCACAGCTGTGTCCTTGTTCGTAAGTCGGATGTCCATAACCTGGGGACTACTTTATATATATATATATATATATATATATATATATATATATATATATATAGATAGATAGATAGATAGATAGATAGATAGATAGATAGATAGATAGATAGATAGATAGATAGATAGATAGATAGATAGATATCTACAGTTAGGTCCATAAATATTTGGACAGAGACAACTTTTTTCTAATTTTGCTTCTGTACATTACCACAATGAATTTTAAATGAAATAACTCAGATGCAGTTGAAGTGCAGACTTTCAGCTTTAATTCAGTGGGGTGAACAAAACGATTGCATAAAAATGTGAGGCAACTAAAGCATTCTTTTTTAACACAATCCCTTCATTTCAGGGGCTCAAAAGTAATTGGACAATTGACTCAAAGGCTATTTCATGGGCAGGTGTGGGCAAGTCCGTTGTTATGTTATTATTAATTAAGCAGATAAAAGGCCTGGAGTTGATTTGAAGTGTGGTGCTTGCATGTGGAAGATTTTGTTGTGAACAGACAACATGTGGTCAAAGGACCTCTCCATGCAGGTGAAAGAAGCCATCCTTAAGCTGCAAAAACAGAAAAAACCCATCCGAGAAATTGCTACAATATTACAAGTGGCAAAATCTACAGTTTGGTACATCCTGAGAAAGAAAGCAAGCACTGGTGAACTCAGCAACGCAAAAAGACCTGGACGTCCACGGAAGACAACAGTGGTGGATGATCACAGAATCATTTCCATGGTGAAGAGAAACCCCTTCACAACAGCCAACCAAGTGAACAACACTCTCCAGGGGGTAGGCATATCGATATCCAAGTCTACCATAAAGAGAAGACTGCATGAAAGTAAATACAGAGGGTGCACTGCAAGGTGCAAGCTACTCATAAGCCTCAAGAAAAGAAAGGATAGATTGGACTTTGATAAAGAACATCTAAAAAAAGCCAGCACAGTTCTGGAAAAACATTCTTTGGACAGATGAAACCAAGATCAACCTCTACCAGAATGATGGCAAGAAAAAAGTATGGAGAAGGCGTGGAACAGCTCATTATCCAAAGCATACCACATCATCTGTAAAACACGGTGGAGGCAGTGTGATGGCTTGGGCATGCATGGCTGCCAGTAGCACTGGGACACTAGTGTTTATTGATGATGTGACACAGGACAGAAGCAGCCGAATGAATTCTGAGGTGTTCAGAGACAAACTGTCTCCTCAAATCCAGTTAAATGCAGTTAAATTGATTGGGCGGTGTTTCATGATACAGATGGACAATGACCCAAAACATACAGCCAAAGCAACCCAGGAGTTTATTAAAGCAAAGAAGTGGAAAATTCTTGAATGGCCAAGTCAGTCACCTGATCTTAAACCAATTGAGCATGCATTTCACTTATTGAAGACTAAACTTCAGACAGAAAGACCCACAAACAAACAGCAACTGAAAGTCACTGCAGTAAAGGCCTGGCAGAGCATTAAAAAGGAGGAAAACAAGCATCTGGTGATGTCCATGAGTTCAAGACTTCAGGCTGTCATATCCAGCAAAGGGTTTTCAATCAAGTAACAGAAATTAACATTTTATTTCCAGTTATTTAATTTGTCCAATTACTTTTGAGCCCCTGAAATGAAGGGACTGTATTAAAAAAATGCTTTAGATGCCTCACATTTTTATGCAATCGTTTTGTTCACCCCACTGAATTAAAGCTGAAAGTCTGAACTTCAACTACATCTGAGCTGTTTCATTTAAAATTCATTGTGGTAATGTACAGAACCAAAATTAGAAAAAAGTTGTCTCTGTCCAAATATTTATGGACCTATCTATACTGTATCTATTATAAAAAAAAATCCTGGAAAGCAAAAGCAATGCGACGATACGTGACGATATGGCATTGCCTTCATGGGCAGGATCTGGAAAGGTCCGTCACTAACTGTTGGTAGCCAATGAAGGGTTGAGTGCCGAAATTAAAACCAGCAATAGGGAACTAATCGGGAGGGATGGTCAATCTGTGTGGCAGTTGAAACTTAAACCAAACTTAAACGAACACTATCAACGCAGAGGAAAAAGGTAGAAATGACTCACCCTGATT